>NC_135655.1:9855418-10155418 GCF_964188315.1 Podarcis muralis | reverse complement strand
GAAAGATGTCAAGTCCCGCAGGGCCCTGGTCTCTTGTGACAGAGTGTTCCACCAGATCGGAGCCACAGCCGAAAAAGCCCTGGCTCTAGTTGAGGCCAGCCTAACTTCTCTGTGGCCTGGGACCTTCAAGATGTTTTTATTTGAAGACCGTAAGTTTCTCTGTGGGGCATACCAGGAGAGGCAGTCCCATAGGTACGAGGGTCCTAGGCCATATAGGGCTTTAAAGGTTAAAACCAGCACCTTAAACCTGATCCTGTACTCCACCGGGAGCCAGTGCAGCTGGTATAGCACCGGGTGAATGTGATCTCGCAGCGAAGACCTCGTAAGGAGTCTCGCTGCAGCATTCTGCACCCGCTGGAGTTTCTGGGTCAGTCTCAAGGGCAGCCCCACGTAGAGCGAGTTACAATAATCCAGTCTGGAGGTGACCGCCACGTGGATCACAGTGGCTAGGTCAGGGCGAGAGAGGTAAGGAGCCAACTGCTTAGCTTGGCGGAGATGGAAAAATGCCGCCTTTGTTATAGCTGCAATCTGCGCCTCCATGGAAAGGGAGGTGTCGATCATGGTCGACCAGTTGGACATCCCTGTTGTACTACAATTCCCACCAACCCCAGCTAGCATGGACAATGGCCAGGGCCCCTGAGTGTTGGAGGGGAGCATGTTGACTGCCCATGTTCCAGAGAATGTATTTTGCAGGCAACTGAGCTACTGCAGGCGCAGTTCTCCTTGATTATGGAAAAGCGATATTTGACAAGAATCAATGTTGTTTCATTTTTGCTCACCTCTCAGCAGCCCTTGAAGGATTTTGTTTTAATGTTCTAAAATGTCATTGTTTTCAGCGCACAGTGCTTGGGGGGATGTCTTTATTTGAGTCTCAGTTATTGCCAAGTCCCTTCTCTGCCATCCAGTTTGCTCCTGGTGATTAACCTTTGCAAAGCATGTGTGGGTCTTCGTTAACTACTGAAAAAAAGAAAAGCATCATGATTGTGATTGTTAATTATTTACATAGAGCCGCCCAGGGGCACAGCGCTGCCAATAAAAGAGTTCCTTAGTAAGAGCAACAAAGTGAGTTGCATCTGCGAGCTGTAGTATTTAAAGCTGCAGGCTTGAAGGGCTTAACTGGCAAATTATTTATTTACTTGCAGTTTTCTTCCCCTGCTGTTTTAGCTGCCGTCCCCAAAGGCAGCTCACAATAACCAATAATGAGACAGTCCCTGCTGTGGGGTTTGCATTCCAAAAGACATGACAAGAAAGGAAAAGGGGTTGGGAGGGAGAAGGAAAAAAGCAAATTTGGGCACAAGTTCTTCGTTACAAAGTTCTGGTAAGTGTTCTTTCTAACAGGGTTGGTTGCAGAAAGCTCTCTGTGGTTGCTTCGTGTCACGGTTCTCTCTTCCTTGTCGTATGCTAGAGCTGTAACTCTGTGGGGATGTGCATAAAACTAGGATAGGATATACTGTATTTTTCCGTGTATAAGACGAGCCCTATTTTTTCAGCCCAAAATTTAAAAATCTATAATCGCAACATTCTGTGTTTAAGACAATTCCCAATTTTAAACTTAAATTTTTTTAGGGGAAATATAGTCTTATACACGGCAAAATACAGTTATTTCTTAGATATTATCTTTCCCAACTCACGTTTGCGAGTTCAGCAGAGTACATAATAATAATAATAATAATAATAATAATAATAATAATAATAATAATAATTTATTATTTATATCCCGCCCATCTGGCTGAGTTTCCCCAGCCACTCTGGGCGGATCCCAATCAGTGTTGAAAACAGTACAGCGTTACATATTAAAAACTTCCCTGAACAGGGCTGCCTTAAGATGTCTTCTGAATGTCAGGTAATTATTTATCTCTTTGACATCTGATGGGAGGGCGTTCCACAGGGCGGGCGCCACTACCGAGAAGGCCCTCTGTCTGGTTCCCTGTAGCCTTACTTCTCGCAATGAGGGAACCGCCAAAAGGCCCTCGGCGCTGGATCTCAGTGTCCGGGCTGAACGATGGGGGTGGAGACGCTCCTTCAGGTATACAGGACCGAGGCTGTTTAGGGCTTTAAAGGTCAGCACCAACACTTTGAATCATGCTCGGAAACGTACTGGGAGCCAATGCAGATCTCTCAGAACCGGTGTTATGTGGTCCCGGCGGCCACTCCCAGTCACCAGTCTAGCTGCCGCATTCTGGATTAATTGCAGTTTCCGGGTCACCTTCAAAGGTAGCTCCACGTAGAGCGCATTGCAGTAGTCCAAGCGTGAGATAACCAGAGCATGCACCACTCTGGCGAGACAGTTCGCGGGCAGGTAGGGTCTTAGCCTGCGTACCAGGTGGAGCTTTTTCGGCAAAAATAAGGGAGCTGTTGATATGCTAGCTTTAGCCTTTTAATTTAAGTAATCCAGGATGCTTTGCTGTAGACTGGGTTTCCTGTTCTTTCTCTCCCTTAGAACAATAAAAATGTGAAACAGTCTTCTTATAAGTAAAGGCAGATTCACTCGCTCAGTGTCACAGTAGCAGTCTTGAGGCAGGCTTAAAATCTAGTTACAGAAATATAGTTTAGATTAGGATTGGGGTCTGAGCTGTGACTCAGACTCAACACATGTCCTACATCCCTAGTCATTGATGGAGCATCAAAGGGAACAGATCAGATAGCAGGGATCAGAGAGAGAGAGAGAGAGCAGGCTGGGGATGTGAATCAGTTTATATAGGTTGTGCCTCTTTACCTGGCTGAACACAGTGGGAGTGGCTCTCACCGGGAGGGTGTCTTACAGACCCTGTGAGATCCAGTTTCCTCTCTGTGTGTACCTTTCTAGCATTCAGAAGTAGTTGGTTTTGGCTGCCTTCTTTTAGATATCCCACAAACTTGGTGACAGAGTGTCTGCTTTGCATGCAGAAGAACCTGAGTTCAATCCCTCAGCATCTCAAGGTGTGGCTGGGAAAAGCTCCTGCTTGAAACCTTGGAAAGCCACGGCCAGTTACCATGGATAGTACTAAGCTGGGTGGATTAATGATCTGGCAAAATATGATGCTGCTTTGCTCATTTCTATATACAGTGGTACCTTGGTTATCAAACTTAATCCATTCCAAATTAAGTTCCAAAACCGTTCCAAAACCAAAGCGTTCCAAAACCAAGGTGCACTTTCCCATAGAAAGTAATGCAAAACAGATTAATCCGTTCCAGGCTTTAAAAAACAACCCCTAAAACAGCAATTTAATTTCACTATGAATATACTTCTTCTTCATTGTATTTCAGTTCAACAATTACTTTGATAAAATAACGTATTTTGTTATGGGCTTTAGATACCTTTTAGGTCCATAAATGACCATATAGCATATAGGTAAAGGTAAAGGTACCCCTGCCCGTACGGGCCAGTCTTGCCAGACTCTAGGGTTGTGCGCTCATCTCACTCTATAGGCCGGGAGCCAGCGCTGTCCGCAGACACGTGGCCAGCGTGACAAGCTGCATCTGGCGAGCCAGCGCAGCACACGGAACGCCGTTTACCTTCCCGCTAGTAAGCGGTCCCTATTTATCTACTTGCACCCGGGGGTGCTTTCGAACTGCTAGGTTGGCAGGCGCTGGGACCGAACGACGGGAGCGCACCCCGCCGCGGGGATTCGAACTGCCGACCATGCGATCGGCAAGTCCTAGGCGCTGAGGTTTTACCCACAGCGCCACCCGCGTCCCACCCATATAGCATATATTTGACACAAAAAACAGCAACAATTTGTTGTTGGCAAAGGACAGCTGGACATATAAAGGGCCCCATTACCTTCAGTAACTAAGGGCCTCATCAAACCTAAATCCGGCCCTGCGTTGGCCACTGAGAGAACAGGATTTTGGATGAGATGGGCCCTTGGTCTGTTCCAGCTCTTCTTGTATTCTTTTGTTATTATTCCAGCTAACTCCGACTCACAAGCTCTCGGGTCTCTTGAACTCTCTGACAAGCATTTATATTTCCAAGGCAACTTATAATTCCATCATTTTGTAACAATAGCAAAGTAATTGAGGGCCTTGCAATTAGCATAACTATCAAATGTGATGCACTCAGGTCTGATTGCAGCTATGAGGGGGCCCTGGGCAAGGTGCCTCCCCCCCCCCAAAAAAGAGCACTGGTAGATAGCGAAAAATTCAATGTAGTTTTACTTTTGCATGTTTTGAAACAATACAGACACTGAAACGCAGCCAGTCTTGAAAAGCCACAATTCTGCAAATTTTGCAGTGCAGTTTTCTAACAAAGTAATGTGTACCACAAGGCATATACAGTGGTACCTCTGGTTACATACGCTTCAGGTTACATACGTTTTAGGTTACAGACTCCACTAACCCAGAAATAGTGCTACAGGTTAAGAACTTTGCTTCAGGATGAGAACAGAAATCATGCTCTGGCGGCGCAGCAGCAGCAGGGGGCCCCATTAGCTAAAGTGGTGCTTCAGATTAAGAACAGTTTCAAGTTAAGTACGGACCTCCGGAACAAATTAAGTACTTAACCCGAGGTACCACTGTACTAGGATAAAGTGTGCATATCTATGCGTCGATTAGTGAAGATAAGATACCAGAGAGCTTTGTTTTGCAAAAACATGTACAGTGGTACCTCGGGTTACATACGCTTCAGGTTACATACGCTTCAGGTTACAGACTCCACTAACCCAGAAATAGTACCTCGGGTTAAGAACTTTGCTTCAGGATGAGAACAGAAATCGCGTGGTGGTGGCGTGGCGGCAGCAAGAGGCCCCATTAGTGAAAGTGGTACCTCAGGTTTAGAACAGTTTCAGGTTAAGAACGGACCTCCAGAATGAATTAAGTTCTTAACCCGAGGTACCACTGTATGTTAGGGGGGAACTGCACACACAAATGTGCATGTTAGGAGAAATGTGTACCAAAACGCTGGCAAATTTTCAAGGGGCTTAAAAAAACAAACCACCAGCAGACGTGAAATGTGAAAAACTGAAGACTTTGGAGATGGGCAACAGAGAGAAACTGAAATCGACATATTCAGTCATCTCTAGTGTCTCTCAGCATCCTAGAGGAAGAATTTAAACGACTGGTGCCAACTTATGTGTAAAGCTTAACCCATAAAAATCAGCAAAATAGAGTTCTTGGTTTGCTAAAAGGTTTCCGTATGATTCGATTTTATGTTTATAGACTCCTTGTGCCGATGCCGTTAGGGCAAAGTGATAAATCAAAGATAAATGGCCCACTAGCCTGCAGTCTTAAAAAGCAGAGACATCACCTTGCCGACAAAGGTCCGTATAGTAAAAGCTATGGTTTTCCCAGTAGTGATGTATGGAAATGAGAGCTAGACCATAAAGAAGGCTGATCGCCGAAGAATTGATGCTTTTGAATTCTGGTGCTGGAGGAGACTCTTGAGAGTCCCATGGACTGCAAGAAGATCAAACCTCTCCATTCTGAAGAAGAAGAAGAAGAAGAGTTTGGATTTGATATCCCGCCTTTCACTCCCCTTCAGGAGTCTCAAAGCGGCTAACAATCTCCTTTCCCTTCCTCCCCCACAACAAACACTCTGTGAGGTGAGTGGGGCTGAGAGACTTCAGAGAAGTGTGACTGGCCCAAGGTCACCCAGCAGCTGCATGTAGAGGAGCGGAGACGCGAACCCGGTTACCCAGATTACGTGACTACCGCTCTTAACCACTACACCACACTGGCTCTCAAGGAAGGAAATCAGCCCTGAGGGCTCACTGGAAGGACAGATCCTGAAGCTGAGGCTCCAATACTTGGCCACCTCATGAGAAGAGAAGACTCCCTGGAAAAGACCCTGATGTTGGGAAAGATGGAGGGCACAAGGAGAAGGGGATGACAGAGGATGAGATGGTTGGACAGTGTTCTCGAAGCTACCAGCATGAGTTTGACCAAACTGCGGGAGGCAGTGGAAGACAGGAGGGCCTGGCATGCTCTGGTCCATGGAGTCACGAAGAGTCGGACACAACTAAATGACTAAACAACAACAGCCTGCAGTCTTGTCTTTCGGAAGCTGAATTCTGAGGCATCTATGGAAGATGCTGGACATCAAGGCATGATCAGAGGGCGTGTGTTGCCACAACCTGGCTGAAGCTACATCAGAAGGTCTGGAACACAGGGTGCTGCTTTCTACTGAGTGAGGCCACTGGTCCATCCACCTCCGTATTGTTGACACTGAACGGCATCAATTCTCTAGGGTTTCAGAAAGGGGAGATTCCCAGTTCTGTTCAGAGATGCCGGGGACTGAACACAGGACCTTCTGCATGCAAAGCAAATTCTCTACCACTGAGCTACAGCTCCCAAGGCAGGTTCAAACTCGAGTTCTCAGAGAACTCCCTTCTAGTGCTGTTCAGAAAAGGGTCAGTTATTGCAAGTGGCTTTTTAAAGAAAGCTCTCACCAGAAATGTGTGTGTGTGTGTGTACACACACACACACACACACACACACACACACACACAGAGTGAGGGGGAGGAGTATTTTTATTATTATTATTATTTTCTTGTTTTACAGAAGTAAGTGTAATGTGTCTCGTATTTTTTCCATGTAACATTTTTACAAATCCGTTTCATTTGTTGAGACATTAGGGGGAGAAAAGAAAGGGGGTGGAGGGGGAGGGGAAGATGGGTGGGGGTTGGGGTTGGGTGGCAATGTTTCTATTATGCTTAATGTATGTAGGGTTTGGTGTCAGCGTTGCTTGTGCTGTTCACTTGTGTTCCTTTGGTGGTGAGAGAGGTTGGGGTTGGCCTAGGGTGTGGCTGTTCATTTGTGGTTGGCTGTGGTGATCTTTGTTGTCGTGTGTGAATGGGGTGTGTGTGTGTTTTGGATCAGGTTAGCCATATTGATTTGTATGCTGTCGGTGGATTATTGTCATTGTCTTGTTGGGCTGTGTATGTGATAAAGGGGAGGCGTCTTCTTCTGTTTGTCCCCGTGTCAGTTTCAGTTTATTGGTTAATTTTTCTAGTAGGGCTGTTTCCCATACTATTTGGTACCATTGGTCCATGCTTACTCCTGACAGGTCTCTCCAGTGTCTGGTGGGGGGAAAGTATTTGATGCCCTGCTAAATTTGTCTGTTTGCCCTCTGACGAAGAAATGACCAGTCCATAATTTTAATGGTAGGTTTATTGTAGCTGTGAGAGACAGAATATCAACAGGAAAAACCCCAGAAACCCAGAAGACAGAAGTCAGAGATTGATGCGCATTATAAGGAGTGAAATAAGTATTTGATCCCTTTGCAAAAGATGCCTTAGTACTTGGTGGCAAAACCCTTGTTGGCAAGGTCAGCCGTTTCTTGTAGGTGGCCACCAGGTTTGCACACACCCCAGGAGGTCTTTTGTCCCACTCCTCTTTGCAGATCCTCTCAGTAAGGATTCGAGGCTGATGTGTAGCTACTCAAACCTTCAGCTCCCTCCACAGATTTTCGATGGGATTAAGGTCTGGAGACTGGCTAGGCCACTCCAGGACCTTAATGTGCTGCTTCTTCTTGAGCCACTCCTTGGTTGCCTTGGCCTTTTCTTCCTCTTAAGAGCGCAAAACTGATTTATAGTGTTTGTTGCAGTATATCAGAGTGTGTCTGTGTAGCTCTGCATGAGTACTAGGGCAGAACTTTAGTACTCCAAGGAGAATTTGGTTTGATTGACAGCCAATCGCCACTTCTGCTTCTCCCAGGTGCACGAAACAGCCTAGAATGGGGGCGAGGAAGTGTTTTTCAGTATTTTGTCTTCGTGTATTTTGTGTTTTTCATCTTCCATTTTTATGGTGTGAACCGCTCTGGGATTTGCAGGTGAAAGGTGGTGTACAAATTTAATTAATCAATTGATCGATTAATTAATTAGCAGTGATCATTTGAACACCGGATGCTAGATTCTTGGGAGCCATTCTCAAACAACAGTTCCTTTAATATGGGAGCATTGATCAGAGGTAATGTTGGTTGTACAAATGCCAGCCCAGGAAGAACACAAGAAACAATGACCTTCCAAAACAATGTGCTTTTTTATGGCCAAAATATAATTGGATCCTAAGGGAAACATTGCATGCATTAAGTTTGCTGAAAAAATTAGGTAGGGGAAGTAAATGAAAGAGTTCTTGGTATAACTGAGTCACAGTTGGAGTTCAGGAGCTGACTGCATTCCAAGAAAGGCGTCTGGAAAGGCTATGCCAATACTTGTGGTGAAGAACTCTATGTGCAAAGTAAGACATTTTAATAAATCTGTTGCTAGGCCTGCGCTGGACCTCACTTATTATTTACCAGAGGCACCAGCTTGCAAGAGGGGCCAGGGTGGATCCAAACTTGGTGGTCTGTCAGGCTTTGGGGAAGCGGATCCCTCCCCTGGTGGCAGTAAATAAGCGGATCAAATGAAAAGAGCATTTTTACCAGATTACTAGATAAGTTCTTTAATAATCACAGCAAGAGACAAAGGAATGCATATCTCTCTAAAAATGGCGTTGCTCCCAGTAAAGGTTTACCCCCTCCGTCCCCATTAATCTACATCAGGCACGTCCAAGTCTCTAGAGACTGCAATCTACCCCCAGTATAATAAAACTGGCAGTGATCTACCCATTGTCATTGCCCATAGTTGAGCTTTTTTTTTAGGGGAGAGGGAGCAGAGTTGTTGAGCTATTTTTATGAAGGCTTGACAAGAGTTATTGAGCTTTTTTTGTGGGGGGGGGGACCACAGTTGCCCAGCTTTCTTTGGGAAGGATTCCATAAATTCGCATTGCGAGCACTCAGGAGCAACCGGGCGATCCCTTTTTTAAATCCCGCGATCAACCTGGAGCACCTGGCAATACACCTGTCGATCACAGTTGGACATTGATGTCCAAAGTCCATACCGGGGGCCTAATCCAGCCCGGCGGTTGGTCTAATCCAGCCCCTGTGGCAGTTTATTTCCTGGGGTAAAATCCCCCCCCCAAAAAGCACTAGATGACCCTTGGGTCCCTTCCAACTCTACAGTGCTATGATTCTATATAATAGTCATAATAGCATGGCCAAGCATTATATTAGGGGAAGTTGCTTTGAAAAAAATGTGTATACTAGGCAAAAGTTCGCAATGAAAATTCAGATGGATTTTTTGGGGGGGGGAATAATTAATTACAAATTAATGTAGAGGACTGAACTGGAAAAATGGGAAGGAATTACAATTTGACAGATCTGCATCCCTCATAGCTTAGGAGCAAATGTCAAATTTGCAACTGTTTGGCAAATTTTGAACTGTGCCCAGATGCAAGCCTTTTTTTTTTTAATCCCCACCTTTTTATTTGCATACGCCAGTATTTGAGAAGCAAGGATCAATGACAATGTGGAAAAGGCAATTATCTTAGGTATATTTCAAACAGCCTGTGGAGGACTATCTGGCAGAAAAATCTCTTTCTGCAAAAGCACCAGTTTGAAGGAGGGCAGGTGTTTATGCAAGGGATCAGCTATAATGGTGCAGTCAGCTCATTACATAACCCAAAGCAGGGTGCGCTCTCTCTCCCCCTCTCCCCAACATCTCCTCTTGCAATTTAAGGACATTGTTTTAATGGCAAAATGTAGCTTTTCGTACACGGAGGATTATGCTGAATTTATTGGGAGGGCAATTTAAGCGCCAGAGGGATAGTTTGTTTTAAAGGCCGGCTTGCAAATCAAAGCGAAGCAACCTGAGAAAAACAGCCAGTTTAATAGCAGCTAAGAAGCTTCGCTTTGGGTCATCCATTAGCCGTCCCAAGACTTCCAATTAATAAAACGAGAGGAAGGTTTTCATGAGAAATAAGGGGAATAAAAGAGCCAGAAGCTGGATTTTGTGAGCACTCGCAGCCTTGAGTTATTTCGTTCGCTGCAGACACAACCCAGCCACTTTGCTGGCCCACAGGGGCAGAGCTAGGATGGGGGCAGGAGCTGAAAGACTGAACAGGGAAGCAAGAAGTTTGGGGAATTCAAATGTTGCCTCTGCCATGAATAAACTATGCAGCTTGAAGCAAAACCATTACCTGTCAGCCTCTGTCACCCAACTCTCAGCTGCAAAACGGGGATAACCATATTGACTCGCATTGCAGAGGTGTTGTAAAGATCACTGAGATAATGAAGGTGAAATAAATAAATAAATAAATACCCTGACCTAGCCACTGTGATCCACGCGACTGTCACCTCCAGACTGGATTATTGTAACTCGCTCTACGTGGGGCTGCCCTTGAGACTGACCCAGGAACTCCAGTGGGTGCAGAATGCTGCATCGAGACTCCTTATGGGGTCTTCGCTGCGAGATCACATTCACCCGGTACTATACCAGCTGCACTGGCTCCCGGTGGAGTACAGGATCAGGTTTAAGGTGCTGGTTTTAACCTTTAAAGCCCTATACGGCCTAGGACCCTCGTACCTACGGGACCGCCTCTCCTGGTATGTCCCACAGAGAAATTTACGGTCTGCAAATAAAAACATCCTGAAGATCCCAGGCCACAGAGAGGTTAGGCTGGCCTCAACTAGAGCCAGGGCTTTCTTGGCTGCGGCTCCAATCTGGTGGAACGCTCTGTCACAAGAGACTAGGGCCCTGCAGGACCTGACATCTTTCCGCAGGGCCTGCAAGACAGAGCTGTTCCACCAGGCCTTTGATCAGGGCACAGCCTGACCCCCTCCTCTGGCAATCTGCACAGAATGTTGCTTAATGGTTGCCATTAATTTGATTTTAATTAATTTTATAATGAATGTTTTTAGAATGTTGGATTATTTTGATTGTTGTTAGCCGCCCTGAGCCCAGCTTCGGCTGGGGAGGGCGGGATATAAATAATTATTATTATTATTATTATTATTATTATTATTATTATTATTATTAAATAATTTATACCCCACCCATCTGGCTGAGTTTCCTCAGCCACTCTGGGCTGCTCCCATTTGAGTGTTAAAAACAATACAGCATTAAATATTAAAAGCTTCCCTAAACAGGGCTGCCTTTTAAAAATAAGATAGATGCTTATTTCCTTCACATCTGAAGGGAGGGTGTTCCACAGGGTGGGTGCCACTACTGAGAAGGCCCTCTGCCTTGTTCCCTGTAACCTCACTTCTCGCAATGAGGGAACCGCCAGAAGGCCCTCGGTGCTGGATCTCAGTGTCTGGGCAGAACGATGGGGGTGGAGACGCTCTTTCAGGTATACTGGGCCAAGGCTGTTTAGAGCTTTAAAGGTCAGCACCAACACTTTGAATTGTGCTTGGAAATGTACTGGGAGCCATGCTTTTTAAAACCATGAACTGGAGGTTTTTAAGCAGAGGTAAGGAAAGTCATTGGGACGCGGGTGGCGCTGTGGGTAAAAGCCTCAGCGCCTAGGGCTTGTCGATCGAAAGGTCGGCGGTTCGAATCCCCGCTGCGGGGTGCGCTCCCGTTGTTCGGTCCCAGCGCCTGCCAACCTAGCAGTTCGAAAGCACCCCCGGGTGCAAGTAGATAAATAGGGACCGCTTACTAGCGGGAAGGTAAACGGTGTTCCGTGTGCGGCTCTGGCTCACCAGAGCAGCGATGTCACGCTGGCCACATGACCCGGAAGTGTCTCCGGACAGCACTGGCCCCTGGCCTCTTGAGTGAGATGGGCGCACAACCCTAGAGTCTGTCAAGACTGGCCCGTACGGGCAGGGGTACCTTTACCTTTACCTTTAAGGAAAGTCATAGTACCACTCTATTCTGCCTTGGTCAGACCATGCCTGCAATACTGCGTCCAGTTCTGGGCACCACAGTTTAAGAAGGATATTGAAAAGTTGGAAGATGTTGCAGAGGAGGGTGACCAAGATGATCAAGGGTCTGGAAACCAAGCCATATGAGGAATGGTTGAAGGAGCTGGGCCTGTTTAGCCTGGAAAAGAAGAGACTGAGAGGAGATATGATAGCCCTCTTCAAATATCTCAAGGGCTGTCATGTGGAAGAGGGATGAAGCTTGTTTTCTCCTGCTTTGGAGGGTAGGACTCGAACCAACGACTTCAAGTTACAAGAAAGGATATTCCGACTGAATATTCAAAAAAACTTTATGACAGAGCTGTTTAGCAAAAAGAGCTGTTTGGCAGTGGAACAGACTCCCACGAGAGGTGCTGGACTCTCCTTCCTTGGAGGTTTTTAAACAGAGGTTGAAGGGCCATCTGTCATGGATGCTTTAGCTGAGATTCCTGCATTGCAGGGGGTTGGACTAGATGACCCTCGGGATCCCTTCCAACTCTATAATTCTACGGTTCTCTGTATATTTGACGAATGACTCAGCTGTTCTCCTTTGCCTGCGCAACAGCAGGCATTTGACACCTCAGCGGAGCTTTGCCAACCTTCTTTAGCCGTTCCTCAACAGACACTTCTTATTTTTAGTCCCTTGTGATCTTGCAGTGCCACTGGCTGTGTATAAAATTTAAATCCTTCGCTCAGCATTTCCAGCTTTGCCCAGTGACGTTTCTCAACATTTCCCTAATTATCACAGGTCTGTAATACCACCCGAAACTGAATCTTGCGCAAAAATGATAAATAAACAAGAATTAAAAACAAGAACAACTAAGAATCTTACAGCACAAGCCATAATGCCATCATAAGACTTGTTTCCTCCACTAATTCTACTGTGGAATGTGAGCTTCTAGAAGCCAATCCTATTCCACGTGAAGGCAGCACACAGTAACATCAATACCATATAGAAACTTAGAAATTCAGGAAAGCCACTTGACCGGTGTGGAGGGGAAGACCTGACCTGATCTGTTGCTGTTTCTCCAATAAGGGAGAAAAGAGCTTTGAGCACAGGTGTGTGTGTTCCTGAGCATGAAGCTTAAATGTGCCATGTCTCAGTTCAGAGCTCATTGGGCACATAGAATAGAATAGAATTTATTATTTATACCCCGCCCATCTGGCTGGGTTTCCCCAGCCACTCTGGGCAGCTTCCCACAGAGTATTAAAATACAGTGGTCTATTAAACATTAAAAGCTTCCCTAAAGAGGGCTGCCTTCAGATGTCTTCTAAAAGTCTGGTAGTTGTTCTTCTCTTTGGCATCTGGTGGGAGGGTGTTCCACAGGGCGGGTGCCACTACCGAGAAGGCCCTCTGCCTGGTTCCCTGTAACTTGGCTTCTCACAGTGAGGGAACTGCCAGAAGGTCCTCGGCACTGGACCTCAGTATCCGGGCAGAACAATGGGGGTGGAGACACTCCTTCAGGTATACTGGACAGAGGCTGTTTAGGGCGTTAAAGGTCAGCACCAACACTTTAAATTGTGCTCAGAAACGTACTGGGAGCCAATGTAGGTCTTTCAAGACCAGTGTTATGTGGTCTCGGCGGCCGCTACCAGTCACCAATCTAGCTGCCGCATTCTGGATTAGTTGTAGTTTCCGGGTCACCTTCAAAGGTAGCCCCACATAGAACGCATTGCAATAGTCTAAGCAAGAGATAACCACAGCATGCACCATTCTGGTGTGACAGTCCGCGGGCAGGTGGAGCTGGTAGACAGCTGCCCTGGACACAGAATTGACCTGTGCCTCCATGGACAGATGTGAGTCCAGAATGACTCCCAGGCTGCGCACCTTGTCCTTCAGGGGCACAGTTACCCCATTCAGGACCAGGGCGTCCTCCACACCCGCCCGCCTCCTGTCCCCCCAAAACAGTACTTCTGTCTTGTCAGGATTCAACTTCAATCCATTAGCCACCATCCATCCTCCAACCGCCTCCAGACACTCACACAGGACCTTCACCGCCTTCACTGGTTCCGATTTGAAAGAGAGGTAGAGCTGGGTATCATCCGCATATTGATGAACAGCCAGCCCAAACCCCCTGATGATCTCTCCCAGCGGCTGCATGTAGATGTTAAAAAGCATGGGGGAGAGGACAGAACCCTTAGGCACCCCACAAGTGAGAACCCAGGGGTCTGAACACTCATCCCCAACACCACTTTCTGGACACGGCACAGGAGGAAGGAGTGGAACCACTGTATAACAGTGCCCCCAGCTCCCAGCCCCTCTAGACAGTCCAGAAGGATGTTGTGGTCGATGGTACCAACTCTCTCGGTTGCATGGAAGAAGCATGGAGTTCTTCACTTTAATTCACATATGACGTAGAATCATAGAAGGGAGTTTGAGGTAAATCTAGTCCAAATCCTCACAATGCAGTAATGCTTAAAATCCTCCAATGAAGGAGAGTCAACTGTTTCTTGAGGGAGACAGATAGTGCGGGGGGCGGCGGCAATTGGTTGCATCCGCGAGCAGGAGATTGTCAGCAGTGATTGTGCTGGTGATTGGTGGCTACGGGCAAGGGCTGCTGTTGATTGGCTGTTGCTGCGGCAATTGGGTGGATGATTGGCCTCGGTCCAGTATATCTGAAAGAGCGTCTCCACCCCCATCGTTCTACCCGGATACTGAAGTCCAGCGCCAAGGGCCTTCTGATGGTTCCCTCGCTGTGAGAAGCCAAGTTACAGGGAACCAGGCAGAGGGCCTTCTTGGTAGTGGCGCCCGCCCTGTGGAACGCCCTCCCACCAGATGTCAAAGAGAACAACAACAACTACCAGACTTTTAGAAGACATCTGAAGGCAGCCCTGTTTAGGGAAGCTTTTAATGTTTGATGCATTACTGTATTTTAATATTTTGTTGGAAGCTGCCCAGAGTGGCTGGGGAAGCTCAGCCAGATGGGCGGGGTATAAATAATTAATTTATTATTATTGTTATTATTATTATTATTATTATTATTATTATTATTATTATTGGCTGTGGCGAGGCCTGCTGTTCATTGGCTGCCGCTGGGGCATTAGGGCGGGTGATTGGCGGCTGCTGGTGGCGAGCCGGCAGACAATTGGTGGCTGTGGCGCCATGTGCGATTTGCAGCTCAACAACTCTGGGCAATCACCCCCCCCCCCATTTTCTTAATCTGGAGTCCATCTTATACATGGGGGGGGGCGTGTTATACACGGAAAAAATACAGTATATTTTTAAGTACAACGTTGCAGTCTGAGGCCGCTGTGCTGTGCCCATTTACCTGGGAGCAAGCACCCACTGGATTTAATGGGGCTTGCTTCCTCGTAGACAGGATTGCCCTGCACATTAGGCAAAATAGCCTTGAGTAACCCACAGCTTCCCTTCTGCCTTTCTGCCCCTCCGGACAACTTTGACTAGAAGCTTTGAAATCCCCTTATCATTACTTAATCCAGTTCCTGGCAGTTTTCTGCCTGCATTTTGTAAATAATTTTATGTAACATATGATGCTCTATAGTTGCTACATTGGGGCAACCGAAATGCCCCGGCCCCTTTGAACAATTCTGCTTGCTCACTTTTGATGGGTGTGGAATATTTATAGTCTGTGTTATGTAATGAGGATTACTTACTTTTGTTCAACCAAGTCTGTGTCCCATTTGCAAAACGGAAAAGGGGAAGGGTGGGGGAGAGGGAGAGAGAGACTCATCTCAATATGCTGTTTCATTTAATACATTTGATGTTTTCAAACCTAATTGGAGCTTGGGGGGTTCTCAACTTGCAGTTTTTCAGCAGACACGTCTCCCCCAAATCAGATTTAATTATTTGAACTAAAGCAGGGGGCGGGGGGAGGAAATGAAATTCAATACAGGAAAGTAAAAGAGGTGTTGTTGTTCAAATAAACTGCAGGCAGCACTTCGAAGGTACCCAAAATCTCGTTCTCCGTTGGACCACATCAGTGAGGCCGGGGGGGGGGGGTCTTGTCATCTGGGCAGCCCAAGACCTCCACACACACTGCCCAGGCTTGCATCTGGGAGAGGTCGCTTCAGTGCAGCTAACACAGTGGCTTGACTTCACCCCCAGAGGCACACTCCATTTCCTCCAGAAGGATGCCAGATGCTCTTTGAGGAGGCAAGACCTCCATACCTCCAAGAGCCAGTGTGGTGTAATGGTTAAGAGCGCTGGACTCGTAATCTGGGGAACCGGGTTCGCTTCCCCGCTCCTCCACATGCAGCTGCTGGGTGACCTTGGGCCAGTCACACTTCTCTGAAGTCTCTCAGCCCCACTCACCTCACAGAGTGTTTGTTGAGGGGGAGGAAGGGAAAGGAGAATGTTAGCCGCTTTGAGACTCCTTCGGGTAGTGATAAAGTGGGATATCAAATCCAAATACATACACATTGCCCTAGGGAGGTTGCTGCTGATGCAGCCAAAAACCAATGCAGGAAGCATCTGTTATGAGTTACCGGTCTCTGCAGCCACAGCAGGTGCTGTGATTCTACAGTGGTTTGAATTCACCCTTGGAGGTGAGCTCCATTGTCTCTTGAGACAGCTGAGTGCTAGCTAGGCCACTTTAGGGAGGTGAGAATGCTTGCCTGAAATGTAGCCCATCCCCTCTTGCACCTGGTCCCACCCACCAATGGAATGTGGCCCCCAGAAAGTTCCCTACAAGGGAATGTGGTCCTTCATAAGATCTTAAGAATGGGGCGAGATGGTCGATGAAGAAGTGCTCTGGATGTAGGACCCCAGCTGGCTATCTGGGAGTACAGTGGTACCATGGGTTACAGACGCTTCAGGTTACAGACGCTTCAGGTTACAGACTCTGCTAACCCAGAAATAGTACCTCGGGTTAAGAACTTTGCTTCAGGATGAGAACAGAAATTGCGCAGTGGTGGCGTGGCGACAGCGTTGAGGCCCCATTAGCTAAAGTGGTACCTCAGGTTTAGAACAGTTTCAGGTTAAGAACGGACCTCCAGAACAAATTAAGTTCTTAACCCGAGGTACCACTGTATTCCACCTTGATGCCAGAACTGCTTCACTTGACAAAACTGACTTCTGTGCACAAGTTGCTTGCTCGGCTGGTGCAGGCTCTGTGTGAAATGAGACTAGTGTTGGGGTTGGGTTAATGTCCAGGACTGAATTACCTTTCATTACCTTAGAGGGACCGTGCGAGAAAGATTGGGGTTAGGATAACGGCTGCAGAGCATCTCACATTACTGCTATCTTCACCACCCCTGCGTTGTAGATAAAGAAACCTCCTCAGTTTTCCAGGGCTGACAACCGGTTAACTTTTACTTAACCTTCGCTTGCTGCACCGGCAACCTCCCTCTCCCTTCCTCACCCCAAGCCGCTTTCTAACCATCCCCCAAATAACCCTTAAACTTAAGCCACTTGGGAGGACAGGACCTCGGCGGCATCCCTTCTTCTTAACACACAAACCTGCGACAAAGGACCCGCCTTCTTAGACCCCTGCCCACAGGAAACAAATCCTGTCAGCAAATTCCCATCACATTAATGACTGTTGATCTTGCCATACAGCGGAGTTTTTCCCCATTTCCCTTGAGAAGTTGTGTATGCAGCAATTAATTTAGTTCTCCCTCGCCCTCGTCCTTTGGGGCTTAACTTTTAACTCTGGGCTCCTCGTTTTGAAATGTTTCTCTCTGTGTGGGAGCCTGTAATCTCAAGGAGGCCAAAGGAACAACCACAGGAGCTTGTTCTATTATTACGATTCTTTTTCTTGTAAGAGAAACCTCGTCTAATTTCCCATGGAGCAGATTCTCTTGTGGGCTTGGGGACTGTTGCCCTTTCGTTTGGTTGGATGTCCATCTTAGACAAAGTGAAATTCCATCGCAATTTCAAACGTTTGCAAAGTCTGCATAGGAAATATCAACTTGTGGAGAGAAGCTTGTTTCCTTTCCGTTCCTGTCTTTTAACATTCATTTTACACCAGTAATATAGGTTGCTTTATTGGCCGAGGGAGCCGGCGTACAGCTTCTGGGTCATGTGGCCAGCATCACTAAGCTGCTTCTGGTGAACCAGAGCAGCTCACGGGGTGGCGCTGTGGGTTAAACCACAGAGCCTAGGACTTGCCGATCAGAAGGTCGGTGGTTCGAATCCCCGCGACGGGGTGAGCTCCCGTTGCTCGGTCCCTGCTCCTGCCAACTTAGCAGTTCAAAAGCACATCAAAGTGCAAGTAGATAAATAGGTACCGCTCCGGCGGGAAGGTAAACGGCGTTTCCGTGCACTGCTCTGGTTCATCAGAAGCGGCTTAGTCATGCTGGCCACATGATCCAGAAGCTGTACGTCGGCTCCCTCGGCCAGTAAAGCGAGATGAGCGCCGCAACCCCAGAGTCGGCCACGACTGGACCTAATGGTCAGGGGTCCCTTTACCTTTACCTTAATATAGGTTGCATCAGTTCGATCATAAACATAAACACTTTTTTCCATTTAATAAAAAATAAAAAAACCATCTGTATTCCATGGCTGGGAATCAAAAGTGGGGAAACTCCTCATGTCCTACTTGCCATTTGGTCAGACCATGTGAAAAGAGGTTTCTGGGCTCTTATATTCAACAGATTGCATAAGTAGGGTCTGAAAAACTACCGTATTTTTCGCACCATAGGACGCACTTTTTCCCTCCTAAAAAGCAAGGGAAAATGTGTGTGTGTCCTATGGAGTGAATGCAGGGGGAGGCAGGCGGGAAAAGCCCTCAAGAGCCGCACACAAGCTCTGTGCACTCTTGCGGGCTTTTCCACAGGAGGGAGACGGGACTGACTGGCCGCATCAGTCCCTTCTCCCACCTCCCAGGAAAGCCAGGAGAAGCCGCGATCTCTTTAAAGGAGTTGGCGGCTTCTGCGGGCTTTTGGGAGAGGTGAGGGAATCCCCCCACCTCCCAGGTAAGCCAGAAGAAGCCGTGCAGCCCTTTTAAAGTGCGCGGCTCCTGCCGGTTTTGCGGGAGGTGGGGGAATCCCCCCACCTCCCAGGAAAGCCCTGCGCAGCGTCTCCCGGCAAGGAGAGGCTGCACGGGGCTAAAGGGGAAGCCAAAACAGTGAGCGGGATCCATCCCGCCCCCTGCCTTGGCTTGCTCCATAGCTGCGCGCAACCCCTCCGGCAGGGAGAGGTTGTGCGCAGCCTGTACGCTGCTCTTTGGGGCTGGGGGGGAAAAGATTTTTTTCTTGATTCCCCCCCCCCCAAAAAAAAACTGGGTGCGCCCTATGGTCCAGTGCACTCTATGGTGCGAAAAATACGGTACTCATATTAGAAGAACATAATTGCATTTTTTTTCCTGTAAGCAAAAGGAAGAACTAAAGAATTTGTTTTCCACCCTCCTGCCCCTCAAATTAGATCCATGGTAAAAAAAGGAAAAAGGTAAAGTTAAAGGACAGAGTGTTCCACCAGATCGGGGCCACAGCCAAAAAAGCTGGTAAAATGCGGTCTTGACTATGCTACCACTCAGTGGATTTGTAACTGGCTGACTGACCGAACCCAAAGGGTGCTCATCAATGGTTCCTATTCATCCTGGAGAAGAGTGACTAGTGGGGTGCCACAGGGTTCTGTCTTGGGCCCGGTCTTATTCAACATCTTTATCAACGACTTGGATGATGGACTCAAGGGCATCCTGATCAAATTTGCAGATGACACCAAACTGGGAGGGGTGGCTAACACCCCAGAGGACAGGATCACACTTCAAAACGACCTTGACAGATTAGAGAACTGGGCCAAAACAAACAAGATGAATTTTAACAGGGAGAAATGTAAAGTATTGCACTTGGGCAAAAAAAATGAGAGGCACAAATACAAGATGGGTGACACCTGGCTTGAGAGCACTACATGTGAAAAGGATCTAGGAGTCTTGGTTGACCACAAACTTGACATGAGCCAACAGTGTGACGCGGCAGCTAGAAAAGCCAATGCAATTCTGGGCTGCATCAATAGGAGTATAGCATCTAGATCAAGGGAAGTAATAGTGCCACTGTATTCTGCTCTGGTCAGACCTCACCTGGAGTACTGTGTCCAGTTCTGGGCACCACAGTTCAAGAAGGACACTGACAAACTGGAACGTGTCCAGAGGAGGGCAACCAAAATGGTCAAAGGTCTGGAAACGATGCCTTATGAGGAACGGCTAAGGGAGCTGGGCATGTTTAGCCTGGAGAAGAGGAGGTTAAGGGGTGATATGATAGCCATGTTCAAATATATAAAAGGATGTCACATAGAGGAGGGAGAAAGGTTGTTTTCTGCTGCTCCAGAGAAGCGGACACGGAGCAATGGATCCAAACTACAAGAAAGAAGATTCCACCTAAACATTAGGAAGAACTTCCTGACAGTAAGAGCTGTTCGACAGTGGAATTTGCTGCCAAGGAGTGTGGTGGAGTCTCCTTCTTTGGAGGTCTTTAAGCAGAGGCTTGACAGCCATATGTCAGGAGTGCTCTGATGGTGTTTCCTGCTTGGCAGGGGGTTGGACTCGATGGCCCTTGTGGTCTCTTCCAACTCTATGATTCTATGATTCTATGATTCTATGATTCTAAGCCCTGGCTTTGGTTGAGGTGAGCCTAACCTCTCTGTGGCCCGGGACCTCCAAGATGTTTTTGTTTGAAGACCGTAAGGTTCTCCATGGGACATATCAGGAGAGGCGGTCCCATAGGTACGAGGGTCCTAGGCTGTATAGGGGTTTAAAGATTAAAACCAGCACCTTAAACCTGACCATGTACTCTACCGGGAGCCAGTGCAGCTGGTATAGCACTGGGTGAATGTGATCCCGTGGCGAGGACCCTGTAAGGAATCTCGCTGCGGCATTCTGCACCCGCTGGAGTTTCTGGGTCAGTCTCAAGGGCAGCCCCACGTAGGGTGAGTTCCAAGTGATGGACTTCCTATTCAGGAAAAACAGGCATATCAAGGACTTATAATACTGGAAACGACTTAAAACCAGTGCCAGTTCATGGGGAATATTAACATGGGAAATTATTTTAATGGGAATTGTTTTCCAGAGATAAGTCTGGGAATAAGATCCAATAGGAATCTGCCTTCTTGTTCTCTGATCCTTCCTCCGAATAGTGTGTTCCCCTGAAATGTTTCCACGGGGCGGCACTCCCGTGATGGCTTTCAAGAGCCTCACCATGGAACTTACACACACTTCCTGTTTGCACATAAATCCTATCTTCTGCGTATGCTATCTTTAACTGAGATATTTATGTATGTGTGCATATGGTAGATACTGTTGGAATCTGCACGCCCTACGCCAAGATCTAATTTAAGTCTGCTGCAGCAACAATCTGCGCATTGGAATTAGACGTCACTGGAATTTTGCAGTGTACAACCAAACGTCTGCCGAACAGATAGGTCGCAGGTGCAACGTTTATTTATTTCATTTCATTAATGAAGCGCTTCCCACAAAGCATCCCAAAGCAATTAACAATAAAATCATGAAAACGGCAATGATAAAGACATCCATAAAAACAATGCCAAGTCTAATACAGGCACAAAAATTTCCTTTTGTTCAATAAGCGCAAAAAAAGAATAAAAAAAATAGAGAGGACGCCTGTCCCATCCGTAAAGGGAGTTCCAAAGGAAAGGTTCTAAAGACCCAATTTCTGCATCGTATGGAATGGACCTCCTGATGAGATGGTGTCTGCAAGAGGTCCTCATCTTCAGAGCTGAGTGATCAACTGGGTATATAAGGGGCGAGTATATAAGGTCTCAGGGATGCGGGTGGCATCCTAGGACTTGCCGATCAGAAGGTCGGCGGTTCGAATCCCCATGACGGGGTGAGCTCCCGTTGCTCAGTCCCTGCTCCTGCCAACCTAGCAGTTCGAAAGCACGTCAAAGTGCAAGTAGATCAATAGGTACTGC
Organism: Podarcis muralis; assembly: GCF_964188315.1. NCBI lineage: Eukaryota > Metazoa > Chordata > Lepidosauria > Squamata > Lacertidae > Podarcis > Podarcis muralis. Next base: position 10,133,957 of record NC_135655.1, on the reverse strand, counting down.
TCTGGCGGGAAGGTAAACGGCGTTTCCGTGCGCTGCTCTGGTTCACCAGAAGCGGCTTAGTCATAATGGCCACATGACCCGGAAGCTGTACGCTGGCTCCCTCGGCCAATAAAGTGAGATGAGCGCCACAACCCCAGAGTCGTCCGCGACTGGACCTAATGGTTAGGGGTCCCTTTACCTTTACCTATATAAGGTCTCACGAGGGACAATAGCTCAGTAGTCAAGCACATGTGTAGCCTACAGAGAAGTCAAGGAAATATAGTGGAGCATATGCATCTTCTGATCTCATAAGAACATAAGAAGAGCCTGCTGGATCAGGCCAATGGCCCGTCTATTCCAGCATCCTGTTCTCACAGTGGCCAACCAGACCCTTCATCATCTTGGTTGCCCTCCTCTGCACATGTTCCTGGCAGTGGTGAAGTTGAAAGGAAGTATTTCCTGTTTCAGAGCTCAGTCCCTTATTCATAAGCCCATAGAAATCAGCCTATTCAATGTGATGTTCATCACCATGTTGCAGAAAGTAGGAGGGGTGAACAAAAGAAGAAGCTGCCGGATCGGGCCAATCTACTGCATCTTCCCCTTCTTACAATGGATGACCAGACACCTACAAGCAGGACACAAGCACAAGAGCAAGTCTCCCCTCCTGCGGTTGCCAGCAACTGGTTTTCATAAGCCTCCAGCAGTAAAAGTCGAACATCACCATTGTCCTGCATGGATCCATCCAGCCCTCTTTTTAAACCATCCAAGTTGGTGGCCATCACTGTGTCTCATGGGAATGAGTTCCACTGTGTGAAGAAGTCCTATCTGTTGCCTGTCCTGAATCTTCCGACGCTCAGTTTCACTAGATGTCCCTGAGTTCTGTGTTGTGAGAGAGGGAGAAAAAATAGTTTCTCTACTCACTGTCCCCATTCCATGCAGAATTTTATGCATTTCTTCTTCCTCCTCCTCCTCCTCCTCCTCCTCCTCCTCCTCCTCCTCCTCCTCCTCCCCCCTCTTTGGCAACCCCTCATAGCCAAAGATTGTCTTCCATGAACATGGTCTTAACAACCACTCTGTAAGTGAGTGTGGAGGCCAATTCTGGATCCACACGTCCTTCCACAGTGGGGACATAGGTTTCCGGGCAGGATTTGATCACGGTGAAGGTTTGCCAGGTGTGCCGTCCTCTTAGCATTTTTCTCCCTTTCATCCTGAGTTCGAGTGTCTTCAAAGCCCATGACACCTTTGGGAAAGGTGTCCAATTGGAGCGCTCGCAGGCCAGCTTTTCCCACTTGTCAGTGTTTTTATTCTACATTTTTTAAGATTTCCCTTGAGGGGTCTTTAAACCTCTTTTGTTGACCACCAGCATTATGCTTTCCATTTTAAAGTTCGGAATAGAGTAGTTGTTTTGGAAGACGATCATCAGGCATCCGTACAACATGACCAGTCCAACGAAGCTGATGTTGAAGAATCATTGCTTCGCCAACGGTGATCTTTGCTTCTTCCAGTACACTGGCATTACTTTGCCTGTCTTCACAAGTGATGTGTACAAATTTTTCGGTGACACCGTTGCTGGAATCTTTTGCGGAGAATATTGGCAGTCTACATTCAGTTCCTTTCCTAAAGATTCCTAGCATGGAATTCTCCTTTTTCACAGCTGCTGCACACTCAGCACCAAACATTCTTTGCCATTATTGTTCTCCAAGAACTGTTGCCTCTTTTTAGCATATGTTCCTTTACATACCCTTTTTGCCTTAAAAACACGCTTTAATATTTTAAACATGATTTTATTCTTTTTTCTGGTTGTGCAGGGTTCGCTGAGTATATTAATATTATTAATTTTTTTGCAAAGGGCCCCAAACCCTAGCTGGCAGCAGGAGTGGCGTGACACGTATAATTAAAAATATTATTTGCCATCCCCTGCAGCTTTCGTTGTAGACTATGACAGCCAAATGAAAGCAAGAACAGCTCTTAATTGAAGATCCGTGCGCACTCTATTTGGGTCATAGCAGGGAGATAAAAGCACCAGTCTGTTTTCCCCTGCCATAGACGCACCCACACCCACACCCTGCACACTTTTTGCTGTTTCAACTCATTACTAATAAACATGTTGTGGTTCTAAATTATGCTAAGTAGTGGCGTTAACTCCAGGCCATCACCCATGTCCTTACTGTAGTTGGAAGGCAGCTTGTGCGTGGTGCATTTTAATGAAGCCAAGGGGAGCTTTGATCACGGAGTTGATTTCCTAGATCAACTTTCAGTGTGTCAAATTCCCCCAGCACCCCCACCCTGTCGCCTTCCAACGCCATCGGAATCAGCCTTGCCTGCGACGAACTACGGTTTTGTGGAACGGGCAGAAACTTCTGGTTGCTGGCTCCAAAAGAGGCGAGGAACTGGGTGATGACTTGTTTGCCTTGAACCCCTGAATAGTTAGAATGGGGTCGTAGAACACCATCTGAACTAAAACACAGCCATCCTTTGAAATTTGCATCTCTTCCAAATTTTGTCATGCAGTTTTCCAGCCAAGTCATGTGTTCGAGATGCATACACTAAAGCAGAATACATATGTTAGTGAAAACAGCATGCAGCAATCATGCATTATATTATTTTATTAGGTGTGAGTGTGTGTATTGTGGGGAACTTTGCAAAAAAATGCGTATTTTAGGAGAAAATTGCGTTCAGAAACATGTGCATGGGAAGAAATTTGCACTAAAATGCTGATGAGTTTTCCTGAAGATTTAAAAAAGAAAATGCAAAGTGATGTGGAGAACTGGACTTAAGGTTGGGAAAACGAGAAACCAAAATCAACAGATTCACCTATACCTAGGAATTGCTTCCACATAAATGCACATTGAACCAGGTGTGGGGATTCTGTTTCTTCCTTGCATAATCTGCAGCCGCATCAGCTTGCCACTGTTGGAAGCGCTACAAACAGGTTGATTGTGTGTCATGCTCAAGGATTATCATAATACACATCAGCAGATGTCAATGCACTTCCTTCTTAACTTGATACTCTCCAACAAGAACAGGGCTGCTGCTGTACGTTCATCTCCTCTCAGCCTCCGTCACTTCATTTCATTCTGCTGGGAAATGGATCACAGTGCCTTCGCAGTGGGTTTGTGAGGGCTCCCAAAACCAAGTGAAATATCCCTTATCTCAACTGCAGGGAACCTGTAGCCCTCACTGTGTTGCTGGACTCCTATTATCCCTAAGCATTGGCCATGCCAGCTGGGCCCCATGGGAAATGGAAACCTCAAGACTTGGTTGTTACAATATGCTCTATGTGGGGCACCCCTTTGGCCTGGACTTGGGAGCTCCAGCTGTTGCAAAATGCTGCAGCTATACTGTTTAAGGGAAGAGATTATCACCAGCACAGAACTCCAGTGTTTTAAACCCTGCACTGGCTGCCCATAGGCTCCTGGGTCAGGTGGGATGCAGGTGGTGCTGTGGGTTAAACCACAGAGCCTAGGGCTTGCCGATCAGAAGGTCAGTGGTTCGAATCTCCACGATGGAGTGAGCTCCCGTTGGCCTGTCCCAGCTCCTGACAACCTAGCAGTTCAAAAGCACACCAGTGCGAGTATATAAATAGGTACCACTGTGGCGGGCAGGTAAACAGCGTTTCCGTGTGCTCTGGCTTCCGTCACGGTGTTCCGTTGTGCCATAAGTGGTTTAGTCATGACTCAGAAGCTGTCTGCGGACAAACGCCGGCTCCCTCGGCCTGAAAGCAAGATGGGCGTCGCAATCCCATAGTCACCTTTGACTGGACTTAACCGTCCAGGGGTCCTTTACCTTTTACCTTACCTGGGTCAGGTTCAATGTTATTGTATTAATTTACAAGGTCATTTATAATTTGGATCCAGGATACCTCAAGGACCACCTGATCACTTATATCCTTGCCTGATCATGAAGGCCCTTGAGGGGAATCACTCTCTTTGTTCTCAAATGGCTCAGATCCACAGTTCATACCCCCTCTTAGCTCTTTATTCAATATTGTGGGCACAATTTTATGGTGGGCACAATTTTATGGACCCCTTCCAGTTGGGGTCAGACAGGGTCACTCACTACTGGACACCTGGAACCTAATGAAGACTTTATAGTTGTTATTATTATTCAAGCAAGCATTTTAATTTGAATTCGATTTAATGGTTTTCATTAATTTATATTTATATTTATTTCATCTTACAAACCATTTAAAGACCATTACAGTTAAGCAGAACATAATTCCTTCAATTTAAAGAAAGGTAAATAAGGATCTAGAGAGCCACAGATATCCTGCCTTGCTTCATCCTTGTAAGGACATATTGTAGCACAACATATGGATGGTTGGAGACAGGAGCAAACAATGGATAAAATGAATTTGGATATCTGTCGCCACCCAATTTGGATATTGTATTCACTTGCAGAGAAAATACCAAAAAGAAACAAGGAGGAATTTCCCCCACTAAACCAACTTTTGCCAACCTAGTGCCTTTTTGGACTATAACTCCCATCATCCCTGACCGTTGGGCCTTGCTGGCTGGGGCTAATGGGAATTGGGATCCAACAACACCTGGAAGGACATCAGGTTGAGAAAGCTGCATTAAGCCCATGGTATTTGGTCCCACTCAGAAAATATTTGCTCACTAAGGAAAGCTGTTTTGTTGGTTTGTTTCTTACTACATGTTGGATTTTTGTCCCTTGCAGATTATTTTCCGGAAAATCAGTGATGTCAAAAAAGAAGAGGAGGAGCGCCTGCGTCAGAAGAACGAAGTGACCTTGAGCATCCCCGTGGACCACCCGGTGAGAAAGCTCTTCCAGAAATTCAAGCAGCAGAAGGAGATGCGGAACCAAGGCACAACCATCATTGACCCAGAGAGGAATAGCCTCCAAGTGGAGACCCGGACCATGCAGAATGGGTCCTCCATCACTGGCACAAGCGTGGTCACCGTGTCTCAGATCACACCCATCCAGACGTCTCTGTCTTACGTGAAGACCAATGAGGTCATCAAACAGAACAACAGGGATGCCATGGAGCTGAAGCCCAATGGCAACAGTGAGCAGAAATCCCTCAAGGTGACCAGTCCCGTGAGGATGAAAAACGGGAATGGGAAGGGGTGGCTTAGGCTAAAGAACACCATGGCGGGGCAGGAGGAGAAGAAGGAAGACTGGAACAATGTCACCAAAGCAGAGTCCATGGGGTTGTTGTCTGACGACCCCAAGAGCGGCGACTCGGATAACGGCGTAACTAAAAACCCACTGCGGAAAACGGACTCTTGTGACAGTGGGATCACAAAAAGTGACCTTCGTTTGGACAAAGCTGGCGAGAACCGGAGCCCCCTGGAGCACAGCCCCAGCCAAGCGGATGCAAAACACCCCTTTTACCCCATCCCCGAACAGGCCTTACAAACTACCCTCCAGGAGGTCAAACACGAACTCAAGGAAGATATTCAGCTGCTAAGCAGCAGGATGGCTGTCCTGGAGAAGCAGGTGGCCGAGATCTTAAAGATACTGTCTGAAAAGAGCACCCCACCGACACCTTCTCCCAAATCCCATTTGCCCCCTAAGCTGCCGTCCCAAATACCTTGTCAGGATATTTTTAGCGTTTCGAGGCCCGACTCACCTGAATCAGAAAAAGATGAGATCCACTTTTAATAGATATGCCTATTTCTCTTTCTGTACTCTGCGTTGTCTCCGACTAAGTTGGAGTAGGTCCATTAGACTGAATGGGCTTCAGTTGGTCATGCCCATGCATTTCAATGGGTCCTCTCTGGATATGACCAACATTGGATACAACTATACGGGTATGCTGTGAAATGAGCAGGCACACACAGAGAGAGACATACACACATGTATATATAACGTACCAGAACAGGTGTATATGTTCATGTGTGTGTGCATATGTGTGTGTGTGTGTGTGTGTGTATATATATATATATTGACTAAATAATATATATATATATATAATATATATATATAAAAAAACATATATTTTCACTTGCATTCAATATGACTTGAACACACACACAAAAATGGATTTTGATATGTAAATATTGCATGTCCAGCTGGATTCTGGCCTGCCAAAGAAAACAGTTATTAACATAGATATTGCTTGTATAATATGCAGTTGACTGCATGCACACTTTCAATTTATTTATAATCTCTATTATAAAATAAAAGGATGAATTTTGTTTTAAGAAAAACAAGCAACGAAGGCGACAGTGTGCTATTTAAAGAATCACGGACCAGTTTGCCAGTAAATAAACTGAACATACTATTTCAAGTGTGGGGGACATGGGTGTAGCCAGAGGGGCAGGGGGCAGCTGCCTCCCCAATCAATCCAATCAATAAAAAATACTGAATTCTAAAAGTAGAAATTGTAGAAAGATTTCGACAGATTTTTCTGAGCACTTGGGGTCAAAAGTAATTTAAAACGACTGTTGTTGAGGCATTTCATTCTGAATCTGCTAGACAGAGCCAGATGGAAGATGGTGACGGGTGAGTGTCCTGACCCCCCCCCCCAAAAAAAATATAAATCCTGGCTACGCTCATGGTGGGGAAACATTTCAGGCTCTACCATCTAATAACATACTAATTTATGGAATGGTATAGTATGGGGACGCGGGTGGCGCTGTGGGTTAAACCTCAGCGCCTAGGACTTGCCGATCGCATGGTCGGCGGTTCGAATCCCCGCGGCGGGGTGCGCTCCCGTTGGTCGGTCCCAGCGCCTGCCAACCTAGCAGTTCGAAAGCACCCCCAGGTGCAAGTAGATAAATAGGGACCGCTTACTAGCGGGAAGGTAAACGGCGTTTCCGTGTGTGCGGCTCTGGCTCGCCAGAGCAGCTTCGTCACGCTGGCCACGTGACCTGGAAGTGTCTGCGGACAGTGCTGGCTCCCGGCCTATAGAGTGAGATGAGCGCACAACCCCAGAGTCTGTCAAGACTGGCCCGTTCGGGCAGGGGTACCTTTACCTTTTTATAGGATGTCAAAAGGAGGCCACAAACAAACCCTGGATTCTGTCTCTTTGTCACACTCTTGGACCAAGAACCTGAAAAGGGCTGGGGGACAGAGCTAAGCAGATATGTCAGTGGTTGCTCTTTACACTGTATGGTACTAGGTAAATGGCCAGTATCACCCTTTCTCAACCTAGTGTCTTCCAGTTGTTTTTGTACTCCAGCTCCCTGATCATTGGCTCTTGCTGGCAGGGGCTGATGGGAGTTGCAAGGCATCTGGAGGCTACTGGGATGGGAAAGGGTGATCTCCAACTCTGAGCTACATTCAGGAGGTGCAAGAAAACCACCAGAAACCACCATCAAGGATTCCTACATATATTAGCCACCCCTCTCTTAAAGTATTCGAAATATTTGCGGCAGATGAGACCAATTGTGGGTCCAATTTGCGGCAGATGAGACCAATTGTGGGTCTTGACCAATGGTCAAGAAGGCGGTTTCTGCCTGTGGTGTAGAGGGGCAGATGGGGCTCATCAGCCCACCAAGGAGAAGGGAAGCTCTGGTCCTAAACCTCAGCTGCCTTGCGGGTTATACTCATTCGTGAGGTAGTTTATTGGGAGTAAACCCTGCGGGGGAAATCTACCCTTGTGGGACGTCTTCAGGAGAAGAGAAGAAAAGTACTAGAATCATAGAGTTGGAAGAGACCACAAGGGCCATCGAGTCCAACCCCCTGCCAAGCAGGAAACACCATCAGAGCACTCCTGACATATGGTTGTCAAGCCTCTGCTTAAAGACCTCCAAAGAAGGAGACTCCACCACACTCCTTGGCAGCAAATTCCACTGTCGAACAGCTCTTACTGTCAGGAAGTTCTTCCTAATGTTTAGGTGGAATCTTCTTTCTTGTAGTTTGGATCCATTGCTCCATGTCCGCTTCTCTGGAGCAGCAGAAAACAACCTTTCTCTCTCCTCTATATGGCATCCTTTTACTAAGGAGCGAACTGTACACAAATCTGCAGTAGAGTCCCTAAGATGGCACCTTGTACGCCTCCTTCCGGCAACTCCTGCAGCCAAGCTGGTGCCAAACATATCGCTTGGCTTTCCTTTCCTCAGTGAGGCTGAGAGGGGGAGTTTGTTGTCTTCATACATATTATCTCTCCCCTGCACCCACCATAAATCTCCTCTAGAAGGTTGGGAGGAAACTCAGAAGTATGGGGGGGGGTGACAGGGAAAGAAGAGGGCATTGATTTTACTTATATGCCACTTTCCCACGACGAGCTGTGCCCAAAATGGCTTACAGCAACCATTTAAAACATCAGAATGGAGGACGTCAAAGTAGAGGATGTTGGAAATATAAATACAGTGGTACCTCGGGTTACATACGCTTCAGGTTACAGACTCTGCTAACCCAGAAATAGTGCTTCAGGTTAAGAACTTTGCTTCAGGATGAGAACAGAAATCGGGCTTCGGCGGCGTGGCAGCAGTAGGAGGCCCCATTAGCTAAAGTGGTGCTTCAGGTTAAGAACAGCTTCAGGTTAAGAACAGACCTCCGGAACGAATTAAGAACTTAACCTGAGGCACCACTGTATACAAATTGCATAACATGTCAGTAGGTTCAAAAGAACAAAAACCAACCATTTAGAAAGCACAGAACAACAACACAAACAAACAAACAAACAAATGTATTATTTGCATCCCACCCATTCGACTGGGTTGCCGCAGCCATTCAGTAGCACCCAAGAACCAGTTAGGCTTATGTACATAAATACAGAGCAAAAAACAAAAGTAAAGATTCTGCTGTTGGTCTTGCTCCACTCCCAGGAGACTGGCTTAAACACAGTTCGGGCTGGGGGGGGGGTTGATGGTATATCGCTGGCTCCCCCATCTTTCTCTTCCAAAGGAGGCTGACAGTATCAAAAGGCCAAAGTGTTGGGGTGACCAATGATAGCAAGTTTATTCCCCAGCCTTCTGGAATTACCAACTGCTGGTGCAGGTCTTGCTTCACTTCAAAGCCATCTCAGCTAAAACTCCTTGCACTGGCAAATCGGTTTACCCGAAAACCACGGGTGGTATTCATTTACTATCATTTATTCATCTGCAGCCTTGATGGATAAGGATGGAAGTAGTGAAAAATCAATGCTGACAATGTTCTCTGCATTCTGCGTTCTTTTTCTGATCTTGGGTAGACAGCAGGAAAAACAACAACAGGCCGTTCATGCAGATATTATATCTATGCGTGCATGTGTGAGAGAGAAACACACACCCCAGGATGCCCAGTACACCTTTTAGGGGGTTTTAACGGTTCTCAAAATCATGGCGTGGATGTGTGGGTATTGCCCATCAAATCTATTTTTGCTGCATCATTAAAAAAAAACCCCAACAACATTGGAGTAAGGGAACTATTTGTGGTGCAAACTGCCTTCCACATGCACTGGGTTGGATACTGCCTACTTAGAGTCACATCTATGGCTTAGCTCAAGTACCTACCTACCTACCTACCTACCTACCTAATATCATTATAACACACTTTTTCCTCCAAAACAAAAAAAATTCCTTCCAGTAGCACCTTAAAGACCAACTAAGTTAGTTCTTGGTATGAGCTTTCATGTGCATGCACACTTCTTCAGATACACACTTCTTCAGATTCTTCAGATACTATCTGTAACTTTTCCTCCAAGGAACTCCTGCTGGTATTAGGGATGTAGAAAGGTATCATTTTCCACTCCACCCTGTATTTGTTGTGTGCAGATCACATTTTCTGACCGTACAAAGCATTGTGCATTGTTCCAGGGCTATAAAAACGCCTTTCTTTCCTCTTATGATCAAAATGGGACCAAAATGGCCTATCTTTTGGAAAAGGTAAGTTTCTATAGGGGGTGAGTGGGGCAGCGTGGCACCCGTGGGTGCCTGCTTGCCCACCAATACCTCCAATGGTGCCAGCAGATGGTCTCAGTAAATATTGCCCAAAGAACCTGCAACGCATGAGATACTGTCCTATAGGTGACACAACACATATAGGCTTCTGCCAAAATATGCTACACACCTTCTATAAAATCACTTCTAATTTTTGCATCATTGTCAAAGCCAGCATCATATTATGAAAAGGATGAGAAGTTGGATGACGGGAAGTGTGGTTCCAAACATCTGGAGCCACTGGAGATGGCTGATATAGGTCAGGAATGAACCAACTGATGGATAAACAGGCCTGGGGGGAAATGTTGTATCTGGCCCCTGACAGCTATACCAAATTTCAATCCAGGTATCGTAAAATATGTATTCAATGTTTCCTGGTGAATGTAAAATTTAAAAAGTTAAGAACAGAGATGTTCTATAATTTGGCGTTGCGTCTCTCATTGGGGTGTTACATCTCTCATTTGTACCTATTTGTATGTAACGTTATATCTAAGCCCATATGTTCCAAAGAACCGTGAAGCTCTGAATGCTAGATGACATTAATGGTGCCTAAATGTTAATGTGGTGATTCATTCATGTAGCAAAATGCATTTCTAGCTTCCAGAGAGACTCTGTTTGGAGAACAGGGAGGACCTCCCGAGACCAATTATTCGTGGCATATCTTGTTTTGAGCATTTTTCAACCTTCGTTCAGATTTTGAATTGAGTTCCTGCCCCAGAAAGGTGCAAAATAAGACAGACAGACAGACAGACAGACAGACAGACAGACAGACAGACAGACATGGATACCTGTTCATTGATTCTGGATCTGCACAGAATGAGAACTGGAAAACTATTAGTAAGACCTGTCACGAAATGCTGCAGCACAGGATGCTCCTTTTCAGAATTCCAACCATACCCAGTTCCAGAACATTCCATTCCATTCCTCCTTCACATTTGCTTTCTCATCTCCCCAACCACCTCCAAAGGCCAGCCAGAATTCTATGGGCACAGAACAGGCTCAGTCATCATTCCACTATTTGGTGGCGGGGGGAGTGGTAGTGTCTGCATTAGGGTGTTTTTATCCTAAATACTGGGATGTGGGTGGCGCTGTGGGTTAAACCACAGAGCCTAGGACTTGCTAATCAGAAGGTCAGCGGTTCGAATCCCCATGACGGGGTGAGATCCCGTTGCTCGGTCCCTGCTCCTGCCAACCTAGCAGTTCGAAAACACGTCAAAGTGCAAGTAGATAAATAGGTACTGCTCTGGCGGGAAGGTAAACAGCGTTTCTGTGTGCTGCTCTGGTTCGCCAGAAGTGGCTTAGTCATGCTGGCCACATGACCCGGAAGCTGTACACGGGCTCCCTCAGCCAATAAAGTGAGATGAGCGCCGCAACCCCAGAGTCGGTCATGACTGGACCTAATGGTCAGGTGTTCTTTACCTTTACCTTTATCCTAAATACTTACTGTACTTCGGCAAACCTTGGGGTATTTTGCAAGCCCTCTGCTATCTCCCTCTTGAGCATGGTTGGTGTCATTTTGTCTAACTTGAAGGGTTGAGTTTGCTCTGAGTATACAGGATTAACCTTAAAGATGATTTCTGAACTTTGTCCTCAGATGCCTTTGGCAGAAAACTCTTTCTGGTTTCCGGTGCTGCTTGGTGTGTAAATTGAGTGAGTGGCCTTTCTGGACATCCGTGCTAGATGATACTTCACACCTCTTTGCAGTGAGGGAACATGTTGCAAAATGAATCTGACCTTGCAAATTATTTGCCTCCACAGTGTTGATTACAGTTCAGGTGGTATCCTGGTTAAAAGCTTCCAAAAGGAGGACCTTCTGAAATGTAGGCGAGGTGTTTCCGGGGTCAAGGTCAAGTCAGTGAGCCTGTAGTGCTCATAAGAAGAGCCTGTTGGATCAGGCAATGGCCCTTCTAGTCCAGCATCCTTTTCTTACAGTGCCCAACCAGACGTCCACAGGAAACCAGGAAACTGGAATTCCAAAGCATTCCTAACTTTGACTGTGGAGGCAGAAGATAGCCATCCTGGCTCGTAGCCATTAATAGCCTTTGTTGTGTTCTCGGGGCCACTATCCACACCCCCTCAACCAGTCCTCCAAACTTCGGCAGAACCTGGCAGGGAGAAGGAAAGGACACAAGGTGTTGCAAGTCATAAGCCAAACCGTAGAAAGATGCCACCACCTCCTTTCCAGGGTCAGCCCTCGAATGGGGTCCAAAGAGGAGAAATCCAACAGGTAGATGCACCAAGGGTCAGGCACCAGTTTAGGTTCTCTGGCAAAGGGCACAAAATACAAAAGGCAAAAGTCATTTCCCAAATTTATTGAAAAGTCCACTTACAAAGTAAAAGCTTGCCCATTTCTTAAAAAGTTACAAACAGAAAAATAAAAACATTGTAAAGGTGAAGGTAAAGGTACCCCTGCCCGTACGGGCCAGCCTTGCCAGACTCTAGGGTTGTGTGCTCATCTCACTCTAGAGGCCGGGAGCCAGCGCTGTCCGCAGACACTTCCGGGTCACGTGGCCAGCGTGACGAAGCTGCATCTGGCGAGCCAGCGCAACACACGGAACGCCGTTTACCTTCCAGCTGGTAAGCAGTTCCTATTTATCTACTTGCACCCTGGGGTGCTTTTGAACTGCTAGGTTGGCAGGCGCTGGGACTGAACGACGGGAGTGCACCCCACCACGGGGATTCGAACCGCCGACCATGCGATCGGCAAGTCCTAGGCACTGAGGTTTTACCCACAGTGCCACCTGCGTCCCGCATTGTACAATACGGCTAACTAAAACATACTCACAAAGCATCAGTAGTTCAAAGCATAGCAAGAAGTCACAAAGTCCGTTCTTTTGGTCAAAGCTGTGACGCATGAGAGAGGAAGGGGGTGAAGACTCACTCGGGGAAATGCCATTATTCCAAGAGGCAGCATTTCCAAGCCTCTCTCTCTGTGAATATTGAATAAAAAGCAGTTGGTAAGAACTTTTCCTTGTCATATCAGTTCCTGCTGTCCTGCCCTGGAGGTTGGATCTTCTGCCACCTGACAGCTCCTATCTGAAGTGAGGCAAAGAGAACTGTACATAGTATTCCAGATGCGCTCACACCATAGATTTGTGAAATGACATTTGTGTACCAACAGTTTTAACTTCAGTTCCTTTCCTAATGATGCCTACCATGCCATTTGTCTTTTTCACAGCTACTACACACTGGGCCAACATTTTCATTAGGTAAAGGTAAAGGGACCCCTGACCATTAGGTCCAGTCGTGACCGACTCTGGGGTTGCGGCGCTCATCTCGCTTTATTGGCTGAGGGAGCCGGCGTACAGCCAGCATGACTAAGCCGCTTCTGGCGAACCAGAGCAGCGCACAGAAATGCCATTTATCTTCCCACTGGAGTGGTACCTATTTATCTACTTGCACTTTGACATGCTTTCGAACTGCTAGGTTGGCAGGAGCAGGGACCGAGCAATGGGAGCTCACCCTGTCGCGGGGATTTGAACCACCGACCTTCTGATTGGCGAGTCCTAGGCTCTGTGGTTTAACCCACAGTGCCACCCACGTCCCTAACATTTTCATTAAGTGACCTCAAGGTCTCATTCCTGCTCTGTCACTGCCAACCAGTTCAGACCCCATAAGTGTGTTCGTGAAATTAATATTCCCCCCCCCCTCAACATGCATTTCACTTTACACTTGTTCCATTTGCTCACATCCCGTCAGGGAAAGGGGGTGGGGAACATTTTAATTGGACATTTTCATAAGAACTTAAGTCCTCGTCGTAACACCATTTCCTTAAATGCATGGCATTTCGCTAAGGTGGCATCGATATACGATCAAGAGTAGGCAGCGGATAGAAATGGCAAGTGTTCCACAGGGGATTCTCTCAATACACAAGCAAGTGACGTTTGCTTGTCATATAGCGAACGGAGTAATTTGATGCCTCTCTGACATCAAGGCGAAGTACATTTCAAGGAGATGATCCATATCAATGGCTGGCTGCCGAAAACGGGCAACTTCTAAAAGGGCAGCAAATAAATAAATTAGCAAGCATTGAGTAAAGTGACCTCTTGAAGTCAGACATCAAAGAAAGTTGCTAATGGATGTGTACACCAGATATATAAAGCCCTTTCTCCCAGACAAATATTGTTAGTCATTGAAATTTTGTTGGCTTCCCTTGAAATTTGTGCAGAAGTTCATGGAAGCTGGACAAATGTTGCTTTGTTCAAAGCTCTGAGGAAATCTAGTGAAAGCAAGTGGTGCTTTAAAGCGTTTGTTACTGTTTATCACCCCACTCAAAGTCTATGGGTCTTAATAGTGCTTCATTGGGGCGAGATTATGCCCTGATTTCTTTGACAGTCTGCAAAGGGTCAGGGTATTTGTAGAAGAAGACAAAGAAGAAGAAGAAGAAGAAGAAGAAGAAGAAGAGGAGGAGGAGGAGGAGGAGGAGGAGGAGGAGGAGGAGGAGGAGGAGGAGGAAGAGGAGGAGGAGGAGGAGGAGGAAGAGGAGGAGGAGTTTGGATTTGATATCCCGCCTTTCATTCCCTTTAAGGAGTCTCAAAGCGCCTAACGTTCTCCTCTCCCTTCCTCCCCCACAACAAACACTCTGTGAGGTGAGTGAGGCTGAGAGACTTCAGAGAAGTGTGACTAGCCCTAGGTCACCCAGCAGCTGCATGTGGAGGAGCAGAGACGCGAACCCGGTTCCCCAGATTACGAGACTACCGCTCTTAACCACTACACCACACTGGCTCTTGTAGCTATGTTGGCCCTAAAGATTGGCATTTAAAACCATGCAGCATCTAGCACAGAGCATTGAAATTTCTACAAGAGGCAGAAAAATAATTAAGTTAGGGGTTTGGGGGGGGGGGTTGTGTGTGTGTGTGTGTGTGTGTGTGTGTGTGAGAGAGAGAGAGAGAGAGAGAGAGAGAGAGAGAGAGAGAGAGAGAGAGCTATTCTTAAGGAACTTCACCAAAATCTAGACTTCCCACATCGGTTGCCATACGTCCGAATTTTCCCAGACATTTAAGTGATTTCATCCCAGAAACTGCTTCCAACTGCAGTATGCCTGGGAAATTCTGGATATTTGGCAACCCTAATTAAGAGGTCCCCCAAGACCTTCAGCAATTTTCAAGTGGTCCTGGGCTGCTATGGGGGTGGGATTTGTGATTCACTGTTGTAGAGCAAATCTGAATTCATTCCCAGCAGGAGCTCTGCAGCTGCTGGGTGAGACACGCACACCGCTAGAAGCGCTGGAAGAATTCAGGGGAATCCTTTCAACCTCTAAGGGTGCACAGTGTCAGGGGTTCAGCGTACACTCGAGTAGGACCCTGGCAGAGACACATGCCCAACTGGCATGTTCTCTCCCTCCTGGTCAATCGTTCGGGAGCTTCAAAAGCTTTCTTCAGCCCGAACATCACAGCAACCAATGCCAACTGACACTGGCACACTTAGGGATCCGCAGAGTTTGCGCAGTTGCATAACACACCTCAGCAACTCAGCATTTTGGCTAATCTACTTTACTTACATATAAACACACACGGAGCACTGCAACATGGCTCCCTCTCTCTCTAGCATGAGACAGCAAAGAAAAAACAACAAAAAAGGACAATAGTCCCACTTCATGGAACACAGTAACACAAACATCCTGTCTCCGTCACTTCCCATTCCCACTCTGTGGAGTCAAAACATACACCTTCATGTGAAAGACAACAATCCCATGACTGCAATCATGGAGCAGGAATTCTAACAGTGGGCTCTCCTTCCTTGGAGCTTTTCAAGCAGAGATTGGATGGCCATCTGCCATGGATGCTTTAGCTTAGAATTTTGGTGGTTTCATAGCAACTCATGGAAGGGCTACTCTGGATCCTAGCCAGAATACATTTTATTGACTATCTATCAAAACAGAAGGGACGCGGGTGGCACTGTGGTCTAAACCTTGCTGATCAGAAGGTTGATGGTTCAAATACCCACAATGGGGTAACCTCCCATTGCTCAGTCCCAACTCCTGCCAACCTAGCAGTTCAAAAGCACGTCAAAGTGCAAGTAGATAAATAGGTACCACTCCAGTGGGAAGGTAAACGGCGTTTCCATGCACTGCTCTGGTTTCGCCAGAAGCGGCTTAGTCATGCTGGCCACATGACCGGAAAAAACTGTCTGCGGACGAACGCCGGCTTCCTCGGCCAGTAAAGCAAGATGAGCACCACAACTCCAGAGTCGTTCACAACTGGACTTAACTGTCAGGGGTCCTTTATCTTTTTATAAACACAGAGATGTGTTTCACCTGTGGGATAATGGTGGCCAAACTATATATCCTCACCAGGAGGAAGTTTCAGAATCAGTTCCCCTCTCTCCATCCCATCCTGCGCTTGAAAATAAGTCTACTTTCTCATTCTCTCCAGCCCGGTAATTGGGAGGGACACAGAGGCACCTATCCTCCGAGAAACTCATTTTACACTCCCTTAGCCAGAGACTTTCCAACTGGCTTCTTCCATCAATTGTGCCTTAAATAAATGTAGTTTACCACAGCGATAGCTCTACTTCCAGCCTGTCTAACGTGCATGAATTTCCTCTTCATTTCCCTTGGCAGCCCTTAGGGCTTTGTTCTTCCCCCTCGACTTCATCATTCCCTTCCATTAGGACGAGGGTGGCTTCTCCTACTGCTTCCCTTCTTTTGCTGCTTTCTCTTGCTACTTTGGCTTTCTCTCTCTCTCCTTTTGCAAGCCCTAAACTCCCTCAACACCTAGAATGGCATCTGCAACGATAAGGCTCTCTGCTTTTCAGGCTTGCGAGCAAAAGAAATTAAGTGATTATAATAATAATAATAATTTATTATTTATACCCCGCCCATCTGGCTGGGCATGTAATGTGGGCATGTATCTTTGAAAAGAACATGCAAAATTGTGCTAGTTTAGGGGAAAGGAAATAGAGATATTAGGGGAAATGTGCCTTACAAAAAAAAAGTGGATATTAGGAAATTGGCATACAAAAATGTGGATATAAGAAGAAATTTGCACTCAAATGCTAACGAATTTTCACGAGGACTTACTTTTTAAAAATGCAAACGGGTGTGGAAATGGGTTTTCTCTCTCCTCGCTCAATCCCTACAACAACCCTGTGAGGTAGTTTAGGCTGAGAGGTAGTGACTGGCCCAAGTTCACTCGGTGTGGGGCTGTGTGGAAATTTGAACCCTGGACTCCCAGGTCCTAGTCCAACACTCTAACCACTACAGTGCAATGTCTTGAGATCACTTGGAGAAATGTTCATCTATTCATTTCCCTTCCCTCACTTGCCCTCGCCTTAACAAGCTCCAAGTGACATCATCACCATGGAGCCCAATCAGATTGGCTATGCAGGACCATCCTCTTCATTCCGTGCTCCCTGATTGGATGGCGCCACTCATGGGGTTGAGCCAGGAAGAAGAAACAAATTGAATCTACTAGGGAGAAACCCCCTTCATGGATCACTGCCTTGCTTTGGTGAAGGGGCTTGAATAACTCAGAGAAGCTATGAACTATGCCATGCAGGGCACCCAAGATGGACAAGCCATAGTGGAGAGTTTTGACCAAACGTGATCCACCTGGAGCAGGAACCGGCAAGCCACTCCAGTATCCCTGCCAAGAAAACTCCATGGACAAAGACAACAGGCATATAAAAGTTACGACGCTGGAAGATGAGCCCCTCAGGTCGGAAGGCGTCCAACATGCTACTGGGGAAGAGTGGAGGACAAGTACTAGTAGATCCAGAGCTGATGAAGCGGCTGGGCCAAAGCCAAAAGGACGCTCAGTTGCGGATATGCCTGGAAGCGAAAGGAAAGTCCAATGCTGTAAAGAAAAATATTGCATAGGAACCTGGAATGTAAGAACCATGAACCTGGGTAAGTTGGATGTGGTCAAAAATGAGATGGCAAGAATAAATATTGACATCCTGGGCATCAGTGAACTAAAATGGACAGGAATGGGCGAATTCAGTTCGGAGGACCATCATATCTACTACTGTGGGCAAGAATCCCGTAAAAGAAATGGAGTGGCCCTCATAGTCAACAAAAGAGTGGCGAGAGCTGTACTGGGATGCAATCTCAAAAATGATAGAATGATCTTGATACGAATCCAAGGCAGACCTTTTAACATCACAGTAATCCAAATTTATGCACCAACCACTGGTGCTGAAGAAACTGAAATTGACCAATTCTATGAAGACTTACAACACCTTATAGAAGTGACACCAAAGAAGGATGCCACTGCCAGTACATAAAGCAGTAGTACTGACCAGGAGAGTGGGGAGCGAAAATTCCTAAAATAAAAATGGCTTCAGTTTTCAGGGGGAAATGGCTATATCTTATCTCAAAATCAGCACTCAAGAACACTTGACACGAGCGTAAGAATCATGATTTCTCGAACCATTTGCATTCAGGGCCATCACCATTTAAATCAATGGCGGCACTTGGAGATGCAGGCTGCATAATGCCGTCGTGCAGTAAATTCAATTTATTGAATGGGGCGAAGCAGCGGCTGGCGACGGGGAGTGCTGCTGCAGGTTAAAAATAAAATAGCCATGCTCTGGGAGTTTTTGGCCAGGCACCAGTAAGACAATAAAGATTTATCTGCAGATCCGTCATCCCAAGCAGGGCCGTGGAGCATGCAAAGCAAGGGGATTTATTGATCGCTACAAAATAGCTTACTTAACGCTAAAATGCACAAGTGGCTTTGCAAGACGTACAGTCCTCCCATTCCAGTAAAATGGCTGCAGAAGAGCTTGGCATTGATTTGCATGGCCAGCGTGGCAAAGGAAGCCTGTAATCCATCAGGGAGGAAATGGAGGATGTTGCAAACACATTTCCCTTCCTAACTCTTTTATTTTGCCTCCCTAACACCTCCATCATTAGGCTCAGACCCAGAAACCGGTTCTCCATACAGGTTTCCCCCCACTATAGCTCGGTGGTTGAAAACATGAACAACCATTGAGCTACAGTGTAAAACTGTGCAAGGAACCGGGTTTCCGGGTTCGAGCCTAATATGGCCACCTGTCAAAGATTCTTTAGCTGAGGTTCCTGCACTGAAGAGGGTCAGACAAGATGGCCCTTGGGTGCCCCTTCCAACCCTACCATTCTCTCATTCCATGTTTTGCATGCAACAGGTCCATGGTTAAATCTCTTGAAACTCAGGGGAAATACTCCTGGCTGAGCTGCTGCCAGTCTGTGTAGACAATACTGAGGTGGGAGGGCAATAGTAAGGCAGCTTCCTATGTGTCCCTACTGGGGTTGGCGGGGAGGGGGGAGAAAATGTGAATCTGTTGCAGGCTCAGCCCCCACCTCCTCCTCTGCTGCCCGTCCTACATCTGCAGTGCTTTCTGCCTCTTCTTCCTCTCACTCACTCAAGCCTATTGCTTGCTCAGCATCCAATCATTCTGCCCCCGCCCTTCAATATAATAATAATAATAATAATAATAATAATAATAATAATAATAATAATAATATTTATTATTATACCCCACCCGTCTGGCTGAGTTTCCCCAGCCACTCTGGGCGGCTCCCAATCGAGTGTTAAAAACAATACAGCATTAAATATTAGAAACTTCCCTAAACAGGGCTGCCTTCAGATGTCTTTTAAAGATGAGATAGCTGCTTATTTCCTTCACATCTGAAGGGAGGGTGTTCCACAGGGCGGGCGCCACTACTGAGAAGGCCCTCTGTCTGGTTCCCTGTAACTTGGCTTCTCACAATGAGGGAACTGCCAGAAGGTCCTTGGTGCTGGATCTCAGTGTCCGGGCTGAACGATGGGGGAGGAGACGCTCCTTCAGGTATACTGGACCGAGGCCGTTTAGGGCTTTAAGGGTCAGCACCAACACTTTGAATTGTGCTCGGAAACGTACTGGGAGCCAATGCAGATCTCTCAGGACCAGTGTTATGTGGGCCCTGTGGCCACTCCTAGTCACCAGCCTAGCTGCCACATTCTGGATTAGTTGTAGTTTCCGGGTCACCTTCAAACGTAGCCCCACATAGAGTGCATTGCAGTAGTCCAAGCAGGAGATAACTAGAGCATGCACCACTCTGGCGGGACAGTCCGCGGGCAGGTAGGGTCTCAGCCTGCGTACCAGGTGGAGCTGGTAGACAGCTGCCCTGGACACAAAATTGACCTGCGCCTCCATGGACAGCTGTGAGTCCACAATGACTCCCAGGCTGTGCACCTGGTCCTTCAGGGGTACAGTTGCCCCATTCAGGACCAGGGTGTCCCCCACACCCACTCACCCCCTGTCCCCCCAAAACAGTACTTCTGTCTTGTCAGGATTCAGCCTCAATCTGTTAGCCGCCATCCATCCGCCAGCTGCCTCCAGACACTCACACAGGACCTTCACCGCCTTCACTGGTTCTGATTTAAGAGAGAGGTAGAGCTGGGTGTCAACCTGTCTCCAGTGTCCCACCAACACTCCCCTGGGTCGGAGCCTTCCTTTTCTTAGACTTCCCTAGGCGGCCCTCTGGCTGGAGCCCCCTCCCCCCACTCCTCATTGTCCAGCCAGTCCCCAACAGCCAGTTACTGTCTGACCAGCCAGTTTACATCATCCACATTGCTAGTTCGACTGCAAAAACCTCCTGCAGCAATTCAAAAGCCAAATTACAAAAGAGCGGTGATTGCAGGTGAAAAGACCTGTGGATGAGCCCCCGGCTCCTTTCCTAAATGGTGAAAGCCCGCTGTCTCTCCGACAAAAGGCTAGCAACGGGAGAAGACCCGACTGCCGCTCACCTTCCCAATTTTTCTGAGATGGAAATTAAGGCCTTTCATGACAAACTCTGCGGGAAGCTGCCCTCCGTTTCGTGTTTGGCTCGGGTACACTTTTGACACAGCTGCAAGGATAATTGGCATGCCTAAACAAGGCGCACGTGTGCGAATCTATTTTTATTTATTTTTTTGAAAAAGATTCACATTTTCCTCAAGGAAAAATAGTTAAGGTCTGTATCCAGGTGTTCTCGTTGCCACAGGGGGTGGCAGGGATTTGGGCCCTGATCCAAACAAACAGAAACCTTTTGTCGAGAGAAAGTGCGGAGAGGCGCGTTTTTCGCCAGATCTTCATATCGCTTTAACTTGTGGGCATCCAATGCAGTTGAATGTTAGAAGACTCGGGAGAGACGAAAAGAAAGGACTACTTCATGCACCACATAGTTAAACTGGGGGGCTTGCTCCCACAGGAGGCATCTGGTGAGCATCAACTTGGGTAACTTCAAAAGAGAATCGGGGCAAAATCCTGGAGGAGAGGGCTATCAATGGCTTTCAGCCATGATGGCTACGATCTGCTTCCACGTTCAGGGGTAGTATGTCTGTGAATACCAGATGCTTGGGAATTGCAGGAGGGCAGAGTGTTGTTGTGCAGAGATCCTGCTTTCAAGCTTCTCACAGGCATCTGGCTGCACGGTGAGAACAGCTGTTGACCAGCTCCATCTGGTATGCAGGCTGAGACCCTAACTGCCCGCGGACTGTCTCGCCAGAGTGGCGCATGCTCTAGTTATCTATTGGACTACTGCAATGCGCTCTACGTGGAGCTACCTTTGAAGGTGACCTGGAAACTACAACTAATCCAGAATGCAGCAGCTAGATTGGTGACTGGGAGCGGCCGTCAAGACCATATAACACCGGTCCTGAAAGACCTACATTGGCTCCCAGTACGTTTCTGAGCACAATTCAAAGTGTTGGTGCTGACCTTTAAAGCCCTAAAAAGCCTCGGTCCAGTATATCTGAAGGAGCGTCTCCACCCCCATCATTCAGCCCAGACACTGAGATCCAGCTCCAAGGGCCTTCTGGCGGTTCCCTCACTGCAAGAAGTGAGGTTACAGGGAACCAGACAGAGGGCCTTCTCAGTAGTGGTGCCCACCCTGTGGAGCGCCCTCCCATGAGATGTCAAAGAAATAAACAACTATCTGACTTTTAGAAGACATCTGAAGGCAACCCTGTTTAGGGAGGTTTTTAATGTTTGGTTCTGTTTTTAACATTCTGTTGGGAGTTGCCCAGTGGCTGGGGAAACCCAGCCAGATGGGTGGGGTATAAATAAACTGTTGCTGTTGCTGTTGTTGTTGTTGTTGTTGTTGTACTACAGGATGGGCTTTGGGCTCTTATGCTTTTAAGGGGATCAGGCAAACAGATGGAGGCAGTGGCGTATCATGGGTTGCCAGTGCCCCGAGCTGCCCTCAGGCACAGCAGTGCATGCATGCGACCACCATCCATCCTCCCTCCCTCAGGGCCTCCCTATGCATTTACCTGCATCGTTTGTCTTTGCTATGGCACTGTTTAAATGGGGGTAAGGCAGAGGGTGCAGTGGGAGGGAGGGAGGGAAACGGGTGGAGTACGCATGCGCATTCAACTGCCTAGCAGTGTCCACATCACCCAGGAGATCGCAGTCACAGAGATAAGAAAAAGAAGAGTTGCTCCATTGTCTGGAGAGGCCACTTCCTGGTTTCCATTTTCCACAGAGCCCAGCAACGGAAGCACATGGCTGCATTGAGGCAGCACTGGATGTTGAAATTTCGCACCCTCCAATAATTTTGTGCCCAGGGCCATCTCCCCTGTGCCACTGCATGGGGAGTCAGGCTGTGATGGCCTGGGACTCAGACTCAGACTCAGAGCCAGAGGAGACTCAGTCTGCACTGGATCCTTTGCCTCAGGCATCATCTGAACCAAGACTAGGGCCTGATCCTGAAGAGTCCCAGTCTGCACAAGTTCCCCTGCAACAAACACCAGCTGGGCCGAGTCAGGGGCCTGAGCCTGCCCTGGCTCCAGATGCGGGGATTACTTTGTTGCCTTCAGCTGGGCCATCACTTACAGCTGCTCCACTACCGGTTGGGTCAGGGGAGGTTGAGGCGGCCCCTGGGTCTAGTAACCCACCGACGTCTCCCGAGCTGCAGAGACTAAGGTCTGAGAGAAGGAGAGACCTGAGTACTCGCAGGAGGAGTGCTCGCCTTCGGGTGAAACAGGGAGGTGAGTCACTGGGGGATCAGGACCGGCCGCTACCCCGACAAAGATAAAAGGCTGCTGGTCCCCGCCCCTGGTTGTGGGAGCAACATCGCTGTTTGCCAGAACCTGCCCGATCCTGTACCTGTCCTTGCCTGGTTTCCTGTCTCGTGTCCTGCCTTGGCCCTGTTGGACTGACTCCCAGTGGAACCTTCAGATTCTGGACCAGTTCTGGACCATGTTTCATAGGTCACCCCCGGGTCCAGCACACAGGTTATCAGTGGCTACTAGCCACAATAGAAAATATGGCTGCCAAGTGAGCAGTAATATTCCTGGAACTAACAGATCGCTGAAGAATTGATGCTTTTGAATTATGGTGCTGGAGAAGACTCTTGAGAGTTCCATGGACTGCAAGAAGATCAAATGCATCCATTCTTAAGGAAATCAGTCCTGAGTACTCACTGGAAGGATAGATTGTGAAGCTGAGGCTCCAGTACTTTGGCCACCTCATGAGAAGAGAAGACTCCTTGGAGAAGACACTGATGCTGGGAAAGATGGAGGGCACAAGGAGAAGTGGGCGACAGAGGACGAGATGGTTGGATAGTGTTTTCAAGGTTGCCAGCATGAGTTTGACCAAACTGCGGGAGGTAGTGGAGGACAGAGGTGCCTGGCGTGCTCTGGTCCATGGGGTCACGAAGAGTCGGACACGACTAAACGACTAAACAACAACAACAACAGATCCTATGAACTTTGGCATGTTTTATGCAAGGACGAATCCACCCATAGT
Organism: Podarcis muralis; assembly: GCF_964188315.1. Lineage (NCBI taxonomy): Eukaryota > Metazoa > Chordata > Lepidosauria > Squamata > Lacertidae > Podarcis > Podarcis muralis. The sequence goes on along the minus strand of NC_135655.1, from coordinate 10,110,450 downwards.
GTAACAAAGGAGCAGTAGAACAGAGGTGGTGAATCTGCTTCTATTTGTCTGTTGATCTTCTCCTGATTTTGCCGATCTGATCTACTGCAGAATAAAGACAGGACCGCCATCCATGGCCAAGCGCAGCTAAAGACAGGTTTATTTGCTGAGATAATGATATCCATTTTCATATCAGTAAGTGGAAGGGAAAGATGAAACCAAATCTACCAAAGCTGATTCTCCCTGATAAATGTACAGCTTAACTGTGCTGAAAAGCTATTAGTTGGTTGATAGGGATTCACCCTCCCTCTCCCTCCTGCCCCAATCAAACGCCACACGTGATTTTGGGGGGAGAAAATTCTTGCAAACTTGGAAGGCCATAAAAAAAATCCCTGCACACGTCCCAAGCGGGTTCAGATATTCTTCTATAATTATTCTGTCCCCTCTTTATTAAGAAAGGAAGAAGCAATTGGAAAAACATTCCTGTTTACCCATGCATTTGACAGCTGAAAGTTTCTGTTCCCGCCAGCCTTGAAACTATTGCTGTGAGACCGATTTGTTTTTAGTATGCTATTATTTCTAGCTGCATTGTTTTAACACTAACATGCAAAGCTGGAGGGAAAGATGGGAGAGTCATACGTCGAAAATGCTGTCTATAACAATCAAAGAAAATTATTATTAATTAGTTTGGAGATGGTATTTAACACCAGTCAGATTAAATCAAATAAACAGGGAATATTCGGTGTTATATTGGAGGGGATGCCAGGAAACCGGGAATTATGTTCATATGTGGTGGGGGTGTAAATATGTACAATTTTTCTGACAAAGGGTGTTTAAGGAGATAACAGAAATCACTGGGTTAAAGCTGGCCAAAAGTCTAGAGGTAGCATTATTATCAATTTACGATGGGGTGGAAGGTTCACAGGCTATGAAGGACTTGCACACAAATTTATTGACAGCTGCACAAATTATGATAGCTAGGAAGTGGAAGGGGCAAGCAGAATATAAAATGGAAGAATGGTATAAAGAGGTGTGGGATATAGCTATTAATGATAAATTAACATATGCCATTAAGGTAAGACAGGGAATACGCAGGAGAAACGATTTTGAGGAGAGTGTTTGTAGAAGGTGTTTGTGGAATTTGTACTGTTAAAACGGAAAGAGGTCAAACCATTGCAAGAGGTGTTGAAATTTCCGGAGTTTGGATAGTTATAATGGAATGGTCTTGGTGGTAGGGTGCACATTTTTATTCTTATTTATTTATGATTATTACTTTGTCAAAATAGAAAAAACAAAACTCTAACATGCATACCACCCAGGGCTCCTGTATTATTTGTAGCATTTACAATAATGACCACTGTGAATTATTTATTATTATTAATTATTCTATAGAAAGTCACAAGCGCATTGAATACTGCAAAAGTTTTAGTTCATTGGTTGGCATCTGTCTGTCTTGGGAGACAATGGAGGAGTGTAACTTTGGGGGTGAAACTCTTGGAAGGTTACAGTGCCAGCTGGGATGTAATGATGCTGAACTGGACAAGCATCTCGGCAAGACAGCTACGGCAATGGCTCGCCTCTCCAAAAGGGTATGGGAGAATGTGATACTAATGTCCAATACCAAGATGAAGGTCTACCAGGCTTGCATGCTGAGCATGCCTTCCAGCTCAATGCCTTCCATATGCACTGCGTCAGCAAGATTTGGGGCATCACATGGCAGAACGGAGTCTCAAACAAATATGTGCTCTTCTAGGGCCACATTCCTGGCATGTTTGCACTCCTGTCGCTGGCTTGGCCATCTCGGCAGAATGGAAGATGGCAGGATCCCCAAGAATGAGCTCTACGGGGGAGCTGACTTCAGGCACCAGGCCCGTTGGCAGACCAACTTTGCGCTACATAGATGTCTGCAAATGTGGCGTATCAGTCCCACCATGTGGGAATCCCTTGCAGATGACCGCAGTGCCATTATACGTGCTTCATTTGTGCATACAAGGTGTGACCAGAAAGTTCAGGGAATGGTCAGAGAAATAGGACAGCGAGAACTATTCAGACATACAATCGGCATCAGAAACCCACCAAATGCTCACAGTTGTGTACGGAGATGAAGCTGTAACTCGAAAGACAGTGTATGAGTGGCAAACCATGAAAGATGACCCTCAGTCTGGCAGACCGGCGACGAGAAGGACAGCGGCAAATGTCGACAGAGTTCGTGAGTTATTGATGTGGGATCAGAGTTTTTTCGTCCGAATGATGGCGGAAGAATTGCATATTCCACATGAAATCGTTACTGAGTTTACTGAGCTGTCCCACCCTCCATATTCTCCCCATCTGGCCCCACTGGGTTTCTTTCTTTTTCCAAAACTGAAATCTGAACTGAAAGGGCACAGATTTCCCAACATTTCGCACATCCAAACTGCTGGGAACGAGGGAACTGAAAGCAGTACAAAAAGAGTACTTTTCCAGAAGTTTCCAACAGTTCTATGAACATTGTCAACGGTACATTGTATCAGAGGGGTAAGGTATGTATGTCCGAATATTTCTCACTGTCCGATTTCTGTGATCATTCACCGAACTTTCCTGTCACACCTTGTAGTATAGTGATATGATCTTCTATGCATAAGAAGCAAACATATTGGACTTCCGGTTTGGATCGCTACCGGGAAGGGAGCGCGGAGAAACTTCTCCGAACTACATGGGGACTTTGAGGGGCTACGCATAGGCACTGCGACCCCAATTTAATCCCAAGGGGGGCCCCCTTGAGAGAAGCGCAACCAGCGGCGTCGGAGTGATCCGCAAGCTTCTGGAGGTTTTTTTTCTCTCCATTTTTGGGGAGGAAGACCCGGAGGCAGTGGATCGAGAGACGCGCATCGGCAAGGCCTGCGAACCCCATGCAGTTATGCCTCAAGCTCCCACCGAAGTTGAGCGACAAATCTCTGTAACCCTAAAAATCTGACGTCCTTAACACCATATGACAACCGAAGAGACAAAAATTTGAACGAAAAGGTACGAGGAACGTAGGATGCAAATGGATTTTGTTTAAAGAGCCTGACCTGATTTCTGGATTTAAGATGGCGCTGGACACTAAATCGTAAGTTTGTAACAAAGAGACTTAGTTACTCACCGGCTGTAGCGAGAGAGAAGTGAAGTCCTTGTTAGTGTTACTGCAGGGCAGTGGATAACCGACAGATAAAATCGGGACAAAGAGTAAGTTTTAGAGACTTTGTTTCATTTGGGCAGTTGCGAAAAGAACAGGAGGGGCTTGGAAGAGACGGAACGGAGGTTCAAACTAGATCGGGAGACAGGAGGGGAGAGAAGAAAGAAAACCAGAAGGGAAGCACTTTACCTCTCCCCGGCACGGCTGGGTCCAAAACAACTAAAGTCCTACGAACCCCCTCCTCTTTTTAGCCTTTGGAATCTGCCGCCTCCCGCTAGTGACTAGCAACGGGAGAGAATATCTGCAGAAGACTGCGTCCCCGCGGCTAGCTGGCATCTACATCTATTCTCCTTTTCTTTCTTCACTTGCTACAGCGAGACGGGGCACACTCTTTATAACTGTAGGATCGGACATATTTTATATAATTTGGGGAAGCTCGGAAGGATATAACTGGAGTACTGGAGATCTGGGGGATTCTGTGGGATAAGAACGGCAGTAACGCGAGGACATTGTGGGGACATTGTTAATCTACAAGTGAGGGACCTGCTCCCTTGGTCCTCTGCTGGAAGAATATAGAATTGCGTCCCAAAGAGAAAGAAGGCAGAGAAAGAAGGTCGAGAAATCTCCCGCAGAAACGATCCTTTTTTACATTCTCTGCGGTTTAACCCCGGAATACAAAGAGACAGAACTACTATTCCCCTTCAGTGAGCTTGTTATTTCCGCACCTTTCCCTGTTCCCCCCCTCGATTCCCCCTTTCCCCGTGACGTCCCTTGTCCTCCCCCCCTTTTTTGCCCTTTCTTCCGCTTCTCCCCCTCCTCCCGCTTCCCCCCCTTGTCGCGCCCCACCAGCCCTCTTTCCCAATCACTACTTCTGACTCCAGCAGGATGACAACAGACTCCTTCTTCCTGATAAAGCCCTCTGATATATAAAAACGGATTAGGCCAGATAAGTGGCTGAAGTTTTATCCAAAAAAAAGAAGAAATAACTGGTACCTAGTTGAAATTTGGAGAATTGGAGCAACACAATAGAATCCGGTCTTCGAACATTTTTGTTTCCTCCCTGACACGGTCCCCCTACTTATTTCGGGATCTCACTTCCTCTCATCAAATTTCCCTTATCTTTTTCCTGAGCACCCCTCCCCTTTTACCTTCCCATCCTTACAACACCCTTCCAAAGAAGTATTGGTATAACCGCTAAAGGGGCGGTGGTGAAGCGTGATTGCCTGAATAATTAAGTGGTTTCTATAAGATTGTACGCCCTCTATGGGAGAGCCTTAAAAACGTAAATCTATTTTGTTTGTAAATATAGGAAAGGGAGGATGGCAGGAAAGGATGGGAAGAAAGCAGTGGGTACTCCGGCAGAGAGGAAAACTTCACGTCACGAAGAAATCAAAGACTTAGATATACTCTGGTTGAAAATAAAAGAAGAATTTAAGCAGAATGAGATTCACATGGAGGAAAAGTTAGGAGAGATGCAGAAATCAATAGATAGGAAAATAGAAGGGGCGGTAGGAGAACTATCAAATAAGATAAAAGATTTAACGACTCGAACCAAATCTCTAGAAGATTCAAACAAAAAAACACAAAAAGAGATAAGAGATCAGAGAAAGGAAGTTGAGAAAATAAAAGAGAATTTTGGGGAATTAGGCAAGAGCCAGGAGCAAATTTTGGACAATTTGGCAATGATGGAAATGAAACAAAAACAACTAAATTTAAAATTCCGAGGGGTAGGAGAGGAGGTCAACGAAGATGTCAAAGGGAAAATGATAAAAGAACTGGCAAGATGGTTAAATTTAAAGGAGGAAGAAGTCACACAAGAAATAGAAAATGCCTTCAGAATAAAAGTAAAACCTAAACAAAACAGAGTAAGAAAGATCTCAGGAGACTGCCTGGTAATCTTCAAATCGACGGAGTTGAAAAATAAGATTTTAAGAGAAAGTTACCAGAAGAAACTGGTGATAGATGGAAGACCAATCATCATTTTCAAAGAAATTCCAATCAGACTCCTTCGCAAGAGAGAGGGCTATAAACAATTAGTAAATATCCTAAGGAAGAATGGCATTCAACATAGATGGGAGTTCCCAGAAGGGATCTCCTTTTTTTATAAAGAAAAAAGATTTAAAATTGCTGAAGGTCAGGAAATCAGGAAGTTTCTACGAAGATATGAGAGAGAACTTGGTGGGGCGGGGGAGGTACATGGGGGCGGGGGTGGGGGTGGGGGCGGGTGAGATGGCGCGGGTTTGGGGGGGACTCGGAGGGGGAGGGGGGGAGGGGGAGGAGGGAGAGGAAGGTGAAGAAACAGAAAGCAAAACCACTCGAATCTAAACTAACTGAAACTTAAATCCGTAAACTACTGTTTTATAAGTAAATAAGAATGAATCTAAAAATTCTAACATGGAATGTAAACGGTGTGAACGACAAAGCGAAAAGGAATAAAGTTGTAAATGTTTTGAAAAAGAAAAAATTGGACATAATCTGTATACAAGAGACTCATGTAGCCAAAAAGCATAATCGTGTATTAATAAATAGAAAGCTAGGAATGGAATTTATAAGCTCCACGGCAGAGAAAAAAAAAGGAGTAGTAACATATGTTAAGGAAAAATGGGAACCTAAACTGATTTATAAAGACGAAGAAGGAAGGATATTGGGGGTACAAATCAGCTTCCAGGGGGAAAAAATTAATGTGGTAAACATATACGCCCCAAATTTAAACAAACCAGAGTTTTTCAAGAAATTAGAACAAGTTTTAATAGAATTAGAAAACAACAGGACGATACTGCTGGGAGATTTTAATGCTGTGCCAATCCCAGAAATTGATAGACAAACAGAAAAGGGGAAAAAGAACCAAGGGAAGCTGCCAAAGTCCTTCCAAGACTTGGAAGAAAATATGGACTTAATAGACATCTGGAGACATAAACATCCAATAGAAAAGCAGTTTACCTTCTTCTCAGAAGTACATAAGAGCTGGGGCAGAATAGACCAAATTTGGACGTCGAGAGAACTCTCCTTAAGAGCTACGAAATGTGAAATTCACCCGAGAACTCTCTCAGACCACAACTCAATAACATTGGAATTAAAAAGTGAACTACAAGGAGGTTTTAGATGGAGACTAAATGAACAACTCCTAGAGGACGAGGAAGTCATCGGGAAAGCTAAAGCTACTTTAAAAGATTACTTCGAACTGAATCTTAACACAGGAGTTAGCTCAGAAATAACCTGGGACGCCAGCAAGGCGGTGCTGAGAGGCTTCTTCATTCAGCAGAACAGTTACAAAAAGAAACTAAGGCAACAAAAGAAAGAAGAGATCCTCAATCAGATAAGGCAGTCAGAGAAAAAACTGACAGAGAACCCAAAAGACACACAAAGCATACAAGTAATTAAAATATTACAGACACAATATTCGATGTTAGTGAACCAAGAAATTGAATGGAAAATCAGGTTAATGAGGCAAAGATATTTTGAATCAGCCAATAAAACTGGAAAATTATTAGCGTGGCAACTGAGGAAAAGACAAAAGCAAAGTGTGATAAACAAAATAAAAGTAGAAGAAGAAACAGTAGAAGACCCAAAAAAGATACAAAAAATCTTTCTGGAGTTCTATGAAGGGCTATATAAAAAAGGAGAGGAGGATATAACCCTAACAGAAAAGTACTTAGAGAACTGTAAAGGGAGGACTTTAACGGCCGAAGAGAAAATACAACTAAACAAACCCATAAATATAGAGGAGACTCAGAATGCAATTAAAAGAATGAAATTGGGGAAGACTCCAGGCCCGGATGGCTTATCAGCAAAATACTATAAAGTCCTAGGAAACCAACTTGCGCCAGCCCTCTGTGAGGTTATGAATAATATTTTAAAGGATGGAAAAATACCGGAGTCATGGCGGGAGGCTTTCATAACCTTAATTCCAAAATCGGACACCGACAAATTAAACATCAAAAATTATAGGCCAATATCTTTACTAAATAATGATTATAAAATATTTGCTGACATAATGGCAAACAGGTTGAAACAACATCTAATGGATTTAATCCATAAGGACCAGGCCAGGTTTTTGCCGAACAGGTTTCTGAAGGACAATGTTAGACATGTCATAAATATAATTGAGTACCTGGAGATTAACAACAATGTACCGGCAGTATTGATGTTTGTGGACGCCGAAAAGGCGTTCGACAACGTATCATGGATGTTTATGATAAAATGTTTGGAGAAGGCGGGGATAGAGGGCGATTTTCTGAAAGGAATACAAGCTATATATTCAACTCAATCGGCCAAACTGGTAATAAATAATAACCTGACAAACCAATTCAAGATAGAAAAGGGAACAAGACAGGGTTGCCCTCTCTCCCCGCTTCTATTCATTATGGTTTTAGAAATATTGGCGAATAAAATTAGAACCTCGTCTGAGATACGAGGAATTAGAATAGGTTTGAAGGAATTTAAACTAAAGGCCTACGCAGATGACCTGATATTATCCCTGGAAGAACCTCGAGAGAGTATTGGCAAAGCATTAGAGATCCTGGAGGAATACGGCAAGCTATCCGGTTTTAAACTAAACAAACTGAAGACAAAAATGCTGACAAAAAAATTGAAAAGTGAAGAAAAAGAAGAACTAGAAAGAAAATACGGAATAAAAATCGCAAAAAAAATTAAAATATTTAGGAATCTGGCTCACATCAAAAAATATAAACTTAATTGAAGACAACTACTCGGTAGTTTGGAAAGAGATCAAAAGGGATTTCGATGTTTGGAATAGAGTCAATTTATCGTGGTTGGGTAGGATGGAGGCGATAAAGATGGTCGTACTTCCTAAGATGTTGTTCCTTTTCCAAAACATTCCAATAATTAGGGGGACTAAATTGTTTAAAGATTGGCAACGGACTCTCTCCAGATTCATCTGGCAGGGGAGAAGACCAAGGATTAGATTTAAAATTCTTACGGACCGAAAAGAAAGAGGGGGTTTCGCTGTTCCAAATTTAAAGTTGTATCATGAAGCCGCATGTTTATGCTGGGTTAAAGAGTGGATCACTCTAGAAAATAGTGACCTACTGGACCTGGAAGGGGCGGATAATAGATATGGCTGGCATGCCTATCTATGGCAGAACAAAGGGAAAGTGCATAGGGGATTTTCGAGTCACATCATTAGAGGCCCCTTGTATGAAGCCTGGGAAAGGAACAAAAAACTACTGGAATGGCGAACCCCTTGGTGGCTGTCCCCTTTTAATATTATAACAACTAAAAATACAAATACGGGAGTAAAGAATTTAACATATGAGGACCTATTGGTAAGATCGGAAGACACGTGGAAATTAGGACCATACGAGGAGCTGGAGGGAAAACTGACAGTTTGGCTACAGTACTATCAAATCAATGCCATATGGGCGGAAGATAAAAAAATTGGAATGAATGAAAAAAAATCGAAATTTCAGATTGAAATAATTGAAGGTAACTCTAAATTATTATCTAAAATGTACAATATACTATTGGAGTGGGACACAAAGGACGAGGAGATCAAAGAAGTCATGGTTAAATGGGCGATAGATCTAGGACATAGCATAGCCTATGAGCAGTGGTCAAAACTGTGGGAGAAGGGAATAAAATTTACGGCGTGTGCCGCAATCAGGGAAAACATAGAAAAGATGATTCACAGATGGTATCTAACACCAGAAAAACTGAACAGGATATACAAGATTGGTAGCGGGGTCTGCTGGAGGTGTAAAGTAAAGGAGGGTAATTTCATGCATATGTGGTGGGCCTGCGAGGATATTAAAAAATTCTGGGATACCATATACAACGAGTTAAAAAAAATATTAAAATACACATTTCCAAAAAGACCAGAGGCCTTTCTATTAGGCATCATAGGAGAGGAGATTAAGAAAGAAGATGTAATTTTGTTCCAGTACTCAACAGCAGCGGCCAGACTGCTAATTGCTCAAAAATGGAAAAGCACGAGCACCCCAACGATGATGGAATGGCAAAATAAGCTATATGACTTCTTTGAATTGGCAAATATGACGCAGAAAATCAGAAACCAAAAGAATACAAAGTTAAGGGATGATTGGGCTAAATTTATGGCATATATAGAAAGAAATTATGAAAACATACCAACTATAGTTGGTTTATTATAAAACTTTCGATGTCTCAAGTTACTAAACAACAACAGCTGTAAAGATAGAATCTTGGAAAAATTAGGAATCCGGAATCAAGAGGGATGGAAGTCGAATTGTATGTTGTCTTGTTTTTTCTCTACTTTTTTTCTCTTTTTCAATTTTTCTTTTTTCTTTCTCTTTTTCTACATCTATTTACCTTTGTTATGTGTATGCATTAAACGAAACTTAATAAAAAAAATTTTTTTTTAAAAAAAGAAGCAAACATATTGAGCACTGCAGGTAACATTCAGCTAAGTTTTACTGGGTAGACCCATTGTAGCACCCCTACATCTCCATCCTATAACCCAGGCCATAGCTGTCAACTGTCCCTTATTTGCAGAAAACTCCCTTATTCCAGCGCCGTGTCCCCCTGCTGTCCCGGGTTGATGATGTCCCTTAAATTTCCCGGGTTTCATGCTCGCCCGGCTCGGGAGGGAAGCAGCGGCTCGGGGTCCTCCACCTCAAGAGAGACAGAGAGCGTGCACAAGCTGCCGCATCTCCGTCTCTCCCTTTCCCCCCTTAGGGGTGTGTCGTGAGGAGACGGGTGGCAGTGGGCGGGCAGGCAGCCCCTCTCTTTTGATACTTTCGCCACACTGTCAGGGGAAGCTGGAGGTGGCAGCGGTGGCTGAGGAGGCAGCCTGAGGGAGGAGGAAGAGGAAGGGATGGGGAGGGACATAGAAGGGTGGCGCTTCAGTGGCCACGGCAGCGCTGCAACCACCTCATGCCGGGCTCACAGGCGGTGTAGGCAAGAGTCTCTCTCCCTCCCTCTCGGGCGGGGAAGGGCCGATGGAACTCATAAGCTAAGCAAAATCCCTTATTTTGGCTGCTGATCCCTTATTTTTGAGGCTACTGGTCCCTTATTTTCAAATCTGTAAGTTGACAGCTATGACCCAGGGATAGGCAAACTCAGCCCTCCAGATGTTTTGGGACTACAACTCCCATCATCCCTGACCACTGGTCCTGTTAGCTAGGGATGATGGGAGTTGTAGTCCCAAAACATCTGGAGGGCCGAGTTTGCCTATGTCTGCTATAACTTCTCCTTTCCATACATATCACCCACCACACTGACAGGCATTTTGCTGGTTATATAATGGTAAACAAAGGGGGCAGGCCATCAGGTTTGATTGCAGTTTCAGTGTGGGGGAAACAGTAAGTAAACTTTTGGATGTGCCTTCCCCTCTGACTGATCAAATCCATCAATTACATAGCTGCACTGCACAGCCCATTGGCTCCAGAAGAGAACCATTTAAAGTCAATTGACCTCCTCTGGAGTAAATGGGCTGTAGATTGCAGGCACATCAGTGTCTCTTTGTTGAGCACGAAAGAACAGCTTTTTGCGCTGCTGGGGAGGCGAACGCCAAACAGACAGAACTTCAGGCGTGTCACGTGTGATGCAGAGGGGGAAAGGGGCAATTTGTCAAAGATGACAAACGGAATATAGGGTAGGTCCCTGTTTCTTTCAGAAAGGCACACATGTAATGTGTTGCTTGGATCTAAGGAATAAAGGTAAAGGTAAAGGTACCCCTGTCCGTACGGGCCAGTCTTGACAGACTCTAGGGTTGTGCGCTCATCTCACTCTAGAGGCCGGGAGCCAGCGCTGTCCGCAGACACTTCCGGGTCACGTGGCCAGCATGACGAAGCTGCTCTGGCAAGCCAGAGCCGCACACGGAAACACCGTTTACCTTCCCACTAGTAAGCGGTCCCTATTTATCTACTTGCACCTGGGGGTGCTTTCGAACTGCTAGGTTGGCAGGCGCTGGGACCGAACAACAGGAGGGCACCCCGCCGTGGGGATTCGAACCGCCGACCATGCGATCAGCAAGTCCTAGGCGCTGAGGTTTTACCCACAGCGCCACCCATGTCCCTGGATCTAAGGAATGCTGGCCTTTAAATAAAGAAACCCATTTGCAGAGATAAAGCTCAGTGGTAGGAAAGTGAAGAAATGTCCTGGTTGAATGGCTTTTTAGCTTAGAGAAAATGCAAGTGAGAGGTGAGATGATAGGAGTTTGTAAAATTATGCTTGGCATGGAGAAAGTGCGGGGAGGGAGGGGAAGGGAGGAAAAATGGGGGGGGATAAGGATGATATGTTTCTGGATAATATGTTTTGTTTTAATTTTGAATTAAAAAGTTATTTAAAAAACTCCGCTGGTGGGCGAAAGGGCTCTTGCGCTCAGGTTCTTCTTGCTGGTTTCCACAGGCAACTGGTCCACCACAGTGAGGACACGATGCTGAACTAGACCCTGGATGAATGCCTGGGACCCCTTGGAATCTTGCGTAGAGTGGGGGCTGCTGCTGCATCGTGAGTGTTTGGAGTGTAAGGCCTCTCCCTCCTCAGGCTAATTCCACCTGGCCTAGGGGGCGGGGCCCAGGCTCACCTTCGCCACGGCTTTAAGAGGCCTCATTGAGGCCAGGGACATCGCTGCTGCTGCATCGTGAGTGTTTGGAGTGTAAGGCCCCTCCCTCCTCAGGCTAATTCCATCTGGCCTAGGGGGCGGGGCCCAGGCTCACCTTCACCACGGCTTTAAGAGGCCTCATTGAGGCCAGGGACATCACTGCTGCTGCATCGTGAGTGGTTGGAGTGTAAGGCCTCTCCCTCCTCAGGCCAATTCCATCTGGCCTAGGGGGCGGGGCCCAGGCTCACCTTCGCCACGGCTTTAAGAGGCCTCATCGAGGCCAGGGACATCGCTGCTGCTGCATCCATAAAAGACTCCAAGGGGCCCGGGACACTGCTGCTGCCGCTCTGCCGGTGAGTCTTGGGGAGGACCGCTCCCCCTGCAAGCCCATTCTCCATCTTGGGCCTGGGGGCGGGCCCCAGACTCCACCTCAGGAGGCCTCGGAACATTGCTGCTGCCGCTTTGCCGTGCGTTTGTGGGGAGGGCTCCTCCCCCTGCAGGCCCACTCTCCATCAGGCAAGGGGGCGGGGCCCACGCTCACCACTGCCACAGCTTTTGAGGACACTAGGGCTGCTGCAGCGGTTGTTTGAAGTGTTTTTACATGTTTTAAACTGTTTTTATTTTTTGATTTGTTGTACCACCATAAGCGGTGGTTTTTATCTATGTATTTTTATTTTGTTTTGGTTTATTTTGGGTTGGGGCGGGGTGATTGTGGAGTGGGGTGGGGATTGGTTTGTTTCCGTGTAATTGTTTTTGTTTGTTTGCTTTTATATTCTGTAAATGGAGGCGAATATGAGGCTTGGGATTCCTACTGTGGAGGGGCGAGGGAGGTATGGCGGTGGGGGCAGATGTCATAGGCGAAGGGGATCGAGATATGGATATGCTCGTACCCCTTCCAATCTGCGCCCCATCCCGAGAGACGAGGGTAGGGTGAGCAAAGATTACTCACCTCCGTCACTGGTGTTGTGCAATGCCAGGTCTATAGGCAACAAAACCGCCACCCTGCGAGATTTCTTCATCTCGCAGGGGGTCGACCTGGCTTGTGTGACGGAGACCTGGGTGCGCGAAGGGGATACTGTTACTTTACGAGAGATGGCGCCCCCGGGTTTCTCCGTCCTCCACCAGTCGCGGACTGTGGGCCGGGGGGGAGGGGTGGCATTATTAATCCGGGAAGATTGTTCTTTCAGGGCTCTACCATCGCCATCGATCCCCGGCATTGAATGTGTTGGCCTAGTGTGGGGCTCCGAGGTGAGCTTGGCTGTCTGGCTGGTGTACCGGCCACCTAGCGCACCAGCAGCCACCCTGTCAGGCCTGCTGGAGGCGGTGGCCGGCTGGGCCTTGGAGTTCCCTAACCTATTGGTATTGGGGGACTTCAACATCCATGCTGATGCCACTCCCTCCTCACAGGCTCTGGACCTGGTGTCTTCCATGGCGACACTAGGGCTCTCCCAGTTTGTTTCGGGCCCCACACATCAAGCAGGCCACACGCTGGATTTGATCTTTGGCGCTGGTATAGATGTGATCATGTGTCCTTCGATGAAGGTGCCATGGTCTGATCACTACGCTCTGAAAGCCAGGATTGACGTTCCACCCCCACCCTGCTTAGGTGGCGAGCCGATTTGGGCTCGCCCGCAGAGGCTGATGGACCCTGATAGATTCCGTCAAGCCTTGCGGGACCTTTCTCCCCCTGGCGACTCATTGACTGAGCTTGTTGAGGGCTGGAATACCCATCTCCTGGCAGCCATCAATGAGATCGCACCTAAGCGCCCTCTGCGACCCCGCAGAAACCGGGCTCCCTGGTTTACCGAGGAGCTCCGGAAAATGAAGCGGGACCTCAGACGGCTAGAGCGAGTATGGCGGCGTGCCCGTGACGGAGCTTCAAGAACATCTTATAGGGTTTTTATGAAAACCTACGAGATGGCTGTGAAGGCCGCTAAGAAGTCCTACTTCTCGGCCTCCATTGCATCCGCTAGCTCTCGCCCGGCACAATTATTTAGTATAATTCGGTCTTTAACGTCCCTCGAAGGACAGCCAAATTTAAATAACAATTTGACACACAGCTGTGAGGCATTTGCGAGCTTTTTTGCGGAGAAGGTCTTGTTGCTCCGCCATGACCTCCCTGCCAATTTGGATACAATAAAGGAACTGGAGGCCCCTCGACTGTCCTCGGGTCCAGTATTGGACCACTTCGACCGGATATCCCCAGCCGATGTGGACAGACTCCTCCGAGCTGGAAAGCCCACCACCTGTCCTCTTGACCCGTGCCCGTCTTGGCTGATTAGAGCGTGTCCAGACGAGGTGCGGGCTCTCCTGGGGGATATCATCAATTTGTCCCTTGGCACGGGGACATTCCCAGGGGAACTGAAGGAGGCAGTGGTGCGCCCGCTCTTAAAGAAAACATCATTAGATCCTTTAGATCTATCCAATTACCGCCCGGTTTCGAATCTTCCATTCCTGGGTAAGGTGATTGAGAGAGCGGTTGCTGAACAGCTTGGTGGGTTTCTGGATGAAACATCGGCTCTGGATCCATTCCAGTCCGGCTTCCGCGCTGGTCATGGGACCGAGACGGCTCTGGTTGCCCTAACAGATGATCTTCGTAGACAGCTGGATCGAGGCGGGTCGGGGCTGCTGATTCTTCTAGACTTGTCAGCAGCTTTTGACATGGTCGATCACGAACTTCTGGACCACCGCCTTGCCGACGTGGGGATCCAGGGCACAGTCCTTCAATGGCTGCGCTCGTTTCTCTCTGGTCGGGGACAGAGGGTGGCGCTTGGGGGGGAATTGTCATCGCGCCACTCCTTGGTGTGTGGAGTGCCTCAGGGTGCGATTCTCTCCCCGATGCTTTTTAACATCTTTATGCGCCCCCTCGCCCAGCTTGTCCGGAGTTTTGGGCTGGGCTGCCATCAGTATGCTGATGACACCCAACTCTATCTGCTGATGGATGGCCATCCTGACTCGGCCCCAGACACACTGATCAGATGCTTGGAAGCTGTGGCTGGATGGTTACGTGGGAGCCGGTTGAAGTTAAATCCTTCGAAGACAGAGGTCCTCTGGCTGGGACGGGATGATACGGGAATGAGGGGGCAACTCCCATCTCTTGCGGGGGTGCAATTAGTGCCAGCACCGTCCGTTAAGAGTTTGGGTGTAATCTTCGATACCTCCCTCTCCATGGAGGCACAGATTGCAGCTATTACAAAGGCGGCATTTTTTCATCTCCGCCAAGCTAAGCAGTTGGCTCCTTACCTCTCTCGCCCTGACCTAGCTACTGTGATCCATGCGACGGTCACCTCCAGACTGGATTATTGTAACTCGCTCTACGTGGGGCTGCCCTTGAGACTGACCCAAAAACTCCAGCGGGTGCAGAATGCCGCAGCGAGACTCCTTACGGGGTCTTCGCTTAGAGATCACATTCATCCGGTGCTATACCAGTTGCACTGGCTCCCGGTGGAGTACAGGATCAGGTTTAAGGTGCTGGTTTTGACCTTCAAAGCCCTATACGGCCTAGGGCCCTCGTACCTACGGGACCGCCTCTCCTGGTATGCCCCACAGAGGAACTTACGGTCTTCAAACAAAAACACCTTGAAGGTCCCAGGCCACAGAGAAGTTAGGCTGGCCTCAACTAGAGCCAGGGCCTTTTCGGCTGCGGATCCAACCTGGTGGAATGCTCTGTCACAAGAGACAAGGGCCCTGCAGGACTTGACATCTTTCCGTAGGGCCTGCAAGACAGAGTTGTTCCGCCAGGCATTTGGTTAGGGCGCAGCCGGACTCCCTCCTTTGGCAACCTTTACAAACTTTATGGCTGCCATCAATCTTGATTTTAATTAATTTTTATAATGTTTTTATAATGTCGCACTATTTGGTGTTGTTAGCCGCCCTGAGCCCGGCTTCGGCTGGGGAGGGCGGGATATAAATAAAATTTATTATTATTATTATTATTATTGTAACAACTGGTTACCCAGACCTCATTGCTGGCTGAGAATTGTCCCCCATGACTGTTTCAGGGCCCCCAAAATGTAGGTTTGCTGCTGCTCCCTAGTGAGGGGTGCCTGTCTCCATTATTACAAATTTTCAGGAGGAAGTTGGAAATGCTTCTGTTTACCCACGCATTTGGCGGCTGAAGGGATGCTAGTTCCATGCAAGCCTAAAACGATTGGCTGGACTCGTGTTTTCAACTGCTTTGGGGGGTTCTTATTATGTTTAAACTGATTTTAGATGCTTTTTGTCACTTCCAGGTGCCATAAGAAAGCTGCAGAGATAGCGCAGGATAGTGCACACCCTGCAAATGATCTCTTTCAGCTTCTGCCTTCTGGAAGAAGGTACAGGGTTATAAAGACTTGGACTAGCCGCCTGAGAAACAGTTTCTATCCAAATGCGATTTGGGTTTTAAACACAGTGTAAGGAGTCTCTATGGGAGTATATTGTATTTAAAAATGGGGTATCAGAGTTTTTAGGGGGCTAACCAGGTTGGGGTAACTGGGATAGCAGGCTTGTTGGTTTTTGAATGTCTTATGTAGATTTTTTCAATTTCGTTGTTCTGTATGGGACAATGACAATAAAGATTATCGTATCGTGACAGCAGCCACGAAATTAAAAGACACCTGCATCTTGGGAGAAAAGCAATGACAAACCTAGACAGCATCTTAAAAAGCAGAGACATCACCTTGCCAACAAAGGTCCACATAGTTAAAGCTATGGCTTTCCCAGTAGTGATGTATGGAAGTGAGAGCTGGACCATAAAGAAGGCTGATCGCCGAAGAATTGATGCTTTTGAATTCTGGTGCTGGAGGAGACTCTTGAGAGTCCCATGGACTGCAAGAAGATCAAACGTCTCCATTCTTAAGGAAATCAGCCCTGAGTGCTCACTGGAAGGCCAGATCATGAAGCTAAGACTCCAATACTTTGGCCACCTCATGAGAAGAGAAGACTCCCTGGAAAAGACCCTGATGCTGGGAAAGATGGAGGGCCCAAGGAGAAGGGGACGACAGAGGACGAGATGGTTGGACAGTGTTCTTGAAGCTGCCAGCATGAGTTTGACCAAACTGCGGGAGGCAGTGGAAGACAGGAGTGCCTGGCGTGCTCTGGTCCATGGGGTCACGAAGAGTCGGACACGACTAAACAGCTAAACAACAGCAACATATCGTATTGCCTTGTTTTGATCTGTTTTTGAACGCTTGCATCTTTTTTGTTGTTTTAAATGGTGCCTTTGTGGGCCACCTGCACCAGCTTGGGGAGGAATGGCATGATATAAATTCAATAAATAAGTAAACAAACCATGGCTTGGGCAGGGCAATTTTAAAGCAGAAAAATAACTGGAGGGGAAAGGATTAAACAGGCTCTCCTTGGCTAGGTAAAAGGTAAAGGTACCCCTGCCTGTACGGGCCAGTCTTGACAGACTCTGGGGTTGTGCGCCCATCTCACTCAAGAGGCCGGGGGCCAACGCTGTCCGGAGACACTTCCGGGTCACGTGGCCAGCGTGACATCGCTGCTCTGGCGAGCCAGCGCAGCACACGGAAACGCCGTTTACCTTCCCGCTAGTAAGCGGTCCCTATTTATCTACTTGCACCCAGGGGTGCTTTCGAATTGCTAGGTTGGCAGGCGCTGGGACCGAGCAGCAGGAGCGCACCCCGCCGCGGGGATTCGAACTGCCGACCTTTCGATCGGCAAGCCCTAGGCGCTGAGGCTTTTACCCACAGCGCCACCCGCGTCCCTTCTCCTTGGCTACTTTCGTCCCTCTCCTTGGCTACTTTCCCTCTACTCTTGAGTAGAAGCATCACCAGGCTGCTTGTGATTATTATTATTTTTTGGGGGGAACACCCAAAACCCCTCAAAACATGTAGCCTGAGCCCCAGAACAAAGCCTACGCCAAAGTGTGAAGATATCTCTGTGTTCCTGGGATGGCGCTTCCTATTGTCCTAAGCATCCTCGTGTCTGAAAATAGATTTGGGGTTGAAGTGGTTGAAGTTTCCCTTCCATCTTCTGCCACAATTGTTTCTCCAGGCAGATGCAGGAACATCTGATTTCTTATGGGATTCTATAACCATGACAACTGCTTCCAGGGACCGCCTCTCCCCCCCCCCCCCATCTTCCAGAGTTGGAACCAGAACTGCTTTCGTTATAAAAGGGTATGTGAGGAAATGAATACAGGTGAGCTGACATTTTAAACAATTTCCTTTTTTTTATTTTTAAGAAATTCTCCTAGGCTCCCAAAGCTATTAAAATCTTTTCTCTCTCTCTCTCTCTCTCTCTCTCTCTCTCTCTTGCTGTAGAGAAGGATAACACCAACTTTTTTTAAAGGTCTGTTAAGGGGGGGGGGTTGCCCTGTCGTGTTTTCTTTTTTTAATGATTCATTTTTAACAATGCTGAAATGGAACCGTCACTGCTTAAATCGCAAGGCCCTGTAAATGCTAATGATGACATTTCCTACAGATGGTATCTTTGAAGCCATCTCTTTTATATACACTTGAATGTTGGCAAGGCTTTACAAGGGGGAATTGAAAGGGATTAGGCAGAGCTAAAAATAAATCCTGAGGTAGTGATAATTTAGGTTAGTTAGACCTGGTTGTTTTTATCTCACGTGGGGGGAAAAGGGAAAGAAAACCTCATTAAGGTCCAGAAGGGCAGAAGCATCTCTTGCAATTGCCAGCTTCCACATCGAG
This sequence comes from Podarcis muralis, assembly GCF_964188315.1. Taxonomy (NCBI): domain Eukaryota; kingdom Metazoa; phylum Chordata; class Lepidosauria; order Squamata; family Lacertidae; genus Podarcis; species Podarcis muralis. The sequence goes on along the minus strand of NC_135655.1, from coordinate 10,092,119 downwards.
TTTAAAAATGAAGTGCCAGTCAGCAAGATTCCATGCTAAATAATTTTAATTTGTGCCCGTCTTCACCCTCAATCAAAATGGAGCCTATAGCTAGACCTTGCCATTGCAGCCACCACATCGCTGCAAGGGCAACCCCTCGCGACCTCTTCTTCGTGTTGCCATCCCATCTTAAAAAGCACATTGTTATGTGCAGTCTCCAAACAGCAAGAGACTTTGGGGGAGCAGGCAGATAGAATCAAAGAATCTCAAGGTTCAGTCTAACTCCCTGCAATGCAGGAATCTCAGCTAAAGCATCCATGACAGTTAGCCGTCCAGCCTCTGCTCTGAAACCTCCAAGGAAGGAGAGTCACAGAATCATAGAATCTTAGAGTTGGAAGGGATCCTGAGGGTCATCTAGTCCAACCCTCTGCAATGCAGGAATCTCAGCTAAAGCATCCACGACAAATGGCCACCCAACCTCAGTTTAAAAACCTCCAAGGAAGGAGAGTCCACCACCTCTCATGGGAGTCTGTTCCGCTTCCTGTTGTAGCAGGAACCCCCCCCCACCCCAATCATTCTGTTTGTACAAACTTCACACACACTCACACTCACACACTACATACGCCACACTTCTGTTATAAATTCATAGAAAAATCAACCATACATTGGATTTGCACTGTTCCATTTTTATTTTACTCCATATGACAAGGACTATCAAAAGGGGGTGGCTTGGTCCTGGTCAGCCATAATCCCTTCACCATCCCAGGACATCCACAGGAGCCCTGCCCAGTTGCTATGCCAACCCTGATGATCCCAGACAGAAGACAATCAAGATCACAAAGAACTTGCATATGGGAGTGGATTCAGCATGGACTGAAACAAAGGACAATGATCAGATCTTCCCTCTGGGGGCAGGAAACTGCAAACTCCCCTTTGTCTCCTGGAAGTGACTCATGGGGAGGGGGGAAAGGAGGAACCAGCCAGGTGACAGGACACTCAGGTTACCACCAACTCCTCCCTCAACCCCTCCTTTCTGTAATGTATGCATGATGTTTCTGGGGGTGGGCTTGACCTAGAGGAGGGGAATTTCAAAAGTTTTTATAAGACCTGGCACACTATTTTTCTTTGTCTTTCCTCTCACCTGCAAGTGAGGGGAGCACCCTGTCGCGACAGTCTTTCTTCAATAAAGACCAAGCCTACAGGCTGCTGATTTGCTTCAATTTACTCTGGTTGGTGTCTTTACTTTTTGTCCAAGGGAGCCCTCGGATTTTTCCGGTAACACTGTTGAGTGTGTTCCATTTGTAAATTGAGTCCCCTGCTGCTATGGGAAAGCACACCTTGGTTTAAGAACGCTTTGGTTTAAGAATGGACTTCCAGAATGGATTAAGTTCGTAAACCAAGGTACCACTCTAATTAACTTTTCCCCTTTATCCTCTGTATACTGTGTTTTGTTTTATTGCTATAGCTGGTGGCTGATGCAAATAAAGATTGATTCATTCATTTGCACAATGTGGGTGATGGGTTGGGAAGGATGCAGTGACATCAGCAGCCAATGGAGGCAGTGAAAGTGGTATCTTGGCCTCGGGGGATGGGGCCAGTGGTGAGAAGCTGATGCTGGACTCTTCAGCAGTAGCAGCAGCCTGTAAATCATGCCATTGACTAGAGATCTTGAAAGTGACCCCACAAATTCTGCTACAACAGACAAAGGAAGCCACCCATTTGTAGCTACAGCACTGCACGCCCAGCAACACTCTGACTGACATCTTCCTACCCAAACAAGGATTGATTTGTGTCTAGTACTGCACATCGCAAACTTTCTCAACTTTATTCCCATGACTAGCAATTTACATTTGGTCTCATTAAAACTACCAGAAACCCCCCAGGCTAAGTACCTGCATATACCACATGTCTGGCAGATGAAGAAGCTCTTGCACAGTGTAGGCAATCACTTTCCATTTTGCTCAGCCGGTTGAAATATAAAACAGACATCAGTGCAGGGCTACCCGTGATACTTGCTGGCCTGTTTTTCCTAGCTGCGTTTAGAATGGTGGCAGCCCCATCGCCAGGCGGTTATGTCGTGTCAGCACCACAGAGCTGCACCTCACAGGAGTAAAAGGAGGTCAGAGAGGGGCAGGGGGCAGTGGCAGCAAGGCTGCATCTGCTGCCTGAGGCAATTGTTTCACCTCGCCTCATGGGTGTGTCGGCCCTGATCATGACGTGTGTGTGTGTTACGATATGGATGCAATGCGGCAGCGAGCAGCAGGTGGCTTGAAAGCAAAACATAATGGGAATGTTGGGACTGTTCCGTGGGAACAGAGGGAGAGTCTATTTTCAGTGCAAAGCACCGGAATTAGCTCAGAGTGGAATGTGACCTGTACAGGAAGTACAGGAGGAGGAGTTTAGTCTCTCTACTGACGGACTCTGATGAGAGCAGACGTGTTTCCCTGTAATGCTGCAAAGACAGAAATAAAGGCATGTAAATACATTTCTGTCTATCTCTTTCCCCCTACCTGGGAGGGGGGGAAGAGCGGTGTGTTCTTCTCACGTTGAGGAGGATCGCCGATCGCGACCTAGCCTGCATCTGCCGGGGAATGCAGACAGGGAGGTCACCAGGAGATCATGCCGGGTGCCTGGAGAGTGGCCAGTTTCTCCTGAGATATGGCAGATTTCCTAACAGTGTGTGTGTGTGTGTGTGTGTGTGTGTGTGTGTGTGTTCCCATCCTATCCTCATATCGTTCTTCAAATCCTTTATTATTTTATTCACATAATATACATTCTTTACAACAAACAACTCCAAAATAAGCAGACAACTCCAAGATAAAATCATATGTATCAAAACCATAAGTCTGTTTTCATTTACACTGATCTCCTCTCAGATACCTTCACTTGATATTTCTTGCTGCTTTCTGCTTTCCTTATAGAATCTTCATAAAAATTTAAATCTCTTCAATCCTATACCAGTCTTTACCAATTTCAATTAATCCCTCCCTCCCCCACAGCCCAGTACTGTCCTTCCCTCCACCCATGTGCAATCTTCTTTACCGACGATTATTTTTGTTATTGTTGCGTTATTCACTATATTTGTTATTCCACCCTTAATATATTATTATCCTATCTCCTTGCGCCTTTTAAACCTCATGGGTGTGTCAGGCCTGATCATGACATATGTGTGTGTGTGTGTGTGTGTGTATTCCTGTTCCTATCCTATCCTCATATCTATATCTATCATCTATCTATCATCTATCTATCTATCTATATCATCTATCTATTTATCTATCTATCATTTTTATTAAATTTTCTGTTTTAGAATTTAAAATACTCATTTTACATCCCTAAAATATCAATGACTTCCCTTCTTCTCTTCCCATGGTTCATTTTACATATCATAAATCCCTACATATTTTACAAAAACTATACCAATCAGTATTCCATTATTGCATCCATCAAAACCCATTATTGCACCCACCAAAACTTATTTATATTGTTGAATTTGTCTTAATGCTGCCAATGTTTTCAAATGTACACAATTTCCCCCCCCCCCATATATTCAATAAACATTTTCCAATCTTCTTTAAATGTGTTTTCTTCTTGTTCTGTTATTCTATACATCAGGTCCGCAAGCTGTGCATATTCCATCAGTTTAAGTTGCCATTCTTCTTTGGTTGAGACCTCGCTTGTTTTCTATTTTTGGGCTAACAAAACATGGGCTGCAGTAGTAGCGTACATAAATAACCTTTTTTTGGCACCTGGGAATTTCAGTCTCAATTATCCCGAACAGAAAGAACTCCGGTTTTGGGGGGAAAGTACTTTTAAACATTTTTTTTCAATTCATTATGAATCATTTCGCAATACTCTTTCACCCTTTTCCAAGTCCACCACATATGAAAGAACATTCCCTCAGTGGCGTAGCGTGGGTTGTCAGCACCCGGGGCAAGGCAAGTAATTTGCGCCCCCTAACCCGTGGATTTGCGCCCCCTAACCTGTGGATTTGCCCTAACCCCAGATGTTGTGCCCGGTGTGGCCGGCCCCCCCCCGCACCCCCCACGCTACGCCACTGCATTCCCTCTGCCTCTTTGCATCTCCAGCACTTATCAGATTCAGTCTTATACACATGATGGTGTTTCTTATTATCTCGCCCTTCACCCTAAGGTCCCAAGTAGGTTACGAAAATTAAAACAAAATGTTAAAATCAGTTGAGAAGCAATTTTCAATCACAGAAATTTGGTGGATCCTAAACTGTCGGAGACATCACCTTGCCAACAAAGGTCCGTATAGTTAAAGCTATGGTTTTCCCAGTAGTGATGTATGGAAGTGAGAGCTGGACCATAAAGAAGGCTGATCGCCAAAGAATGGATGCTTTTGAATTATGGTGCTGGAGGAGACTCTTGAGAGTCCCATGGACTGCAAGAAGATCAAACCTGTAACATTCTTAAGGAAATCAGCCCTGAGTGCTCACTGGAAGGACAGATCGTGAAGCTGAAGCTCCAATACTTTGGCCACCTCATGAGAAGAGAAGACTCCCTGGAAAAGACCCTGATGTTGGGAAAGATGGAGGGCACAAGGAGAAGGGGACGACAGAGGACGAGATGGTTTGACAGTGTTCTCGAAGCTACCTGCATGAGTTTGACCAAACTGCGGGAGGCAGTGGAAGACAGAAGTGCTTGGCGTGCTCTGGTCCATGGAGTCATGAAGAGTCGGACACGACTAAATGACTAAACAACAACAACCTTCGCAGCAGCAGCAGCAGCAGTCCCCCCAGACGTGGCTGGCATACGCTCCAGCGCCGTTTGTATGTGAACAGATGTTCCACGAGGCAGGCACAATCTGTACTCGCAGAAGCATTTTAGAGATCGTAGCCCTGGCGAGCGTGGCGTGCAAAACTTGGGTCCTCCCGGGTGAAGGACAGCAAAAGGAGCAGTGCCCAAAATAATTCAATTGGCAAAGGACCACCAGTGGATGAGCAGTACAATTCCTGCATCTTTATATTCAGTAGCCCTGTGTAAGATGGGGACGCCCACAGCATACATTTAAAGAACATGACTGCCCCCAAGAATCCTGAAAACTATAGTTCATTAAGGATCAAGGCCGTCTTTACCCAGGGGTCCAAGGGGTGCAGGGCACCCGGGCGCCGAATTTGGGGGCAGCAGCAGGGCCTGCCGCTGAAAAGGCCTAAGCTCTTAACTATCTACCTGTTATGAAATAATAATTTTGATTCAAGCTAGAAAAACAAAATACATATATACTTAGGTATTGCTGAAATGTATACCTACTGTTTCACTAAAGGACTTTCGACTTTGTGCGCTCATTTACCAAAGACTCACCGTGCCAGCGGCAGTGCTTGTCAGACTCAACGATGCCGTGCACACAAAATTAACTCTTACAATAAAAGTTAATTTGGGGGCTAAACTAAATTTGGGGGCGCTGGGCGGATCTTTGCACCCCAGCGGTGCATATGCTAAAGACTGCGCAGTTAAGGATGCTGGGGACTGCAGGTCTGCAAGGGACATACTACAGTTCCCAGGCTTCTTGGAGGAAGCTATGTGCCTTTCTCGCCCTGATCTGGCCACAGTGATCCATGCGACGGTCACCTCCAGGCTTGATTATTGTAACTCGCTCTACGTGGGGCTGCCCTTGAAGCTGACCCAGAAACTCCGGCAGGTGCAGAATGCCGCGGCGAGGCTCCTTACGGGGTCCTTGCCACAGGATCACATTCACCCAGTGCTTTACCAACTGCACTGGCTCCCGGTGGAGTACAGGGTCAGGTTTAAGGTGCTGGTTTTGACCTTTAAAGCCCTACGCGGCCTAGGACCCTCGTACCTACGGGACTGCCTCTCCTGGTATGCCCCGCGGAGGACCTTAAGGTCCACAAATGACAACATTTTGGAGGTCCCAGGTCGCAAGGTGGTTAGATTGGTCTCAATTAGGGCCAGGGCCTTTTCAGTGCTGGCCCCGATGTGGTGGAACGCTCTGTCACAAGAGACTAGGGCCCTGTGGGACTTGACATCTTTCCGCAGGGCCTGCAAGACAGAGCTGTTCTGCCTGGCCTTTGGTTTGGACTCAGTCTGACCCTTATGTTTCCTTCCCCTTATGGTTTTGATCTATGGGCTACTTTTAAAATGAGGCTGCATTTTAAATTGCATTTTAACCTGTATTTTAAATTGTTTTTTTCCCTATTATGTTTTTTACTGTCATTTTATTGGTGTTAGCAGCCCTGAGCCTGGCTTATTATTATTATTATCATTTGCTTTAAATGTGCATTGAAAGTGCTTGGTGCAGATTATTATCACTTATTAAATTTGTATCCCACCCTTCCAAGGACGGCAAACATCAACATCCTAAAACAGCAGGATTAAATCAAAACACATTTTTAAAGAATTAAATACTTAGAACATCTAACAACCTTCGGAAGCGGGAGAGAAAATCATGAAACGATATCCAACGCTGACTTACTATCATTCTTATCCGTTGTTTATAATATTTGAAGCACCTCAAATGAAGATGCATTTCAAGATAACGAAAGATGACAGACTAGAGATGAAGATAAACTCAATTGTGACATGAAATATTTTCCAGATCTATTTGCTTTTTGTGAGCTACTAACTGTGCATGGATCTGTATACAGGAACTGGCTTTCATTTTGTTAACTGCACATATGTATGTATTAAATACTGGGTGTTTTTTTACGTTTCTGTATATAATTTTTTTAGCTCATTCAGAAAAAAACCACAAATGAAATATTAATTGTGCAAATTTCTGTGCAGAAACACTTAACAGGGGGAAAAAATCACCTGACCTGTTTCAAGGAGATATACATTTTCTTCCATTAAGATGTCTACAGTGTTGTTGTTGTTGTTTAGTCGTTTAGTCATGTCCAACTCTTCATGACCCCATGGACCAGAGCACGCCAGGCACTCCTGTCTTCCACTGCCTCCCGCAGTTTGGTCAAACTCATGTTCGTAGCTTCGAGAACACTGTCCAACCATCTTGTCCTCTGTCGTTCCCTTGTGCCCTCCATCTTTCCCAACATCAGGGTCTTTTCCAGGGGATTTCCTTCAGAATGGATACGTTGGATCTTCTTGCAGTCCATGGGACTCTCAAGAGTCTCCTCCAGCACCATAATTCAAAAGCATCAATTCTTCGGTGATCAGCCTTCTTTATGGTCCAGTTCTCACTTCCATACATCACTACTGGGAAAACCATAGCTTTAACTATACGGACCTTTGTTGGCAAGGTGATGGACAGGTCATAGTGGAGAGTTTTGACCTCTCTTTCTTTCTTTCTTTCTTTCTTTCTTTCTTTCTTTCTTTCTTTCTTTCTCTCTCCCTCCCCCCCACTCCCCCCTTTCATATCCTGAATGCCCAATTTCAAAGGTGAAATCTGAACATTCACATGGCAATTAGTTAACTGAAGTGCTTTTGTAAGGATTGGACCCGCAAATCTCATGCAGTGATCAGCTGATAAATAAGGCACTCAACTAGGGTGAATAATCTTGTCACATATTTTCCACACATTTGTTTCCACACATTTCCACTGCAGGATTCAGAAAAGTCCAAAATTTCAAAGGATGGTTGCGTTTTGGTTCACATATTGTTTAAGAAAGTGCAGATTTTTGCCTTTCAGTGCTAACGGAAACAGGTTTCTCCCCCATCCCCACTGAGACATAATCCAAAACTCCTCCTTCCACATTTGCAAAAGTAAGAAAGGGTTGCTCTTCAGTGACCCAAACCTCTTGCATTGCAAGATGTTTCTAAGGAACGCTTCAATCTCCCAGGACATTCTATACAAGATCTCAAAGTACCTGTAGTTGTCTTATTGCGTGGACAGGCGGAGTCCCCAGATCCTGAGCGGTCCCCCCCGTCATGTGGAATAACGACTCAAGACAACGTGCTATGGGATTAAATTGGCCACAACTTTATTAAATTTCAAATGTGGGTAGACCTTGGCTCAGGCATTGGGCGTTCTCCCTCCCCAGTCCCCAGCCGGGGACCTAGGGAGCATCAGGGTTATCTAGTGTGTGTGGGGGGGATGGGCCGGCTCTGGAGAACATATGTTCAAGCAGAGATAGCCGTCCCCGTTACGCCGCCACCACAGGGGAGAGCAATGACGACCTTTCGGCGTACGGTCAAAGCCTCCCTTCAGAAACCCCTTTAACAGGGAACCCTGGTATTGCCGTCGCAAAGAGGAAGGTGAACTAAAGGATTCTGCCCAAGGCCTGATACCGCCAAAGTTGTGACGTTTTGCTACGGGAAAGGCGAAACCTGCAGGGAAATTCCTTTCCGGCCCTTTAACAGCGACCTTAACGTAGCAGTGCCCGCATACCTGTGAAGAAAAGTTAACCTGCAAAACCTGTGAAGAACAGTTAACCTGCAAAATAAGACAGGTGGGTAGGGTGGGAGAAGCTCTGGAGCCAAGTGAGGATTCCCAGGTAAGATCCTGCCTCTATTGTGTGGGCAGGTAATCCCTCCCCTACCTGGCCTGGTCTCCTTGGCAACGCTTCCCCCAGGTGGGATTGGACAACTGACTGAGGTAGGCAGAGACCTCCAGGTATCCCACCTGAGGGAAGGCAAAGCCAACCCTATGCCAATGGAGCCGCTCCAGATCTAGGGGCTGCGCGTGTCCATGCAAAGGGCGCCCCCCGTTTTAAGCGGGGAGCGGTCATTACAAAAGAATTTCAGAAGTAGACTGGAAAGAGAAGTTGCTGAATTGCAACTTACTACCAAACTTAAAACCATGGAGAGACCTGGTCTGAATAGAGACATTGGATTCTTATCTCATTATACATGATAAAGCTATTTTTAGCCATCTCACCCCTTGCTTTTTCCTGTAAGACCAAATGCAGACCTATTACCACACCTATCAGCCAGTCACCCATTCCCACCACCCTTCTGAGTAATACCTCTCCCCACCCTCTCACTACATATAAGGGTCTGGTGACTTCTGTTTCAGTGTATCTGCATGAATGAATTTTATTATTTCGGTCACAGACCAGTTCCAGCCCACATACAATATCAAGGAAGTCATAAAACACAATAGGGATACATTTGAATTTGCAATTAGGTATAACAGGGACAATACAGATACAGCAACAGTTAAAATATATAAATTAAAACTTAGTCACTAACATATAACCTAAAATTATCATTTAAGGCCTTCATCATTACGATAGCAAGGCTTGTTCCCTAGGTTTTATGACAATCGCACAGAATTTGGCTACCCTTAACGTGATCTCAGGATCCTTGTCCTCTACCAGTGATTTTAAACATTGAAGTTCAGATTCATTTGGAGATTTTTGCATAGCAGGGGTATTTTATTTGAATAGACAAACATTTAGTGTATCTGAAGAAGTGTGCATGCACACGAAAGCTCATACCAATAACAAACTTAGTTGGTCTCTAAGGTGCTACTGGAAGGATTTTTTTAATTTTGTTTCAAGGAACGACAGTTCTGCTGAGCTGATCTGGCTAAGAGAGAGGGGAAACTTGGGCTCCTCACCTTGTAATTAACATCCACCTCATCTTTTTCAAGTTTCTTCCTGAGAAGCTTGTCGTTCAATGCATTTTGGAACCAAGGCACTTAGATATTAAGTCATATTGCAAAACGGAGCATTCTGATGTGTTAATTATTAAACAAAGCTTTCATCCTTTCAAAGAACACTATTAATCATGTTAAAAGTCTCCTTTTCATGTTTAAGGAATATAAAGTCTTCAGAGGTAATTGATTTTTTTTTAAAAAAATCTTACTAAGAATTTTGTTTTGTTTTGCATTGCGTGCACGCACCCCCCCCCCAAAAAAAAAATCCGCCCCAAACCACTTCATGTGATTGACTGCGAGAATAGCGCTGTGGCATGCTCCTACGTAAATCTAATTAAAATATTGAACGCAGCCCAATTAAGAGCTATTCCCTTACAGCAACTTTTCTCTATTCAGCTGAGCCAGAAAGAACCAGCTGTGCGAGATGGAAGGCTTTTTATTTATTTATTTTTTAAAAAAGATTGCAAAGAGACAACCATTGGCTCAAATGGTTCCCAAACTTCTGATAGCTGAAGCACGATCTTCCCTCGCACCCTTTCCAGAATTAAAATTAGAATCACACTTCAATCTGACACCTACAAACATGCCAGGGGTGTGATAAGTCAGAATCTCCTGCCTTCAGAAGAGCCCAATCTGCTGTGCTGCTACATGAAATTCTGGCCTCCTAATGGGAAGAAGGGAAGTCCAGAACTCACGCAGAGAAGCAAAGGACAGCCTCTTCTGTGGATTGATCATCTTCCAACCGCTTTGCATCGAAAAGGACTGAATGCATGCTCCTGTTATAAGCAGTGCAGAGGCAGCGGAATTCAGGCTGTGCCAAAATTTCACATTTTTCAAGTTTTCTTTCCCGACAACTCACAACTTATGAATGGAGTGCTTACAGACGCAGACTTTGTTTAGATAAATACAGACCCTCCATGTGTCCCTATTTTCCAAGGATGTCCCTGATTTAAAGAAGCTGTCTAGATTTCTGATTTGATCCCAGAATGTCCCACTTTTCCTTAGGATGTCCCTGTTTTCATTGGATAAATGTTGGAGGGTATGGAGTTATCCGACCCCCGAGCCGTCTGAAGGCAATCCTTTATAGGGAAGGGTTTTTTTTTAATGTTTAATTGTGTTTTCATATATGTTGGAAGCTGCCCAGAGTGGCTGGGGCAACCCAGTAAGATGTGTGGGGTATAAGTAGAAAAAATGTCATTATGGAAAGGGACGTCCCTTTTTCATTGGAGAAATGTTGGAGGGTATGTAAATATGATAACATCTGGAATGAGTTTATACAGAATGTAGCAGGCTATTGAGGCTCCAATACTTTGGCCACCTCATGAGAAGAGAAGACTCCCTGGAAAAGACCCTGATGTTGGGAAAGATTGAGGGCACGTGGAAAAGGGGATGACAGAGGATGAGATGTCTGGACAGTGTTCTCAAAGCTACGAACATGAGTTTGACCAAACTGCGGGAGGCAGTGGAAGACAGGAGTGCCTGGCGTGCTCTGGTCCAGGGGGTCACGAAGAGTCAGACACGACTAAATGACTAAACCACAACAAACAACATTAACATCTACGTAGGTATTAGGATAGTGACACTATATCAATTTATATAAGAATGTATGGGAGAATCTCATATTGCATTTTTGTCTATACCTCAAAAACAGTGGTACCTCAGGTTACATACGCTTCAGGTTACAGACTCTGCTAACCCAGAAATAGTACCTCGGGTTAAGAACTTTGCTTCAGGATGAGAACAGAAATCGCGTGGTGGCAGTGCAGCAGGAGGCCCCATTAGCTAATTAGCTAAATTAGCTAATTACCCATTAGCTAAAGTGGTGCTAATGGTTAAGTGGTTAAGTGGTTAAGAACAGTTTCAGGTTAAGAACTGACCTCCGGTACGAATTAAGTACTTAACCCGAGGTATAGTGTTCAGATCAAGGGAAGTCATAGTAGCTATCTATTCTGCCTTGGTCAGAGCACACCTGGAATACTGTGTCCAGTTCTGGGCTCCACAGTTTAAGAAGGATGTTGACAAGCTGGAAGGTGTGCAGAGGAGGGCAGCCAAAATGATCAGGGGTCTGGAAACCAAGACTTATGAGGAACGGTTGAAGGAGCTGGGCATGTTTGGCCTGGAAAAGAGGAGACTGAGAGGAGATAGAATAGGCGCCTTCAAATATCTCAAGGGCTGCCACAAGGAAGACGGAGCAACTGTACATGAAGCCCTCATCATAAAAACTTAAAACCATCTTCATCCAAACACAGATCAAATCGAAAGAACACAGGTAACTAATTTATGTTTCTTCATAGGTTTTCCGAAACAAAAAGAAAGTTTTCAGCAAACTTTGGTTGCACAAACCTAATGAAAATGGCTCTTAGAGAGGGGTGACACACGTCCCATTTATTTCTCCTCTGATCACCATCACTGCTAATGCTCTCGACACAAGCAGACCCTCCCGGGGTGTTAAATGCAGATGAAGAAACACAGGAGGTAACAGGCCTCACCTGATATGTCCTTTAGAGAAAGCCCATAGATTTTGCCCTGGGCCCTTCCTTTGAGCCCCCGTTGGAAAATTCCCCTAGAACCGGGTCACGTGCAGAGCGCAGCTTCGGAGTCTGCAAAGCACATTCCGTCCTCAGAATGTTCTTGAGCTCGCTAAGGCACGGGGAGTGCTGCAGCGCTAATGAGATGGCCTCGTCCAAACACATTAGCGAGCTTCGCGTCAGATTAAATCTGTACTTCTACGGGTAAGAAGCTTTTTTAAAAAGGGGGGGGGGGAGAAAGAAGGAAAGACTCTGCTAACAGGCTTTCAGGTTGTACTGATAAAAAAAAATTCCAACGTGGAAAAAAAGAGAGAGAAGAGGGGCAGTGTCTTCCTGGGAGATGCAGGACAAAAGAAGAGCAGCGAACATTGTGTTTGTGATGGACGTTTTCAAATAGGTTGCTGAGCGGCTTGCCAGAGATCTCGGAAGGCTGGTGGCAAAGGACCAGAAAGCTGGCTTTGCAACGTCTGCGTGAGACAAATTGGCAAAGCCGGCTATAGGTTGCAAGTCAGAGATCCCTCTTAGGCTTTCACATAAAATCATAGAATTGTAGAGTTGGAAGGGACCCCACAGGTCATCAATTCCAACCCCCTGCAATGCAGGAATCCCAGCTAGAGCAACTGTCCTGATGGCCTCTGTCCTGGTCCTGCCATGCGCCACCTCACCTGCTGAAACAAACAGGGCTACCTGGAGGTGCCGAGACTTGAACCTGGGACCTTCTGCATGCAAGACAAATGCTCAGCCACTAAGCTAATGTGGAAATGAGGAGAACTGAGGCTGAGACTGGACAAATGAGCTTTGCAGAGCAACCCAAACTAACAAGAGTTGCCTATCTCTACCACCAGTCTGAAGTGGGTCCTATTTAGCATCTCAGATCTTCCCACATGCATTAACCAAGCCTGTATTATCTTGAGATCCCACTGTGGGATGTGAAACACAAGAGCAGTCAAGTACAACATTCCTAGAGTGAACATGTTTACACATGGGGAGGAACATTTGTCCAGCCAGCAGGTAAACTTCCTGTTTCCTTCTGGGCTGGGACAGACTTCCTCTGCATGTGATTAGAGGTGGGCATGGCCTCACCTGTGCAGGTAACGACAAAAGCACAGGGCAGGGCAGCCATCTCTCTCTCTTGACTACATGCATCGAAGAAGCAACATCTGCTTAGCCAAAGATGCCCTCTTGGCTTCCAGCCAAGAGAGGACAAAGGGACTGTCTTCTTATGAGATAGTTTCCAGGTGTATGTTACTTTTCTAAGCTAAGACTGCCTTCTGGGATCCTATTGTGAACAGAATGATATGTGAGTAAACTCTTCTTATACTTTTATAGAAGACTGTGTTGCGTCTTATCTTTTATGAGGGAATAAGGGGAAAATACCAGAACAGTTATTATAGAGGCTTTAGCGAGCCTGAGCAAACGCATCCACTGCAAGTTTAAAAAGGGGAATGTTACTCTGCTAAATTGTGGAACTTGTTAACACAAGTTGGAAAAGGATATAATCAGACAATATATCTTCTCCTGCATCCCTGAACATTCCCACCCCCACCCCCCTTTTTTTGGCCACGTTTGCTTGTTGCTGAGTCTGGCAAAGCAGTCAGGAGGAGAGATGGATGAATCATGACACTCGAAGTCAGAGGGAAAAATTCTGAAAAGGAAAAACGTAATTAAGGGATAAATTGAAACGTGAAAACACCTGTGATCCAGTGGCCAGAAATGATTATTTCAGAAGAGGAAAATGATCCTCATCAGCTTAATTTTATTTTTATTCCATCACTCTGGGGGAAGATGAACATCTCAGTCATTTATGGAACATAAAACGAGCATCCCTTCTCTTTGCTTTGTTAGCAGTAATGAGTGTTTCGTGGCAGTAAATTTTCATTAGGCGTGCGGCGGACAACATAACTGTCTCGGTGTATTCTGTGAGCTCTCACGCACGCCTGCAGCATTCGCCAAGGCTTGAAGGTAAACATAGTGACCAGCACAGTGGGAAACTTTTTTTTTTTAAGCAAAAGTATAAAGGTGAGTGGAGAGATAAGTTTGTTCAGGGCCAGTTCCAGGCTTGAGAAGATTTACGGCAGGAAAAAAGAACATCAGGACATCAGAAGAGCCTGGCTGCTAGATCAGACCAAAGACCCACCTAGTCATAGAATCATAGAATTGTAGAGTTGGAAGGGAACCCTGGGGGGTCATCTAGTCCAACCCCCTGCAATGCAGGAATCTCAGCTAAAGTATCCATGTAAAAGGGGGTCGCAGCAGGGCCCTCCGTGGAACCGCTTCCAAGGTAGGCAGGTAATCCATGACAGATGGCCGTTCAACCTCTGCTTAAAAACCTCCAAGGAGGGAGAGTCCACAACCTCCCAAGGGAGACAGTTCCAGCTCATACTGTCAGAAAGTTCTTCCTGATGTTGAGTCGGATTCTCCTTTCCTGTAACTTGAAGCCATTGGTTTGAGTCCTACCCTCCAGAGCAGGAGAAAACAAGCATGCTGCCTCCACCATGGGACAGCCCTTCAGATATTTGAAGATGGCTATCCTATCACCTCGCAGTCTCCTCTTTTCCAGGCTAAACATACCCAGCTCCTTCAACTGCTCCTCATCAGGCTTAGTTTCCAGACCCTTGATCATCTTGGTCACCCTCCTCTGCACACATTCCAGCTTGTCAACATATCCTTCTTAAATTGTGGTGCCCAGAATTGGACACAATATTCCAAGTGTGTTCTGACTAACGCAGAATAGAGTAGTACTATGACTTCCCTTAGGGGATGCGGGTGGTGCTGTGGGTTAAACCACAGAGCCTAGGGCTTGCCGATCAGAAGGTCGGCGGTTCGAATCCCCGCAACAGGGTGAGCTCCCATTACTCGGTCCCTGCTCCTGCCAATCTAGCAGTTTGAAAGCACGTCAAAGTGCGAGTAGATAAATAGGTACCACTCCATCGGGAAGGTAAACGGCGTTTCCGTGCGCTGCTCTGGTTCACCAGAAGTGGCTTAGTCATGTTGACCAGAAGCTGTACGCCGGCTCCCTCGGCCAATAAAGCGAGATGAGCGTTGCAACCCCAGAGTCGTCTGCAACTTGACCTAATGGTCAGGGGTCCCTTTACCTTTATGACTTCCCTTGATGCTCTAACCAACTGAGCTATCCTCTTCTCACCATAGCCAATCTCCCACCTTGAGATTCCCAGCAACAGCAGACTGCTTCTGATAGTGGAAACAGAAGAAAGCCATCATGAAATTTTTGCTGGGTAAAATATTACCTTTTCTCAGGATTATGTGATTTGGGATGTAAATTGACAACCCCACAATTCTTCTTGGCAAACCCATCTGTTCTGTGCTTGATCTGACACCTAATCTATCTCCTTAATACCTCGGTAAGTTTTCAAAATATTATCCAAGGCTGGTTTTCACATCACAAAATGCTCCACAGAGAAGGAACACAGCACCAAAGGGACAGGTCTGTCTTCCTGCCACACAAACTTGTTATATTTCGGTCTCTTTCATTCCTGGGGTGGGTGGTGGAGGGAAAAAAGTGTTGTTCCAGGTGTGTATTTACTGCGCAGATTGCTACATCTACGTCAAATCAAATGATAACAGAATGGAAAGAAGCTGTTATTAAACAAATCAGCATATTCTGGGCGTCATCAGTTTTCATGACACACCGCTCTCTAAAAGCACTCCTTAAAACATCGACCCTGTTATTTCCAACACAGAGGTGCATATTTTGTAGGGTTGGATGTAAATGGGATCAAGGATGGCGAGCTTTTCTTAAACCCTTCTGGTGGCAGGGTAAAGGATCCCTGCTTTCAGCGATTCTCTTGGGGTGTTAAAGTAAACGGAGACCACCGCTGTAGACCACCCCTCGTTCAAGGGACTCATGATTCTACAGGAACTGCAACCAGGTAAATGGAAAGCATGGAGACTAGTAAGCCGGATCTTTATTTTGTTGCAACAAAATTTTACTTCTAAAATAGCAGAAGAAGCAGCCCGAAGGTTGCAACGCCTTTTAAAATCTCATTTTCCCCCAAAGATCCCTCCCCCAAAACATCATACAAACATCATAACATGTCACAGAAAGAGGTGGAAATTTGAGTCCTTAACTGGTCACTTTGTCAATTAAGATACCCATGAATGGCAAGTCCCTGCTTGTCTTTCACCTTTCGGGCAATTGTTCATATTTTCCATTCATGTTCAGTCAGTCATTTCCTTATCTGTGTTGCACATTTCTTTATTTGTGCATTGATAGCTGACGTTTTCTCCCATTTCCAGTTCTGAGGGCTATTTGCAATCTTCTGCTGATGAGATCCTGTACCTTGGAGATTATAGCAACTGGTGACCTGGAAGCTCTTTGGTTAAAATGATCATTGGTTTGACTTTTCTTTACAATTAAACCATTTTTCATACAATTTCTAGTCTTCACTCATGTTTTTCCTGAGCTTTCATTCATAAAACTGGCTGAGAGTAATAACCGCCACTAGTAGAAATTTTCTTTGACCTACCTAGTTTAACAAGTCTCTGTAGTTTTCCATTGCTATCAATGGAGGTGATGCTTAATAATAATAATAATAATAATAATAATAATAATAATATTTTTAGTATCCCGCCCATTGGACTGGGTTGCCCCACCAACTCTTGGCAGCTTCTACCATATGTGAAAACATAATAAAACATTTAACCTTAAAAAGCTTCCCTATATAGGACTGCCTTCAGAGGTTTCCTAAATGTTATATAATTACTCATGTCCTTAACATCTGATGGGAGGGCGTTCCACAGGGTGGGTGCCACTACCAAGAAGGTCCTCTGCCTGGTTTCCTGTAACTTCGCTTCTCGCAGTGTGGAAGCCGGTAGAAGGCCCTCTGTGCTGGATCTCAGTGTCCGGGCTGAACGATGCGGGTGGAGACGCTCCTTTAGGTATACTGGGCCAAGGTTCTGCTTGCAGTTATTCCCAAAGGAAGAAGAAGAAGAAGAGTTTGGATTTGATATCCCGCCTTTCACTCCCCTTCAGGAGTCTCAAAGCGGCTAACATTCTCCTTTCCCTTCCTCCCCCACAACAAACACTCTGTGAGGTGAGTGGGGCTGAGAGACTTCAGAGAAGTGTGACTGGCCCAAGGTCACCCAGCAGCTGCATGTGGAGGAGCGGAGACGCGAACCCGGTTCCCCAGATTACGAGACTACCGCTCTTAACCACTACACCACACTGGCTGTTGGATAAGTGAGTTTAAAGTCTAAATTACCACTGGGTCTGATTGGATTGCTCTCAGCAGAGCCTTTAGTTGTCACATGCTTTTGTGTGTGCGCACGTGTATGTCAGAATGCGCTTACCTACATGCATTTATTCATAACAGGGGTGACATTGAAAAGAGACAAAAGCATTTGCCCATTTGGAGTGAGGGCAATGGAACCCCAGAAACATTACCTTCATTCTGAACTGGCTTCATTTGCCCTCAGTGCCATCATCATATGGTTGAGTCTGATTGGTTAGTATGATGACACCATCACATCAGATGTCAAAGAAATTAACAGCTATCTGACGTTTAGAAGACATCTGAAGGCAGTCCTGTTTAGGGAAGTTTTTAATGAATGATGTTTTAATGTATTTTTTACCGTTTGTTGGAAGCCACCCAGAGTGGCTGGGGAAACCCAGCCAGATGGGTGGGATATAAACAAATTATTATTATTATTATTATTATTATTATTATTATTATTATTATTATTATTCCTAGGAAGGCAACCACCCAGTTTCATGAAGTTGGCACCTAAACAACAACTGATGGCTGGAGGGTGCTCAAAGCCCTGGAAAGCTCTTCCACAGAGAGTGCAGCCAGGATAAGGCTATTAGTCAGACTAAGTTTATTAAATTTAAATTAGTTGCTGAAAAGTACTGATGAAAATTTAAATTTGTTGCAATTAATTATTTCTAACACTCCTAGGCTTCTCTCGCTCTTTTTGTTAACACGCCTCTGTGGAAGCAGCAGACTTTAATGATCCCTGAGACTATCTGATGCGATTCTAAAAACGAAGTGGCAAATTTACAATACTAATATCTTTTCTATCTCTCGCCATTAAAGATGCATGTGAGTTGAG
This sequence comes from Podarcis muralis, assembly GCF_964188315.1. Classification (NCBI taxonomy): domain Eukaryota; kingdom Metazoa; phylum Chordata; class Lepidosauria; order Squamata; family Lacertidae; genus Podarcis; species Podarcis muralis. The sequence continues at coordinate 10,074,009 of NC_135655.1, read as the reverse complement.
GCAGCCCTGAAAAGACTCCCAGCTTCTGTAATGGTCAGAAGCCGTGGGATTATTTGCGGAGAATTTCCACCCTAGCAGGTATTCTCAACCTTTGCCACAGTGTTTTGTGCCTAAGCAGTGATCAAAACAGCTTGAATTCCCCCCAAGCACTCGGCCAGTTAGCAATTATATGCTCGCATATTTGTGTAGATTTGCACTTTTGCCTCATTCATTTTATCTAATAGGCTGCAGCCCATATAAAAGTAATAAGTACATGGATAGGAGTGAACCAGTAGATTTTCTAAAAGCTTTTGACACTGGCTCTCCCCAAAGACTCCTGGTTAGGCATGGGCGTGGGTAGGATTCAATTCAGTTTGCATTTGCAGTCAAAACTACAGCATATGCACTTTCTGAGACAAGAGGAAAACTGAGAAGCAGTGATGTAGTCCTCCAAACAAACAATATCTAAGATCTTCTAGGACCTAGGGGTTCAGTGCCAGTTTTACGTATAAGCTAAACAAGCTATAGCTTAGGGCCCTACTCTCTGGGGGGCCCCCCAAAAATATAAAGGAAAATAACAAACCGGATGTACATTTCCAAAATATAAGATAAAAAACAAATAAAATAAAACCTACATACAGCAACAGTGTTTTGTGTTGTGTAGGCTCCTGTGATATAAGTAATGGGCCCCGCCTGCTAGCCTGCTCCCTAAAATATCACTGGTTGGTTCATTTCTATATATAGGGTGCCTACATTCTGCATGTGCAAATGGCTTTAGGTACCTCTTAGGTCCATAAATTGCTATATAGCATATATTCAACACAAAAAACAGCGACAATTTGTTGTTGACAAAGGACAGCTCGACATATAAAGGGCCCCATTACCTTCAGTAGCTTAGGGCCTCCTCAAACCTCAGTAAGGCCCTGTAGGGGCTCTTAGTGGACTTAGTGCTATTTTTTCTAGAAAAAGAGGTGCCAAAACTCAACACACATGCGCCCCATGTTCTCTTTTAATGGCAATAGCCTGAGAGATGCCAGAACAAAAAAAGCTAAGGCTAGGCTGCATCAACGGAAATACAATGGTACCTTGGGTTACAGATGCTTCAGGTTACATACTCCACTAACCCAGAAATAGTACCTCGGGTTAAGAACTTTGCTTCAGGATGAGAACAGAAATTGTGTGGTGACAGTGGGAGGCCCTCAGGTTAAGAACAGTTTCAGGTTAAGAATGGACCTCCAGAATGAATTAAGTTCTTAACCCAAGGTACCACTGTATAGTGTTCAGATCAAGGGAAGTAATAGTACCACTCTATTCTGTGTTGGTCAGACCACACCTGGAATACTGTGTCCAATACTGGGCACCACAATTTAAGAAGGATGTTGACAAGCTGGAAGGTGCGCAGAGGAGGGCAGCCAAGATGATCAGGGGTCTGGAAACCAAGCCTGATGAGGAACGGTTGAAGGAGCTGGGCATGTTTGGCCTGGAAAAGAGGAGACTGAGTGTGACGGGCCAATGGCCATAAGAAAGATCAATCCAATCCAAAGAGGAGACTGAGAGGAGATAGAATAGGCACCTTCAAATATCTCAAGGGCTGCCACAAGGAGGATGGAGCAATCTTGTTTTCTTCTGCTCTGGAAGGTAGGACCCGAACCAATGGCTTCGTTACAAGAAAGGAGATTTCAGCTAAACATCAGGTAAAACTTCAACAATAAGAGCTGTTGGTCTGTGGAACGGACTCCCACAAAAAGTGGTGGACTCTCCTTCATTGGAGGTTTTTAAGCAAAGATTGGATGGCCATCTGTCATGGATGCTTTAGTTGAGATTCCTACATTGCAGGGGGTTGGACTAGATGACCCCCCCAGGGTCCCAACTCTACAATTCCACAGTATTTACAAAAATGCATATATTGGAAGGAAATGTGCAATAATAATAATAATAATAATAATAATAATAATAATAATAATTTTTTATTTGTACCCCGCCCTCCCCAGCCAGAGCCGGGCTCAGGGCAGCTAACATCATAAAACTAACACAGTATATACAAATAACATAAAAACAGGCAATCAATTAATTGATATGATAGTGATAATAACATACACAAATGCATTGAGTATAGTTTGGAATATTTCCCTCTGGAAAAGCTGGGAATGGAGTAGCTTGGAATTGTTAGCAGTGAGTCTTTAGAGAGGGAAAGTCTCAGGAGGTGAGATCTCCTCTTTCAAAAGTTTCTGTTCAATAAGGAAAATAAAGACCAAAAAAATAAAAACAAAAGTTGTTCACGTACCCTGAGTAATATCAGCACCATCAAACTGTGCTCACCAACAAACGTAGCTTGGCATTTGTTTTCCATTCTCTCATAATAATAAAAAAAAACTTTAAAATTGTTAATCATGGTCTGTCTCCCAAGGAATTCAGATTTTAGTGGTCTAAGCACAGAGACCAAAGCACAGAATTCCTGCTAAGAGCAGGAGAGGAATTCGTGGGTAAATGGAGAAGGAAATAAAACCCCATTGGACATTATGTGTTGTGCACCTTTATAAAATAATGATTGAATCACTTGCAGGATATTTGAAAACAGCTGAAAATGAACCTGAAAGGAATGTTGTTGTTTTACTGCTTTGATTGATTTATTGACTCATTTTAAAAGAAATGTCTAGACCAGCATTCATTCTACTGATTCCAGGGTGGTGTACAATAATAAAAACACAATATTTTAATACATTTTTTTATTTTAAAAACCACAATATTGTTTAAAAACAATAAAACTTAGAGGAAACACAGATGTGCAAGTATTAAGCAGAATAGAGGCACTCTAAAATGTCTGGGCAAACAAAAATGTCTTAACCTGCTCCCAAAAGGATTGTTCCATTATTTCCAATCGAGCCTCTCTGGGGAGGATATTCCAGAGTTGGGGTGCCACTGTGAAAAAGGCCCTACCTCTTCTCGGCCATAGCCTTGTACCTTCATACCTATCACTTAAGAAGCCAATGGGAGTACTGTCCTGAATGACACAGTCAATGGGCCAATTGTCAGTCAACAACTTATACGGCAACTCTGTGAAGAATATAACCAGATCAGGCCAAGGGTACTGCAGATATTAATATTGTGCAGCTTGAAGTGACTGGATGAATTTTAAAAGACCTTTCCTTTTGAAATGAAGCATTGACCAGAGTCATGAAATAAAGTTTTACTTGCGGAACTCCTGAAAAACAGAACAAAATATATAACATGATATATCCGAAACATCCATACAATATTTCGTGCTGTCCAGCACAGGCTCAGCATCTTAGAAATAAAAGGAAACTCCAAAAATAAAAATAAAAAACCAGTGTCTCTCTTCCCTATTCCAGCCTGCCTACGCAGCTCTTAGTGAGCCATTTAAATGCTTTTGTTCTCTGTGGCGTCCAGAAAAGGACTAGCAGCCACCAACCTTTCAAGATGGCAAATTTGCAACTCAATGCCTTTGACGCCTGATCTAAGGTTAAAACAGTGACATGTTAGCTAGCAGAAAACAACCATTAGTTAATTATCAACCCAGCAAGAGCTCAGAAGAAAACTACTGTGGAGAAACCCCAACATTAACAATACACATTTAGCCATTTTCCATTTCTGTGTCAATTAAACCAATTATACTTAACAAAAGGCTCACCTGTAGTTCTCACAGTGGCCAACCAACTGCCTGTGAGGTGCCTGCAAGCAGGACCCGAGTGTCTTCTTTCTTTGGCGATCCCTCATAGCCGAGTAAGATTGTCTTCCGTAAACATGGTTTTAACAGTGAGTCTGTCAGTGGCTGTGGGGGCCAGTTCTGGATCCACACGTCCGTCCACAGTGGGGACATAGGTTTCTGGGCAGGAGTTTATCATGGTGAGGGTTTGCCAAGCGTGCCTTCCTCTTAGCACGTTTTGTCCTGAGTTCAAGCATCTTCAAAGCCCATGACACCTTTGGTAAAGGCTGTTCTCCAACTGGAGTGCTCACAGGCCAGCGTTTCCCACTTGTCAGTGTTTTTGTTGTTGTTTAGTCATTTAGTCGTGTCCGACTCTTCATGACCCCATGGACCAGAGCACGCCAGGCACTTCTGTCTTCTACTGCCTCCCGCAGTTTGGTCATGCTGGTAGCTTCGAGAACACTGTCCAACCATCTCGTCCTCTGTTGTCCCCTTCTCCTTGTGCCCTCCATCTTTCCCAACATCAGGGTCTTTTCCAGGGAGTCTTCTCTTCTTATGAGGTGGCCAAAGTCTTGGAGCCTCAGATTCAGGATCTGTTCTTCCAGTGAGCACTCAGGGCTGATTTCCTTAAGAATGGATAGGTTGGATCTTCTTGCAGTCCATGGGACTCTCAAGAGTCTTCTCCAGCACCAGAATTCAAAAGCATAAATTCTTCGGCGATCAGCCTTCTTTATGGTCCAGCTTTCACTTCCATACATCACTACTGGGAAAACCATAGCTTTTACCACACAGACCTTTGTTGGCAAGGTGATGTCTCTACTTTTTAAGATGCTGTCTAGGTTTGTCATTGCTTTTCTCCCAAGAAGCAGGCACCTTTTAATTTCAGTGTCAGTGTTTATACTACATTTTTTTAGATTTGCCTTGAGAGAGTCATTAAACCTCTTGTATTGACCACCAGCATTACGCTTTCCATTTTTAAGTTCGGAATAGAGTAGTTGCTTTGGAAGACGATAATCGGGCATCTGAACATCATGACCAGTCCAACGAAGATGATGTTGAAGAATCCTTGCTTCAACATTGCCAGCAGGACCTGAGTGTAACAGCACCCTCCCCTCTTGTGTTACGCAATGACTAGTGTCTGATAGAATACTGCTTCAGGCAATAGAGGCAGAACATAGCGATCATGGATAGTAGCCTTACCCTCCATGAATTTGTCTAATACACTTTGAAAGGTTTGTGGACGATTGGGTGCCTTTTTTGGGGCTATTTGAAGAAATAGTATGATGAACTCGCAATCAGGATTTGAGCTATGAGCAACAGAAGTAATTAGATTTTGGCATTGTGGTTATCATTGGATAGCCAGAAGATAGAGAGCAGCAGAAGGGGGAAAACAGCAACTCCATGGGAAAAGGTGGGATCAACAAAAATAAGAGAAAAGACAAAATTGTGTTTTGAATGTATAAGTCAAATAAAATGTAATTGAAAAGGGGGGAAATGCTCTTTTAAAGCCATCCTAATTGGTGGCTTTTGAATTATGGTGCTGAATTATTGATGCTTTTGAATTCTGGTGCTGGAGGAGACTCTTGAGAGTCCCATGGACTGCAAGAAGATCAAACCTCTCCATTCTGAAGGAAATCAGCCCTGAGTGCTCACTGGAAAGACAGATCCTGAAGCTGAGGCTCCAATACTTTGGCCACCTCATGAGAAGAGAAGACTCCCTGGAAAAGACCCTGATGCTGGGAAAGATGGAAGGTACAAGGAGAAGGGGACGACAGAGGACGAGATGGTTGGATAGCGTTCTCGAAGCTACAAACATGAGTCTGACCAAACTGTGGGAGGCAGTGGAAGACAGAAGTGCCTGGCATGCTCTGGTCCATGGGGTCACAAAGAGCCGGACACGACTAAACAACAACAATTGGTGGCCATCACAACATCTTGTGATATTCCTCTGTCATGCCCTCTCCTTCTTCACTGTTTTTCTAAACTGAAAAGCCCCAGTTGCTGTAACCACATTGGGGAGTTGTTCCAACCCCTTGATCATTTTAGCAGACACTTTCTGAACTTTATTTCCAGTCCTGTAAGTTCCCTTCCTGAAGGGATGTGGCCAGAACAATAAACTGTACTTCTTCTCAAAGGCAGCTCAGGTTTGGTGCCATATAATCTTCCTTCCTTGCCAACCACAAGCAAACAGAGTGGTGTGTGATTTATCTGCTCAATTACTGTGCTGCGAGGAGAGCAGAGGGGACAGTTCAGTTCTAAGTACTGTAGATTGCATTTTGCTGGCCAAGAAGTCTTCCTCAACCAATTTTGGTCCAAGTTCTACTTGGGCAGTTTATTCATCAAGTCGAATGCATCAGGGAGACCAGAGGAGAGGTGTGCAATCTATCTTCTTACGCAAGCCTTGTGTTCCCTCCTCTTCTTTTTCTAGACTGGCCTGTTCTAGGTGTGTTACCCACAAATATAATCAGTGTGATGAATCACCAAAATGCTTTGTTTGCCCTATTCTCTATGTGAATCACTAGAAAGGTTTGCTGGTGGACAGTTGAGGGAATTAGATCACTATACGATATGATATGATACAATATGATATCTTTATTGTCATTGTCCCATTCAGAACAATGAAATTGAAAAATCTACATAAAACATTCAAAAACCCCTAAAAACTCTGAAACCCCATTTTAAAATACAATATACTATAGAGACTCCTTATGCTGCGTTTAGAACCAGAATTGCATTTGTGTAGAAACTGTTTCTCAGGTGGCTAGTTCTGGTCTTTATAACCCTATACCTTCTTCCAGAAGGCAGAAGCTGAAAGAGATCATTTCCGGGGTGCGTACTGTCCTGCGCTATTTCTGCAGCTTTCTTATGGCACCTGGCAGCATAGATTTGATCTAAGGTGGGAAGAGTGCACCCAATTATTCTCTCTGCAGTCTTTACAACCCTGGACAGCATTGTTTTTCCCTGGCCGTGCAGCTCCCAAACCACACACACAGACCATAAATTGTTTTTCCGGAGGATTGTGAGAAAATATAACCTCTGCTGTGCTCTCTTCATCAGGTCTTTGCTGTTTTCTCCCCAGGTTAGGTCATCTCTCAACTCCATTCCCAGAAATTGAAACACCGAGACCTGTTCCATGCACTTTCCCTCAATAATAAGTGGCTGAACAATAATTCTCACTGAGGGGTCTCCTCTCGGCGTGGTACCACATCCTTCAGGGAACAACCCACACCACTGCCCAGAAGGAGCGAATGGAGGCTGCCCTCCTTATCCTGGATTCTGCCACTTGAAGAGGGCAAAAGGGAAGGAGAATGAGGTCCAAAAGAAAGGAAGAGCAGTGGCAGCAAGGAGTTAGAAGTGGGCCCCCTATAGGCATGTGGTCCTTGGCTGATACCCAGAAACGCTGACCTTTGACAATGAACTTGCCTAAGCTATGGCACTTCAGATTACAGAAGCGGGGCATGTATAGCTGAATGGTTCTCCATACAACAGGGGGGCAAAAATTCTAGCGTAGACTTTTCAGTGTAGCTTCCTGATGGAGGAGACAGCGGGCAGCCATGACTGTTTAAAGTGTTCCTCACTCTTGTCTTATGCAGTGGGGGCAGAGACCACGGATTCTGACACATCACGGCACTGATGCGATAGGCCACAGAATCTGTGGCTGGATCTAGACACATTAAAAAAGCATTAGAGGAAAATGGGGTGGGGGGGGATTGCTGAAACATCAAACTCCACAGCGCAATCTGGTGCCGCACATTTATGACCCAATTATGATGACAGAATTGCCTGAATGTAGCTGAGTCCTGTGTCAGCTTTTGAGTTTCACAGAGCTCTTTCTCCCCTTAGAAGCAAACACAAGGGAGCTTTCACAACCCAATATTGCCACAGAAAGGAAGACCTGAAGGTCTAGCCTTTCTTCTAATGGAACGACTCATGAGCAAACTTGTCAGCAGCTAATTCTGCACCCCCACAGCTTGTTAACCGTGATGATGTTTGAGAGTGCCAGTGGCATCTACACAAATTGGTTTTTTTTAATATGAAGGAAGCTAGCCTTGCAACACACGTCTGCAGCTGTGGCTCACGTCCTTTCCCATTTTGAAAAACGGCTGAGGAAACAATTTATTTACTTGATGTTATTCAGGAGAGTTTGTTTGCAGCCTGGGCATCCGAGTTGGCACACTGGTAGTTCATTAGAGCTTGGGATGAGAGTCTGCTCAGGATGTTAGATTTCTGCCAGATGCTTTCACCCTCCTGACTTCTTACATATCAGAGTTCTCCTCCTCCCCTCCCCCTTCTTCTTCTTCTTCTTCTTCTTCTTCTTCTTCTTCTTCTTCTTCTTCTTCTTCTTGCCAGCTTGAGAAATCAGCAAAACTCTCCTCTAGTCAATTACAAATGAGAGACGATGCAGAAATGCCCCCTCAAATCCTCATGTATGTTGATCAAAACCAATTGAGTTCCAGGAGGGGGAAGATTTCTCCTCCTCATCAGAACTCCGTTAGCAATCTGAAAATTAAACTTGTGCCAAAGGATGGATTGGCCCTGAGGGGACGACTCGGTGAGTCTGCCAGCCTCCAGCAAACCCTCAAAACTAATGGCTCGGAACTGTCACAGGAACAGCATCGAGGGCCAAGATTAGTTGCTTTCTTCCTTGGACTCGGAGGGTCTATTAAATGACCCCTGAGTGCAGCACGTCAGGAGAACGCTACCTCTGAGTGCCTGGCGAGACATAATGGCTCAGATTCACAGAAAGTGAAATTGAAATCTATGACTATTTTGGTCTTTGGGAAAGATGATAGGCAAGAGACCTGGCATAGGGAGGGGACTGCCCCCAACAAATCTCTCTGGATTTCAGGGAGCATGTACCGGGGGCAGGTCTCTTATGAGCTGACTTTAAGGTGGCCAGCCGCTCATCCCCAAACATGAGAATTAATAGAGCTATGGCTTAGTGGTGGGGTATCTGCTTGTCATGCAGAAGGTCGTTGGTTCAATCCGTAGCAATCCCCAACTAAGAATGTTCCTCGAGAGCCATTGCCAGTCAGTGTAGAAAATAACACTTGGCTCACTTACAGACCTTCCAAGTGTCCCTATTCTCCAGGGACAGTCCTGGATTTAAAGAAGCTGTCCCAGTTTCTGATTTGATCCCGGAATGTCCTACTTTTCCTTAGGATGTCCCTGTTTTCATTGGAGAAATATTGGAGGGGATGGAGTTATATGACCCCTGAGCCAAGGAAATGATTATGATGATGATGATGATTATTATTATTAGCCTGTTGTCTTTGTCCATGGAGTTTACTTGGCAGGGATACTGGAGTGGCTTGCCAGTTCCTGCTCCAGGTGGATCACGTTTGGTCAAAACTCTCCACTATGACCTGTCCATCTTGGGTGCCCTGCTCGGCGTAGTTCATAGCTTCTCTGAGTTATTCAAGCCCCTTCTCCACGGCAAGGCAGTGATCCATGAAGGGGAAAGACTGAAGCTGAGGCTCCAATCCTTTGGCCACCTCATGAGAAGAGAAGACTCCCTGGAAAAGACCCTGATGTTGGGAAAGATGGAGGGCACAAGGAGAAGGGGACGACAGAGAACGAGATGGTTGGATAGAGTTCTCGAAGCTACCAGCATGAGTTTGACCAAACTGTGGGAGGCAGTGGAAGACAGAAGTGCCTGGCGTGCTCTGGTCCATGGGGTCACGAAGAGTCGGACACGAAGAGTCGGACACACCAACATATGCCTTGACATGCACACTTTGCCCGAGTATATGCACTTATGTGCACATTTATTGGCTGCAGAGTAGCATTGCAAAATGCAGAGAAGTGTGTTTTTTGTGTTTCAGTTTGCGCATTCTTCCATCCCTCCCCTCCGCCTCGATTCCTAGCCTGAACCCAATATCCTTTTCTTCTCTTCCTCTCCTTTTAAAAACTTGCAAAGAGCAATGAAGGCAAGAGGACCGTGCCAGCAATCCCTCACCATCACCATTTGCTAGAGGAGAGATTGACTCTTATATTCTCTCTTCCCTCTAATGCAGCAAAGAAAAGCTTCCGGTCGCAAGTTGTGGCAAACTTTACTTTGCTGTTTCATCTTCACCTGCAAACCAGTTTGTTCAAAAACCAATAACCCAATGGAGGATTGAACTGGCTGATAGGCTGGTGGTTCTCTCAGCCTCAACCTACCTCAAAGGGTTGTTGTCAGTGTGAAGGAAGAGGGCTGGTGTGCCTTGGAGGGGAGGGTGTCTTTAGCAGAAGGAAGCTGGAAGGAAGATAATGAGTAAATATGGAAGAAATTTATTTACAGGACCATCTCTCCTGGTATGCCCTGCAGAGTACCTTAAGGTCCATGAATAATCATAGTTTAGAGGTCCCAGGCCCTAAGGAAGTCAGATTATCCTCCACCAGGGACAGGGCCTTCTCAGTGATGGCTCTGACCTGGTAGAATGCTCTGTCCCATGAGACTAGGGCCCTGCAGGATTTAACTTCCTTCCGCAGGGCTTGTAAGACAGAGCTATTCTGCCTGGCTTTCAATTTGAACTTAGCCTGATCTTTTACTCCCCTTCCTTCCCTTCCCCTCCCCTTTTTATGAAGATTACCCGCTCTGGGATCCCACAGCTAATTCTCCCCTGGTCTCCTCACTGGCCCAAACAGGACTAATTTAGCCAGCTAGCCCTGGTGATCATCTAATGTTTTTTGGATGGATTTCCCCCCCCCCCCCCAAATTGATTTTTGAATTCTGAATTTATTGTTATTCACATTTCATACTGTATTTTATGCCGTTTTTTGTTGCATCAATTAAGTGTTTTAAATTTGTTGTTAGCCGCCCTGAGCCCGGTTTTCTGAACCAGGAAGGGCGGGGTATAAATAAAAATATATTATTATTATTAAGAAAGGCATTGTTATAACTCCAAGAAGGCAATATAAAACCTTGGATTTTCAGAGTGATTGGACTTTCTTGCATTTGAGCCCTTGGACAGTCTGCCTTTTTTGCTACCTCATTAAACCCCTCTTGTTAGCAGAACACTCTAAGCTTCTTTTGATTGATCTCCAATGCATCTGCGTGTTCACCGATAGCCGAGTCTGCTACTGGCCTTACTCGGGATTTATGTGTTAAGTCGTGGGTGAATATATCAGACGACACAGCGATTCTTCAAACAGCTCTTGTTTATTCACCGGCCAGGACAGAACTGAACTGAAGGGTTCAGTCAGCCTGCTTATATAGAGCTCCACTACAATGTAACTGTAACAATTTTCTAAAACTATCCAATCACTGAACGTCACTTTCGACCCCTTATTTGCATAACTATCTACAGTATCCCCCTGCTGGCCCAGGGTGAGAACTTCAGTACGTAACATTATGTAAGACATTTCTCCCCAACCTGTTGTTCTCCAGATATTTTTGGACAACCACTCCACAGCCGGCACAACTAAAGACACACAAGGAGCCCAGGGAGGCAGACACACAATTTGAAAACAAAAACCAAGCAAAAGCATTCTAAAACACCCTTAGAACAATTACGATTAAAAACATTCTAAAAGCAGTTACGAGCGAAAACATCCTTCCACCAGTTATCTTGAGGGTGCCAGAAGAAGTACTGCATACCCTCCAACATTTCTCCAATAAAATAGGGACATTCTAAGGAAAAACAGGACATTCCATGATCAGATTGGAAACTGGAACAGCTTCTGTAAATACAGGAATGTCCCTAGGAAAAAGGGACACTTTTTAAAAAAATGCCTGCTCCAAAGGTCTTATCTTACTACACTAGGGTTTATGCAGCTATATCTGAAATTTCATGCACATCAGTTAATATCTTGACCCTCCTCCACGAAAATAGCTGTTTACTTGGCCGTTTTCCTATGTCGTGAAGGCTGAAATTTCTATTCAGTGGAGCAGGGTCAAGATATTAACTGATATGCATGAAACTTCAGGTACAGCTATATAATCCCTAGTGTAGTAAGATAAGACCTTTGGAGCAGGCATTTTTTTAAAAAAGGTTTTTTATAAACCGCCCTAACGCTTAGAGGGTCTGATCAGCCATATTTTCAAATTCCTCCTGAAAGTTAATAATGATTGAGAACAGCACATCTCACTAGTGATGGCATTCCACAACAAGGGAGCCACCATTGAAAAGGCCCTGTCACGGGTAATCACCAACCAGGCACCACCAACAAGGCCTAGGTTTTATTTTTAAAAATGTAAAGACCACTTAATCAGAAAAGTCTCTAAGCAGTATGCACAATAAAGAGATAGAAACACACACACACACCCAAGTGGTCTCAAAAATACCTTCTAAGGAGTCAGGGCATAGACATAGTTTTAAAATACCATTTTAAGGTTTTGGCTTTCTAGATCATTCGTTTCATTGACTTGTTAAGTGGGATTATAAAAGGTTTTCTTTTTAAAAGGAGAGAGAAAGGAACGCAGCCTTCAAGTATCTACCAAATGTTGACATTTTAATTTAATCAGTTTTAATTGTTATTCCTTTTAAATGTCAGCTGGATGCATTATCCGGAGCTGGAGAACCTTGTTAAGATGACTTCATGAGCACTTGCCTTCAACAAGGAGTCAATGGCACTTTGCTGGCTGGGCTTCTCCCATAGATTTCCTGGAACCGAGAAGCGCAAAAAAGCAGAGGCAAAACATCTCATGTATTTATTTTTATTTATTTACTTCTTTGACCACCCATTTCAAAGTAATAGCCATGACAAGGTTGGCTCGGTGGAAATAATCTAAAATAAGAGTAAGGAATTGCAGGTGGAAAATGTTGAGTGACATCCAAACACCAGAGAGTGAACAGGGTGGGTTTAGGAAGAGGTCTTCTTTCCTTGGGGACCTTTGTGAGCCCTGTCACTCCCCACCAGGAAGGATGGATCTGGCTGTAAAGAAGTGGGTGGCGCTGTGGGTAAAACCTCAGCGCCTAGGACTTGCCGATCGCATGGTCGGCGGTTCGAATCCCTGCGGCGGGGTGAGCTCCCGGCGTTCGGACCCAGCTCCTGCCCACCCAGCAGTTCGTAAGCACCCCTAAGTGCAAGTAGATAAATAGGTACCACTTTATAGCAGGAAGGTAAACGGCGTTTCCGTGTGCTGCGCTGGTGCTGGCTCGCCAGAGCAGCTTCGTCACGCTGGCCACGTGACCTGGAAGTGTCCTCGGACGGCGCCGGCTCCCAGTCTCTAGAGTCGGACACGACTGGCCCGTACAGGCAGGGGTACCTTTACCTTTACCTAAGAGCCGGAACAATGCTGACGAATCCAAAAGTATGCTGTGTCGGCATTGAAACAATGGCCTCCCGGTGGAGTTTGTAACTGTCTCTCTGCTGTGGTTTTGCCATTCGCCATGCGGTTCAATCTAACTGTCCATAGCGCTATTAAATTATGGAACTCACTGCCACTGGAGGCAGTATTAGCCACCAACTTAGATGGCTTTGAAAGAAAATCAGTCAAATTCATGGAGGAGGTAAAGGTAAAGGTAAAGGACCCCTGAATGGTTAAGTCCAGTCAAAGGCAACAATGGGGTTGTGGCGCTCATTTTGCTTTCAGGCCAAGGGAGCCGGTGTTTGTCCACAGACAGCTTTCCAGGTCATGTGGCCAGCATGACTAAACCACTACTGGTGCAACGGAACACCATGATGGAAACCAGAGCGCATGGAAACGCCATTTACCTTCCCGCCACAGTGGTACCTATTTATCTACTCGCACTGGTGTGCTTTCGAACTTCTAGGTAGGCAGGAGCTGGGACAGAGCAACGGAAGCTCACCCTGTTGTGCAGATTCGTACTGCCGACCTTCTGATCAGGAAGCCCAAGAGGCTCAGTGGTTTAGACCACAGCGCCACCATCATCCCTATTGGTGACTACTAGCCATTGTCAGGAGTTCAGTGAAGATCTTACTTGGAAAATAAATACAACCCAGAGGTTGGTTAAGCCAGATGGTTAAGAAAGCCCAACAGAGACTCCATCTCCTCAGAGTATTGCGGAAGAAGGATGTCAATCAACATCTGATGATCTCCTTCTACCGGTCAACAATAGAAAGTGTCCTTTCATACTGCATCATGGTGTGGTACACTGGTTTGACAGTTTGAAGTGCCTGCAGAGCATGGTGAATACAGCAAAAACAGACGGACCTCAGCATAACACTCAAAATGGAAGTGTGGCACTCAAATCAGTAGCAGAACACTCAAAATGGAATACATTTGACTTCCAAAAAAAGTTCGCAAACCGGAACACTTCCTTCCAGGTTTGCAGTGTTTGGGTTCCAAGTTGTTTGAGTACCAAGGCATTTGAGAACCAAGGTACCACTGTAAGAGGAAATGGATCACTAACACACACACACACACACACACACACACACACGTGTGAGATGACATTGATTTGCATAAAATCTGCTTATTCTAATTTCTACTATGTAGCAATCGTTGCTGTATTCCTATATAACCCACCCTGACACCCCTCTGTGGTGTTCTCTGTTCAACCCCTCTTGTCAGAAGGAATTGGTGACAGTTTATTTTGGAAATCCTATGAATTTTCATTGCCCCAAAAAGAGGGGGGGAGAGGCACACACAGAGAGATCCAAGTCCCATAGATGCCTCAAGTCCCACTGCTATTCTTTTGAAAGTGTTTAAAATTAGCTGGCTGATCAAAATTATTCAACAAGCGGGAGTAAGATCAAACGAGGCCTGTCAATCAGCATGAGGGGAGGCTTGTGGCTGATTGGAAAATAATCCTTTATGGTCCCTGAACAACAACAACAAAAACCTCTGAATGCAGATGTTTTCTAGAACAAAGGAGTGGAACTTCAGGACTGACCCCTCTCTGTCTGGCCCTCCAGTTTGCCCCAGGTCATGACCCTCACCAGCCCTGCTTTGCACCCTCATCGAGTTATTTTTCTTGGCTGGAATACTTCCCTCCGCAGTTTAAGAAGGATATTGGCAAGCTGGAAGGTGCACAGAGGAGGGCAACCAAGATGATCAAGGGTCTGGAAACTAAGTCTTATGAGGAGCACTTGAGGGAGCTGGGTATGGTTAGCCTGAAAAAGGGAAGACTGAGAAGAGAAGACTGAGAGATGATATCCATCTTCAAATATCTTAAGGGCTGTCACATGGAAGAGGGAACGAGCTTGTTTTCTCTTGCTCTGGAGCAGGCATAGGCAAACTCAGCCCTCCAGATGTTTTGGGACTACAATTCCCATCATCCCTGGCCACTGGTCCTGTTAGCTAGGGAACATGTGAGTTGTAGTCCCAAAACATCTGGGGGGCCGAGTTTGCCTATGCCTGCTCTGGCGGGTAGGACTCGGACCCATGGCTTCAATTTACAAGAAAGGAGATTCCGACTAAACATTAGGAGGAACTTTCTGACAGTAAGAGCTATTTTGACAGTGGAACAGATTCTCTCAAGAGCTGCATGCTGACTGGCAAGTTGGAGGTGAAAGCAGACAGAATTAAAGAGGTGAGAGACATTGTTATCAGATTATTTTATTTGGGAGGTTTATATTGCAAAATAATAACTGAGTGCTCACTGGAAGGACAGATCCTGAAGCTGAGGCTCCAATACTTTGGCCACCTCATGAGAAGAGCAGACTCCCTGGAAAAGACCCTGATGTTGGGAAAGATGGAGGGCACAAGGAGAAGGGGACAACAGAGGACGAGATGGTTGGACAGTGTTCTCGAAGCTACCAACATGAGTGTGACCAAACTGCGGGAGGCAGTGGAAGACAGGAGTGCCTGGCGTGCTCTGGTCCATGGGGTCACAAAGAGTCGGACACAACTAAATGACTAAACAACAACTACAACAATAGTAAGAATATTGTAAAGAGTCGTGCAAATTATGGCTGTAGTCCTATAGGCACCTGAGAGTCAGTCCCCATCGAATAGGATTCTCCTGCAAAAGTGCAGAAGCAAATTTACGAAGCAATGCTTTGTAGCAACCTTCTCCAACCTGATGCCCTACTGGACTACAACTCCCATCATCCTTGACAATTGGCCATGCTGGATGGGGCTAATGGGAGTTGTAGGTCCAAACATCCAAATGGCACCACACTGGGGAAGACTGTTCTGAAGCTTCATAGCAGGCTGCTCCAGAGATCAGGAATACTGATGTCCATTTCTTCCATACCCAAAGAGTGCTGCTCATTATAACTTTTCAGTCCCTGAGCCTATTTTTGCAGCAGAGGAATATTATATAAGCAGTCTTTGCATCACCTTTTCTCTCAAAACCCAGAGCAGTTTCCAGATGGTAGTCATGAGACGCAGCCAGGCATGTCACGTTACGAATCAGCAGAGGCAACTTTCAGGTACTCCGGAGCCTGAGTAGACAGAGAGACATTTTTCTCTCTCCTTTCCTAACAATACAACCTGAGGCCATCTACTGAAATTGATGGGCAGGAGATTCAAGACAGGCTCTTCTTTTCTTTTTCTGAAGCACACTTAACCGATGGAATTCTCTACCACGCAGATGCTAACAAGCAGTTTTGAATTCCACACAAGAGGATTTCACAATAGGCACCCAGAAAATATTTTCAGAAAATATGAGGTATTTGACAATGGAACAAGCTGCCTTGGAAGGAGGCAAACTCTCCATTGCTGGAAATCTTTGAGCATCATCGGTGTAGAAGTGAATTTACCAGTTTGGCAGGGTTTGGGATTAGATTACCTTTGAGATGCAGGAAGGCAGGAAGATTCAGGCCAGATAAGAGAGTCCTTTCTTCACACAGAACACATTTCAGTTTAACAGTCCCCCTTTTTTTATTTAAAAAGGAAAATAGCAGGAGTGTGCACATGTCCATAGATTTGTCTTATATATGTATCTGTTGTTGTTTTTAATGGCGTGTTCTGAGTCACTCAGTGCTCTCTTTGTGTCAATCTAATTTTTTGTGTTCTAAGCTGTTCTGCTTAAAACAAAGCTCTGCGTTTCTCATTCACTATCAGATAATCTAAAAAGAGCTATAACTTTTTTTTCACCTTCGGACAAAGTGGATGAAATTTGCAGGTTTAAGTGCCACTCCAGTGTGGATTAAGCCTGTCAGATTGCAGACATAAGAGATCCAGGGGCTTTTTTGAGGAAAACAAAGTATTCAGCTTCCTCTATCATCCATATTAGGCCCATATTTTTATCAGGCTAACTGAACATCCAAAATCTATATTAGCATCTATTTTCAAGGGCAGGAGGGGTTTCTCTCTTGCTCTTTCTTAGTTTCAGATAATTAAGAGTGGGACAAATTGTGTGTATTCTTCCTTGTACATTTTTAAAAACTTGACAGCTTCACAGCGGTCTTTTCTTACAGGCCTTTAATAGGCTTTACAACATGAGGCTGTTCAGAACACTGCCTGACAAGTTCTGAAGAGCTCTAGCTTGCTCACTCTTTTTTGTTACAGCTGAGTAATGTGGAATTTTAAAAAACCCTAAGATTTTAATTTATTTGTTTTTTAAATGCTACTGTTTCAACAAAAAAGTAAAGCAGAATGCTTCTGTGCTCTTCAGAACTCATTGACCTAGAGGAGGCATGTCCAACAGGTAGATAACTGGACATCTACGGTAGATCACAGAAGCTGAACAACTGTGGTTCCCCTAAAAAAAGCTCAACAACTTTGACCTGAACGCAAAAAAGGGGGTAGATCACTACCAGTTTTTAACTCTGTGAGTAGATCACAGACTCTTGGGAGTTGGCCACCCCTGACCTAGAGAAACATGCAGGAAATCATAGAGCTGTAAACTCAGAAATGCAGAGAAACCTCAGAGAGACACAATGCTTTGCGGGAGCCCTAATTTGATCCAGGGAGAAGGGGGTTATTGACATCCCACTTTGGCTCTGAGGTATGGGAAAGACCCTTGAAACACCCCAATTTCCCTCAGCATTTGGTCCTCAGAGCTGATGCACGCTGTAAAAAAAGGTGTTGCAATAGCTAGGACACATGAAGAATACATCATTGCACCCAAGAATTAAACAAAGATGATGGTGTTCAAGTGTGTGTGTGTGTGTGTGTGTGTGTGTGTGTGTGTGTGTGTGGAAGTGAGGAGTTCTAACCTCCTACGTTGTATTCTGCTGAAATAAAAAAAAATTAAGGTCTTATATATATAATAAATGTTCATAAATGTACCAGCCAAGCACGTACATAGATATGTGGACCACATGTCTGCAGCACAGGAAGACCACCCTGAAGCCATTTTGACTCCCAAACTGACCAAATGTTTTCTCTGAAAGGAGGGAGGGGGTGGGGGAACCTTCCCATTGTCTCAGGAATTGGGTAATCACCATCTCAAAGGAATGGCCAGACTACCAGGAAAGGCAATCAGATAAGGCATTCTCAGATAACCTGGCAGACAGGAAAAACAACAACATTCAAATTTCTGTTGTAGACCACATTTTCTGTGATGTAGGTATGATGTTTGTGCGGAGTGGTCTTGGGTTACGCCCCTTCTGTGATGTATGTATGATGTATGGAGGGGCGGTCTTGAGCTCCTGGGCAGGCAATTTAAAATGTCTATATAAGGGCAGGCACACCTTGGTTCTGGGTCCTCCTCCTCCTTCTGCATGTGAAGTGGGCACCCTGTTGCAACAGTTCAATAAAGATCAGGCTTACTAGCTGCTTTGCTTCTCAATATTCTCTGGTTGGCCTCTGTTCCTTTCTGCTACCAATGGAGAACCTACGAAGAACTCTATATGGGCTCTTCTGTCCCCCATAAGGGAATAAGAGCAGATTATGTTTATTACACTGCAAAGAGAGGTGCATCACACACTAGTCAAACCCACCAGAACCTCTTTTCGCTGAATTTGCAAAAAATCACAGCATTCGGTGTTTAATCAGCTCGCATTTTCCTAGTGCTGTCGGCCTGTGTCAGAATTTGCTGATCTCTGGAGTTTCTAGGGACCTTTTCATATTCAATGAAATTCCTATCTGGAAGAGCACGATGAACACAGCAGCTGCCCTAAATAAAGGAGCAATCTTCCCAGGAGATATCAATGTGGCTTTGGGTAGCGCTTCCTACCAGACTGAATTTTTCCAGTTTATGGGAGAGTTGAGGATGTTGAACAGTTTGCAACTGATTTGCAGGATACACCGGGCAAGATTCTTGTAGCAAAGGGGCATGGCACACATTTGCATAATATTTGCATATGCAAATTTTCTATTTAGAGAAGCACCTTTATTGTGAGATACGGAGAACATTGTGCTCACAGACTTCACCTTTATGTAGTGGAAGATTTTGCCATGCCGTCTAGCAGTGTGTGTGTGTGTGTGTGTGTGTGTGTGTGTGTGTGTTTGTGTGTGTGTGGGTGTTCTTCCCCCCCCCCATCACAGAACAACAAAACAGTATTAAAACCAAACCCCACACTCCCACCCTTTCTGAGGTTGAATTACATCAGAACTTGCATCCTGTAAATTGTTGCATTTCCAGTTGTGCAGCAGTTGATTATCACACCAATCCATTGAACATATGTACAGTAGCCAGTATCTTGTTGTTTGTACAATACAATTTTAGATATTCTTTAAATATTTTCCATTCTCCGTATATTTTCTGGTTTGACTCTCCTCTGATTCTTCCCGTTAATTTTGCTAATTGCAGATATTCTATCATAAGTGTCTGCCAATCTGTAATTGTTGGTAAGATTTTATTTTTCCAGTTTCTTGCCACTATTATTTTATTTGTAAATAAAAAGTGTATAAGATACCATACTGGATTATATGTATACATACAAAAAGAAAGAACATAAATCTGTGCAAGAAACTTAAGACAACATAAGCAGCATAATGAGAATTATTGGAAGTTTTATATTTTAATTTGTTATTTTATATGGTATTTTGCTCTTCTTTTTTTCATTTCTCTCTCATTTCTTTCTATCTCATTGTCCTTTTGTATTTGTATGATTTGTATTTGTACGATTGTATATGTATGATCTTTGTTCTGTATTTATGTGTATATGCTTTTGTGAGCAACTAATAAAGATTTAAAAGAAAGAAAGAAAAAGAAAATGTGTACAGTAGCACCTCGGCTTACGTAACCCTCTGGTTACGTAAACTTCACATTATGAAAGTGGCAAACCCAGAAGTATCAGATCGGGTTGTGGAAATCTCCGCATCGGGCTGGACCTTCGGAACAGATCCCTTTTGCAACCGGAGGTACCACTGTATTTTTGTTTCATCCCCCATGATATTTCTAGGTTAATTGTTATTGCCACACTTTTTGGGTAGCATGTAGTCAACGTTGCACCCTCTAAGAATTTCTGGCTATTACTAGCCTGGCTGCTAAGAAAACCTGGCCAATAAAAAAACCAAGACTTATGAGGAGTAGTTGGAGGAGCTGGGTATGTTTAGCCTGGAAAGGAGCAGACTGAGAGGAGATATGAGAGCCATTTTCCAGTATCTCAAGGGCTGCCACATGGTAGGTGGAGCAAGCTTGTTTTCTCCTGCTCTGGAGGGTAGGACTCGAACCCATGGCTTCAAATTACAAGAAAGGAGATTCCAACTAAACATCAGGAAGAACTTTTTGATGGTAAGAGCTGTTCAGCAGTGGAACGGTCTCCCTCGGGAGGTGGTGGACTCTCCTTCCTTGGAGGTTTTCAAGCAGAGGTTGGATGGCCATCGGTCCTGGATGCTTTATCTGAGATCCCTGCATTGCAGGACTAGATGACCTTGGGTCCCCTTCCAGCTCTGTGATTCTAAGATACTTAAAATGCAGGTGCATATTTTCCCCAGGTAAAGTTTATTTTTTATTTTTTAAAATAATTTTTATTGAATTTTACATTATTATTTTTTTATCGCAATTACATCATAACAAATAATAACAAATTGAATTCCCCGCTTCCCACCCACCCCCATGACTTCCCACGCCTTCCCCTACTGGTTTTTTTACATATAAACTTGTCCTGCTTACTATACTTCAATATTATATCCTTAAATTGAATGTTGTTATATTCTTATCATTTTAACCTCATATTTATAACTTCTATGTTTATATTTATTAATTGTAAGTGTTTACTCAAACCCTGTTGTTGTTGTTTAGTCATTTAGTCGTGTCCGACTCTTCGTGACCGCATGGACCAGAGCACGCCGGGCACTCCTGTCTTCCACTGCCACCCGCAGTTTGATCAAACTCATGCTGGTGGCTTCGAGAACACTGTCCAACCATCTCGTCCTCTGTCGTCCCCTTCTCCTTATGCCCTCAGCCTTTCCCAACATCAGGGTCTTTTCCAGGGAGTCTTCCCTTCTCATGAGGTGGCCAAAGTCTTGGAGCCTCAGCTTCAGGATCTGTCCTTCCAGTGAGCACTCAGGGCTGATTTCCTTCAGAATGGATAGGTTGGATCTTCTTGCAGTCCATGGGACTCTCAAGAGTCTCCTCCAGCACCATAATTCAAAAGCATCAATTCTTCGGTGATCAGCCTTCTTTATGGTCCAGCTCTCACTTCCATACATCACTACTGGGAAAACCATAGCTTTAACTATACAGACCTTTGTTGGCAAGGTGATGTCTCTGCTTTTTAAGATGCTGCCTTGCCGTGGTGAAGGGGCTTGAATAACTCAGAGAAGCTATGAGCTATGCCGTGCAGGGCCACCCAAGACGGACAGGTCATAGTGGAGAGTTTTGACCAAACGTGATCCACCTGGAGCAGGAACCTGCAAGCCACTTCAGTATCCCTGCCAAGAAAACTCCATGGACAAACCCTGCTAGTGGGTTCATTTCTTTACATTGATTCCGTAGATACAGCATAAACAGTTCCCAATCTTCTTTAAAATCTCAATTGTCTTTGTCTCTGAGTCTTTCAGCTAGTTTTGCCATTTCAGCATATTCCATCAGTTTAAGTAAAGACAACTCTGGGCCTTTTACTATGTTTTGTCCTATTATCTCTCTGATTTCTTTGAATGCATCCTCCCAGAATCTGAGCACAATAGCACTCTCCCCTCCTGGCGTTTCCAGTTACTGGTATTCGGAGGCATTGCTGAGTTGGAATATTCTAGAAGGAACTTGAAAATGGTCTTGAAGAAGTTGCTAGGCAACGGAAAATTTCCCCAGCAACAGGTGTCCTTATAGGGCATGTGATCAACTAAGTCAGTGTAAATGAGTATGTGAATGCGTCAGCGTTAGGTCTCCAGCAGGATGGCTAAAAGAGAAAAAAGATGATGTTGCTTCATTTGTTTTTATTCATTTATCAATGTAAAGTTTTGTAAATGATAAAGACTTTGAGAAACAGAACCAAATGGTGTTTATTCCTGTAGTGGGAATTTCACTAAGAAATAACTGGAATGCTGCTGCTGTAAAGAGGTAAAAAGATGCAGGAAAGATTTTCTGTAAAAGGAACTCTACCTTATTTCTATGTTTGAAGCACCTATCACTGCATATTTGCAGGATATTGACTGTTGAAACCTACAATTCCTATTGGTTAATTACAGGCTTCCCTGTCCACCTACATCATGTTTGCTCCTAAACATGTAAAACAAGTACCCTCAACAACAGCATCTATCCCATGTCCATTCAAATTAGCAGTTTTTGCAATTGGGGTATGTTTTATAATATTCATGAAGCATTTGAGCATGCGTAAAAGTGCTTAAACTATCATCTGCTATTTTCCTTGTTATCTCAGGTCACCTCTAAACTATAAATTTATCCCTCTTTCAAGGCTAACAATCTACAGTGCATGCTCGGGTTGCGAACGTGATCCGCAAACGCGCTGCTGCAGGTTGCGATTCAGTGTGTCTGCACATGTGCAAAGCGCGATTTAGCACTTCTGCGCATGCGTGACCGCCGAAACCCGTCCCGGTACTTCCGGGTTTCGGCAGTCCGCAACCCGGAAAAAACGCAACCTGAAGCATCTGTAACCCGAGGTATGACTGTACTTCTAACACATTCTTTACTTAATTGTAACATTAGCCAGTAAAAGAGCCTCTTAGGGAGTCAAGCTTGTGAGTCCAACATTTGCTTTGTCTCAGCAACTCAGGATGTAAGATATTTGCAACTCAGGTTGTAAAACATGCTAATAAACAGTTCTGGAAAAGGAACCCTCCTTGGGGGTCCTTTGAACCTCTTTGTTCACAGAATCGGTCTTAAGGCAGGCATGGTCATTCTCACCATACCTTCCCAAAGAATAAAACTCATTTTCATTCATTTATCCCAGAAAAGGCTTTTTGCCTCTATCTCAGTGTTCTTTGATAGCTACTGGCTATGCCTAATAAGGGGCGCGGGTGGCACTGTGGGTTAAACCACAGAGCCTAGGGCTTGCTGATCAGAAGGTTGGCAGTTCGAATCCCCGCAACGGGATGAGCTCCCGTTGCTCGGTCCCTGCTCCTGCCAGCCTAGCAGTTCCAAAGCACGTCAAAGTGCAAGTAGATAAATAGGTACCGCTCCGGCGGGAAGGTAAACGGTGTTTCCGTGTGCTGCTCTTGTTTGCCAGAAGCGGCTTAGTCATGCTGGCCACGTGACCCGGAAGCTGTACGCCGGCTCCCTCGGCCAATAAAGTGAGATGAGTCCCGCAACCCCAGAGTCGTCCGCGACTGGACCTAACGGTCAGAGGTCCCTTTACCCTTTACCTTATTTCTGTTCATGGAACATTTCTT
Organism: Podarcis muralis; assembly: GCF_964188315.1. Classification (NCBI taxonomy): domain Eukaryota; kingdom Metazoa; phylum Chordata; class Lepidosauria; order Squamata; family Lacertidae; genus Podarcis; species Podarcis muralis. Next base: position 10,050,847 of record NC_135655.1, on the reverse strand, counting down.
TGACTCCTATTATTTGTGACTTTATGCACATTTTACATGTTTGCTGTTTATGAATTGTGAAACAATATAATGTTATAAATTTATTGTCAGTACATTATTAGCCGTGCGTTGCTTGTGGTTGTTCAGAGTTTTTTTGGCCAAGGCTGACACCAATTTAAAGGGGAACTTGCCGCACGTGGCAGCCCAATCTGCCTCTTCAACAGAAAATTTACCAGTCTGTGTTTGTTTCAAAACACAGGCATCCATTCAAATAGCAAGCTCAGCAAGGCCTGGAGTGATCTGCCACAGAGATTTCAGCTGTGTCCAGCTAACTCTACCTTGGGCTTCTTGGACCTCTGGCCCCGGCTCCTTTTTAAAATTTTGTTTTAGAAAATGTCTGGAGCGTTTTTCAACCCGTGCGTGCAAAACCCTGCAGTTTTCAGAGCTATTCCACCCAATGCAAAGTTGGGGACATCTGTTCTGGGCGCTGAACCTGCTGGGGGCATCTTGTAGCTCATTGGCCAAAGTCAAGCCAGCACTGAGCATCACTTCCAGCAAACCAATGTGCCAGTTTGAGAGAGGGGAGGGAGGAAGCAAGTATGAAAGAGAACTCGGCATCCTGTGTTGAACTTCTGCCTGTCCAGTGTGTTTCCCTGTGCATAAAGCACAGCTTTTCCCTCTGTGCAATCATCTGGGAAATCTTCACCTAAGGCAGAGTAGCAGAGTAGCAGCGGTTGCCTTCGTGTGGAAGGAGAAGGAGAAGAGAGTCCAAAACACTGTACTTCTATTCTACAGCGTTTTATTTACAAGCAAAGCAGCAAACTCCGTCAGAGCTAGAGCACATCGTGTCTTTCTCCTCTCACTCCCGGAGGAGTGCATTTCCATTGGACCATTGCTAATAAGATGTGTGTGACTGCCACACCCAAAACATCTTTTAGTGGAGGCGAAAGCTTTTACAGTGTCCTCACTGCTGCCTGCCACCCCCCCTACTCCTTCTAGGGGTACAGCCTGCGTTCTCTCTCACAGCCCCCCGCCTCTGGCCTCTTCATCAATCAATCTCCCGCTTATATAATCAATAGTCAGAATCATAGAATCATAGATTGGTTTCTAGTTACTAGGGTCCCAGAGATTTGGCTGGAATAGTATCTGGGAACAATGACACTGCACCTTGCATTTTGCTGTTTCAGCTGTCAGGATGGTCCAGCGATCTCAGGCACTGTGTTCAGAGTGCAGTCTCCCCTGGAAGCGTGGGTTTGAATCCCACTTCTGACAATAAATTTTTACCTGGACCACTGGATAGCTCAGTTGGTTAGGGTGTGGTCTTGATAACACCAAGGTTGCAGGTTCGATCCCCAAATGGGACAGCTGCATATTCCTGCATCCTTGGGGTCCCTTCCAAGTTTACAATTCTACGATTCTATGCCTGTTACAAACTGAATGGTTGCTGGACTGCTTGGCAGAATGAAGCCCTTCCTTGACTCTTTGCAAACACATTTGTTGTAAGTCTTGTTTCAAAGTGCACCATTTAAGATTTGGCCTTGATTATTGGAGCTTAAATGTATGAACCTACCAGTTAACCTATCAATCTCTCTGCACTTCATATAGTTTCATCTTTGGAAGTAACGAAAGGTCACTTTGTGGTTCCTTATTAAACGTGTCTTGTTAACACAAACCCCTCCCCAAAAGCAGGCGTGTTGTGTCTAAAAACCTGACTTGCGGGTGCCCTTCCTTTCCCTCTGACCGATTTTAACCAAACAAACTCAAAATGTCACTTTAGACTATCAAGACGGAGACAATTACTTGGTGTTCTAAAGAAGGATTGATTTATTGCTGTCACGGAATATATGTGGGGGTGGGTGGGTTGGTTATACTTTATTTTGATGGAATTTGATGAATTGGACTTAAAATGTCAACCCGCGACAAAAAAATATAATCCATGATAAAATATAGAAAAGTAAGGAGTGTCTCTTTCCCACATCAAGTTGCTGAAGCCAATGGGAATGTAGGACTCGCTTAGGATGAGTGAAAAGCAATCAATGAAACAAGCAAGACATTGGCAACGGCATCTCCCCAATGTTTCAATCACAAAACTTTCCACATGGCGTCTGTTGGATGTCTTTCAATGATGTGCAGGGAAGGGTATGGGCAGATTCTGTGGGGAATGGAGATACCAGTGCTTTCCATAGTCCCCATTCTGCCAATCCATCACTGAGGCCAGCAGGGATAGCAGAGAAGTCCGATGGAAACAGAAGCGGGAGGGGAGAATTGCAGAGCTTTGCTTATTTGACTCATGTCCAGAACAGAAATCAATCCAACTAATAACAGTCGTGTTCCCTGCTGTTGTTTTCAGCCTACAAAGGATGCATAATTGATTGCATTCCCTCATCCATTTCCATTGTGTTTCCTTTGCGTTGAAACAAACAGAGCTGACTTTAACACAATGGCAACGTAATTTACCTAATTACATAAATTGCATAAGGTACGTAAGCTATGTCATCTTGCCACAGTGGACAGAGAGGTGAATAACATAATTATGGGTGGAAGTTGAACTGCAGTAGAATGGAAACGTCGCTGCATGTGACAAATAGAGGACGGAATGGAAAAGAGTGCTTTCTTACATTCCCATAGGCCTGTGTCTCTGGCAGAGCAATATTTTATTCTGCCTAATGTGAGGCACAAAGAATCAAACCAACCACCCGAATCTCCATAGTTCTGCCCCGGGTTCTCATTTTTTAGAATGCGATGATGTTGCCAGCCAGCTCTTTCTATCGATGTATGTAAAATATAGATATCAATGTGGCAGGGAAGATGTACGACACTACGACGGGCTACAGTTTAAAAGCCCACAAAACACACTTATGCGCTGTGTCTCTACAAGCCATAGATATATTGCAAAACAAATGAAAATGACTATTTCCAGACCAGACAGGGGGTGGGCAAAATGAAGGAAATTTTGCTCAGGGAAATGTGAGTTTACAATTCAAAGGAAGGAACAACAAAACAGTAAATCATCTACCTTGCTAAAGCCACACAAAGGAAATAAATATTGTCGGAACAGTTCCACAGCTTGCGAGCCAAGGCTTTCCCCTAAAGGAGTACAAGAAAGTAACGTCAGCCAGACACAGTAAATCTGAAGAATGCGACACAGTGTGAACTGAGGGGGAATAATGAAACAGAAACTGATCCCAGGCGATATGGTAAGCAGGCGGCTTGGGACTGCAGGGCAGGGATTTGGTTTGTTTTGGATTGTTAATGTGCACCTGACCTAACTCACAGAACCGAAGCACAGCTATCCAGTGGCGTAGCGTGGGTTGTCAGCACCCGGGGCAAGGCAAGTAATTTGCGCCCCCAACCCATAGATTTGTGCCCCCTAACCTGTGGATTTGCGCCCCCTAACCCATGGATTTGCCCTAACCCCAGATGTTGCGCCCGGTGCGGCCGGCCCCCCCTGCACCCCCCACGCTACGCCACTGCAGCTATCGGTTGAAATTCACACTTCTTTGAATATCTCTGCGCAGCTCTGCAACCCAAGAACGTGTCCATGCACATTTGATTGTTCAAAGAAACCATAGGTGCCAACTCCTAGGGACCAAGATCCCTTCGCCCCCCCCCCCAAATCTGAGGAGGCCAGCCCCCCCCCATTGATGGGCATTGCCATTCAAATGGTGTTTGTGTGCCACATCTCATGATTGATTATGTGGAATGGGGCTTCCCTGGCCCCCTCCCCAGTATTTTATTGGGAGAAACGTTGCATAAATATCCATATATTACTGAAAGTCATATTCAGATATACAGGATATTGTGAGAAGCTGCCTGACAGATATTTATGTTCAGCAAAAAAAAATTAAAAAAAACCTAAGTATATTAGGGTAAATCCATACTGCAATGCAGGTAGATTTTCAAGAGGACCGACACTGATTCTTGCAAACTGATGTGAAGATTTGGAGATCCGCACCAAACATGGGGGAAATGAGAAATTAAAGGCAGATCCACAACATTTAAAGCACAAAGCATCGCCCGAAGAATCCTGGAATCATCCACACACAGCACGCTTAAGAAACCAGAGTTCCCAGGATTCCTTGAGGGAGTCATGTGATTTAAATGTATTGTTGTTGTTCTTTAGTCGTTTAGTCGTGTCCGACTCTTTGTGACCCCATGGACCAGAGCACGCCAGGCACTCCTGTCTTCCACTGCCTCCCGCAGTTTGGTCAAACTCATGCTGGTAGCTTCGAGAACACTGTCCAACCATCTCGCCCTCTGCCGTCCCCTTCTCCTTGTGCCCTCCATCTTTCCCAACATCAGGGGCTTTTTCAGGGAGTCTTCTCTGATCATGAGGTGGCCAAAGTAGGGCAGCCTCAGCTTTAGGATCTGTCCTTCCAGTGAGCACTCAGGGCTGATTTCCTTAAGAATGGAGAGGTTTGACCTTCTTGCAGTCCATGGGACTCTCAAGAGTCTCCTCCAGCACCAGAATTCAAAAGCATCAATTCTTCGGCGATCAGCCTTCTTTATGGTCCAGCTCTCACTTCCATACATCACTACTGGGAAAACCATAGCTTTAACTATATGGACCTTTGTTGGCAAGGTGATGTCTCTGCTTTTAAATGTATGGTGTGGTGCTAATTGCCCAGGTAAGGATGCATAGGATTGCAGCCCTGTTTTAAATTCTAGTCTGTGTTTCCATTCTTATATGTATATGAAATGTATTTTTCACTCAAGTAGTCCAAGGGGTCCAGCAACAGGTGTGTGTAGGTTACTTGGGGGTGGGCAGATGCCCTCCCACTCCCCACCCACCAAGTGCCACCCGTGTTTTCCAGTCAGAGTAATTCTGAAGACCCTGTTGATGGGCTGTTCTCACTCTTGAGTGCATCAGATCATGGCCAAGCAGCTTCCACTCACTGTGTTGTCTTTTGTTTGGGAGTGTGGATGCTAAATTTGCATGCCATTGAAATTACATCATGGGCTCAGAGCTCTTGCAGTGCTGCTGCTTTAGACAGTGGCTGTCCTAAAGGCCACTGGAGGAGAAATACTAAAGCTTGCTTATATGTCCACCCCCCACCCCACTGTTCTTATTTCAAACGCTTGTACCAGGTTTCTGTTTGCAGAGAGAGAATCGGGAAGAGGGGAGCAACAAGGAGGAGCCTGCTTATGTAACCTGACATGTTTATCTTGGACTTTTTAGCCCTCCTGGCAATTCCCTTTGGAATTCACGTTAATGGCCTGGGTTTGTTTCTGCTGAAATCACCGGCAGCAAATCCATGCCCCAAAGGAACAGCGCCAAACTATTTATTATTTTTTTTAAATTCTTTTTTATTGATTATTCCATAAAAAGAAAAACAAAGATAACACACATATAACAAAGACAACAACACAAAAAAGAAAGAACATACAGAAAAAACAAAAGAAACAAGTAAAAGGTACACATAATTATTGTTTTTACAATCTCCTATAACATAGCTGTTTCTTTCAGGACTTCCTTCAGCTTGGCCGCAAGTCATTCGAAGCAATAAATAAAGTTACACGTTTCATCTTCTATATTGTTATTGTCATTGTCTCCAATTTTGTTCTCTCTTTTCCTTACCCAATAACCCGTAGTCTATCACAGTGCATCTTTAAATCCCTTTAGCGTTATTTGTCCATCACTAATACCTTCCAGATAATCTGCGTACTTTCCCCAATCCTTAATGAACACTTGGTCTTTTATATATCTAATTTTCCCCGTTAATTTATCGAGTTCTGCATACTCCGATAGTTTAGATCTCCACTCCTCCGTTGTTGGGATTTCCTGCTGTTTCCACCTCTGAGCTATTAAAACCCTTGCTGCTGTTACCGCATAGTATACCAATCTGCGATCCTCCTTTTTTATTTCTTGTCTTAGCATCCCTAATAAGAAAATTTCTGGTTTCTTTACAAACGTGTACTTTAGTATCTTTTTTAATTCGGTATAAACCTTCTCCCAAAACAGCTTTACCCTTCCACACTCCCACCACATGTGGTAAAAGGAGCCCACTGCATCTTTACACCTCCAGCACTTATTATCCACCTTATACATCTTTGAAAGTTTCATGGGTGTCAGGTGCCACCTGTAAACCATCTTCATGACATTTTCCTTTATCACAGTACACGCCGTAAAATTCAACCCGTCTCTCCATAATCTTTCCCAGTCCTCGAATTGTATACTATGCCCTATATCTTTTGCCCAGCGGATCATCACTGATTTAACTTCCTCGTCTGCTAAATTCCAGTCTAGCAGCATCCTATACAACTTGGATATGTTTTTCACTTTATTATTTATTATTTCCGTCTGAAATTTCGAGTCATTGTCCGCATAGCCTCTTTCCTTGATGTCTCTGCTAAGCATCTGGTTAATCTGTTGGTGATGAAGCCAATCGTAAACATACTCTTTTATCTGTTCATAAGGTTTTGTTCTCCATTTCCCATCCACTTTGATAACTAACTGGTTATATGTTGCCCAGTTGCTTCTCATATTGATCGTTTTTATGCTTGTTATTTCAAGGGGTGATAACCAGTGTGGTGTTTTCGGTTCTAACACATTTTTATATCTTTCCCACACTTCGATTAGCGGTCCTCTAAATATATGATTACCAAACCCCTTATGTGCTTTCATTTTGTTCTTCCATAAATAGGCATGCCATCCAAAGTAGTTATCGAAGCCCTCCAGATCGAGGAGCTCCGTATTTTCCAATTTAACCCAATCTTTTAACCAACTTAGGCAAGATGCCTCATAGTATAATTTCAGGTCTGGCAGGGCAAAGCCCCCCCTTTCCTTTACATCTGTTAGTAATTTAAATTGAATCCTGGGTTTTTTGCCCTGCCATATAAACCTCGAAATTGTCCTTTGCCATTCTTTGAAAATCCTGCACCCTTTTATTATAGGGATAGACTGGAATAGGAACATTAGTCTTGATAAAACATTCATCTTGATCATATTCATCCTTCCCCACATTGACAATTTTAACCGTCCCCATTTTTCTAAGTCTCTCTTTACTTCCCTCCACATCGGCTCGTAGTTATTTTTATATAGGTCTATATTTTTAGGTGTTAGCCAGATGCCGAGGTACTTGACCTTTTTGACCGTCTCTATCTGTGATTGCTGTTGGATTGCCTCTATTGTCCTTGAATCTACGTTTTTATATATCATTTTTGTTTTTTTCTTATTTAGTTTAAACCCAGCCACTTCTCCGAATGATTCTATTTCCTTCAAGATTTCTTCTACTGAGGTTATAGGGTCTTCTGTCATCACTATCAAATCATCGGCAAAGGCCTTAGTTTTATACACATTCTTTCCTAACGTTACTCCTTTTATATTTCCATTTTGTCTTATCGAGTTTAAGAGTACTTCTAACACTGTTATAAATAGTAACGGGGAGAGCGGACAGCCCTGTCTTGTGCCCTTCCTTATTTTTATCTCTTCCGTAACCGTACCATTTACAATCAGTTTGGCCTTTTGTTCAGTATATATTGCCCTTACCCCGTTGAAGAAGTTGTTACCTACATCCATATATTCTAGATTTCTCAACATAAAGTTCCATATCACATTATCAAACGCCTTTTCGGCGTCAATAAACATCATTGTGACTTGCTTATCAATCCTAACAGACAAAAATTCTAACATATCAATAATATGTCTTGTATTATCCCTCATCTGCCGACCTGGCAGGAATCCTGCCTGGTCCGTATGAATAATATCTACTAACACATTTTTTAACCTTTTTGCCAGGATTCCTGCGAATATCTTATAATCCGTGTTCAGCAGTGAGATTGGTCTATAGTTTTTAACCTGGGTTAAATCCGCGTCTTGTTTGGGGAGGAACGTGATGTATGCTTCCTTCCAGGTCTCTGGGATTTCTCCTTCCTTTAAGATGATGTTCATAGTCTTTTTCAAAGGTCCCACCAAAATAGATTTCATTTCTTTGTAATATCCTGCAGTAAATCCGTCAGGGCCTGGTGCTTTGCCCCTCTTTAGGTCTCTAATTACCTCCTCTATTTCCTCATTTTCAATTGGGGTATTCAGTCTTTGTTTCCCTTCTGCTGGAATTTTTTGTCCCCCTTTTTCCTTTAAGAATCTTTCTATCTTCCTTGGGGCAACTCTCTCTTGATCTTTATACAAATTTCTATAATAATTAAGAAACTCACTCCTTATTCCTCTGGGATCAGTTCTTTCTTCCCCGTCTGTTATTATTTTATTGATTGTCCCTTGCTCTTTCCTTTTTTTGATTTGCCAGGCAAGCCATTTCCCTGGTTTGTTCGCAAATTCAAAGTTTCTTTGTCTAAATCTTTTAATGTTCCACTCTACCTCTCTGTTTATTATTGTGGCAAACTGGGTTTGCAGTATTTTTATTTTTTCTTTTGTCTTTGGGCAGTTAGGCTTCTGGACTAACTTTTGTTCATTTGCCATTATCTGTCTGAGGATCTCTTCTTTATTTTTCTCTCTATTTCTATTTTTAATTGCATTCTGTTGTATGAAGTACCCTCTTATTACTGCCTTACTTGCATCCCAGATTACGCTCTCTTTTGTTCCTTTATCACAGTTATCCTTAAAGTACTCTGTCAATTTTTCCTTTGCCGTTTCCACCACTTTCTGATCATCTAACAAATAGTCCTTTAATCTCCATCTAAAGGGTCTCTTCTCTAAGCTTTCTAGTTCTATCTCTAATGGATTGTGATCTGATATTACTTTCGGTCTTATTTCTATAAGTTTAACTCTTGGACATAGATCTTTTGAGATCCAAATCTGGTCTATTCGTGAGAGTGATTGGTTAGGTTCTGAATAGAAAGTGAATTGTTTCTCGAGTGGGTGTCTGAGGCGCCAGATGTCCACTAAACTGCAGTTTTCCGCTAAGGCGAAAAAAGATTTTGGTAGTTTCCCCTCTCTGTTTGTTCCGTCTCTAAGTCTATCCATATCAGGCGAGACGACTGCATTCATATCCCCCATTAGGATTATTTTTTGATCGACATACTCCATTAGTTTTTCTTCTAATCTTTTAAAAAATTCATTTTTACTACCATTCGGGGCATAGATCCCTACTACCAGCATCTTTTCTCCTTGCCAGTTGATATTGACCCCTATCATCCTCCCTTCCTCATCTTTGAACATTGTTTTAGCTTCTATTTTACTACTAATATACAGTACCACACCTCTTTTCTTTACCCTATCCAGGGTTTCAAACTCATTTCCTAGCCGTTTATTAATCAACACCTTTCTATGCTTTCTGGCCACATGCGTCTCCTGAAGACAGATAATGTCCAAATTTTTCCTTTTCAAACATTGTTCAATTTTATTTCTCTTTTTTTTGTCGTTCATCCCATTTATGTTCCAATTCCAAATTTTTAATCCCATAATGCTTAGCTTTTCCTTTCGTTACTCTTTAGAATCTTCCTATCAGTTATATATTCTCAGAATCTTCCACTTCCTCTTCTTCTTCCTCTCCCGACCCACTCCCCTCCTCTTCTCCCTCCTCTAGCACTCTTGGTTCTCCTGATGGGGCCCTCTCTCCTCTCCCTAATTCTTGCTCCTCCGTTTTTAGCTCCTTGTATTTCCTAAGGAATTTCCCAGTTTCTTCTTGGTTTATAAGCTTATGTCTTTTACCTCTGTATGTAAATGATATCCCTTCCGGGAATTCCCACCTGAACTCAATCTTATTTTTCCTCAATGTCTGCACCAGGGGTTTATAAGAGTCTCTCTTTTTAAGTAATCTAATTGGGATATCTTTAAACAAAATTATGTAATTCCCGTCTATATTCAATCTCTTTTCTCTGTTCCTTTGAAGGATCCTGTCTCTCATTTCTTTATTTTTGAAAGTGATCAAACAGTCACCTGTGAATCTCTTTGCTTTTGTTGCATTGACCCGCATTCTAAATGCGTTCAGTACACTATTGGCCATTTCTTCCACTGATATACCCATCCATTCCGCTAGCTCCTTCGTCAATCTTTCTTTAACATTTTCATTCTGTGTCTCTGAGACCGCTCTCAGCCTCAGGTTCACCCCCCTCTGCCTTAGTTCATTCATCGCTATAATATCTTTTATCTCTTCCTGTGTCCTACTTAACTCCATTACATCTGATTTGATCTTTTCCTTATCCCTCTTAATATCTCTTATCTCCCCCTTTGTCCTTTTTAATCCTTCTTCTGTGAGCTGCGTCCTCCTAGATATTTCTTTTACTTGGCCCTTTAGTTCATTCACAGTTTCCTCCATTTTTTTATCTAATATCCCAATTCTTTTGTCCACCAATTCTAACTTATGCTCTACGTTAGCTTGGCTTTGCTTAATTTCTGCAAACATTTTCAGAATATCCGACTTAAAATCCACCTCCTGTTTCGAGCCCCTCCTCTCTCCTGGGGTTCCCCCATTCGTTCCTTTCTTCCCTGTATGAGACATCTTACCCCTTTATACCTTTATACCCCTCCCTCTCTCCCACCCTCTCTTAGTACCTCCCACTGTTTCTTTATTTTCACTTTTCACTTTCCTTCCTTGCTGGGATTTACATTTACTATCTCTATGTACTCCCCACAAAAAAAACACAAATCCATAATCAGTAAAACCATATGCAAAAATCAGGGGCAGAACAGTTGATCCGTAATAGTACGTCGTGTGTCTTCACTATCTCAATCGTAATCTCACTTATCGGCCAGTACTTGGTTCCTGTTGTGAGGATATTTCCTTTAAGTATATGATGGTCCCAGAAACACACGCTTCTTCTCCTCTCCCGACCCAACTAGTCCTCTATTAGTTAATCCAAGAGCTAGGAAGGCTTCAAAAAGCTCAATAGCAAGGAGGCATTTAAACCTAAAGAAATGAGTGCTGGGTGGTCAGGTAGGGCCACATCTCATGATTGATTATGTGGAATGGGGCTTCCCTGGCCCCCTCCCCAGTATTTTATTGGGAGAAACGTTGCATAAATATCCATATATTACTGAAAGTCATATTCAGATATACAGGATATTGTGAGAAGCTGCCTGACAGATATTTATGTTCAGCAAAAAAAAATTAAAAAAAACCTAAGTATATTAGGGTAAATCCATACTGCAATGCAGGTAGATTTTCAAGAGGACCGACACTGATTCTTGCAAACTGATGTGAAGATTTGGAGATCCGCACCAAACATGGGGGAAATGAGAAATTAAAGGCAGATCCACAACATTTAAAGCACAAAGCATCGCCCGAAGAATCCTGGAATCATCCACACACAGCACGCTTAAGAAACCAGAGTTCCCAGGATTCCTTGAGGGAGTCATGTGATTTAAATGTATTGTTGTTGTTCTTTAGTCGTTTAGTCGTGTCCGACTCTTTGTGACCCCATGGACCAGAGCACGCCAGGCACTCCTGTCTTCCACTGCCTCCCGCAGTTTGGTCAAACTCATGCTGGTAGCTTCGAGAACACTGTCCAACCATCTCGCCCTCTGCCGTCCCCTTCTCCTTGTGCCCTCCATCTTTCCCAACATCAGGGGCTTTTTCAGGGAGTCTTCTCTGATCATGAGGTGGCCAAAGTAGGGCAGCCTCAGCTTTAGGATCTGTCCTTCCAGTGAGCACTCAGGGCTGATTTCCTTAAGAATGGAGAGGTTTGACCTTCTTGCAGTCCATGGGACTCTCAAGAGTCTCCTCCAGCACCAGAATTCAAAAGCATCAATTCTTCGGCGATCAGCCTTCTTTATGGTCCAGCTCTCACTTCCATACATCACTACTGGGAAAACCATAGCTTTAACTATATGGACCTTTGTTGGCAAGGTGATGTCTCTGCTTTTAAATGTATGGTGTGGTGCTAATTGCCCAGGTAAGGATGCATAGGATTGCAGCCCTGTTTTAAATTCTAGTCTGTGTTTCCATTCTTATATGTATATGAAATGTATTTTTCACTCAAGTAGTCCAAGGGGTCCAGCAACAGGTGTGTGTAGGTTACTTGGGGGTGGGCAGATGCCCTCCCACTCCCCACCCACCAAGTGCCACCCGTGTTTTCCAGTCAGAGTAATTCTGAAGACCCTGTTGATGGGCTGTTCTCACTCTTGAGTGCATCAGATCATGGCCAAGCAGCTTCCACTCACTGTGTTGTCTTTTGTTTGGGAGTGTGGATGCTAAATTTGCATGCCATTGAAATTACATCATGGGCTCAGAGCTCTTGCAGTGCTGCTGCTTTAGACAGTGGCTGTCCTAAAGGCCACTGGAGGAGAAATACTAAAGCTTGCTTATATGTCCACCCCCCACCCCACTGTTCTTATTTCAAACGCTTGTACCAGGTTTCTGTTTGCAGAGAGAGAATCGGGAAGAGGGGAGCAACAAGGAGGAGCCTGCTTATGTAACCTGACATGTTTATCTTGGACTTTTTAGCCCTCCTGGCAATTCCCTTTGGAATTCACGTTAATGGCCTGGGTTTGTTTCTGCTGAAATCACCGGCAGCAAATCCATGCCCCAAAGGAACAGCGCCAAACTATTTAAACTCAAGAGACAGCCTCGTTTTTGCCTAATAGTTTCATCAAAGCCAATTAAGCAATTTCTCTTGAAGTCCTCCCCTTCTCAACTCTACCGGCCTTGAACCATAGTTGCAGCTTTGCTTTCTTCTTCTTCAGAGAGTCACAAGTGAGCGACTTAACGAAACAGCCTCTTTCTTCCTCTTTTACATTGGTCCTTAAATGCTGCTTCATAGATGTGTGCAAATGGCTTCAGTCCATGACTGTCTTAGGGACTAGCCTTCCATGCGCTAAGATGTGAGATAGCTCATCTCTATGACCCGTCTGGAGATTTGACTGACGTTCAATCCCAGGCATTTTACTGGTGGGGGGTTGGTAGGATTCCTGTTTGAGAAAGAAAAAAAGTGAATGCCATTCAAGGCTGCAATAACAGAAGTCTAGTGTCCAGATCAAGGGAAGTCATAGTACTGCTCTATTCTGCCCTGGCCAAACCACACTTGGAGCACTGTGTCCAGTTCTGTGTACCACAATTTAAGAAGGATATTGACAAGCTGGTAGGTGTGCAGAGGAGGGCGACCAAGATGATCAAGGGTCTGGAAACCAAGCCGTATGAGGAACGGTTGAAGGAGCTCGGTATGTTCATGCTGGAGAACAGAAGACTGAGAGGTCACCTCTCAGGGATTCTCTAGATGTGACTCCTGCTGAGCTAGATAGATCAATGGTCTGACTTGGTATATTTAACACCGAGACCATATAACACCGGTCTTGAAAGACCTACATTGGCTCCCAGTATGTTTCCGAGCACAATTCAAAGTGTTGGTGCTGACCTTTAAAGCCCTAAACGGCCTCGGTCCAGTATACCTGAAGGAGCGTCTCCACCCCCAGGCCCAGCCAGATGGGCGGGGTATAAATAAATTATTATTATTATTATTATTATTATTATTATTATTATTATTATTATCATTATTCAGTGTAACAGTCATGCTGCTGCCAGGAAGAAAGATTTTACGTGGACCTGACAGTGAGGCTTTGGATGAGTCTCTCCTACCCACCAGGCCAAATCCTCACTGCTTCCCAGGAGAAGTGAGAGGCAGAGCTTCCTTCATCTCACAACCATCACATGCCCTCCAACATTTCTCCAATGAAAACAGGGACGTCAACAACAACAGAACCTGCCCATCTGTTTTTTTTTATAAATTTTTTTTATTGCGTTTCTTTCCATAGTTTTATAGGTTACAGACAAATAAAATAATTGCAAGAAACAAATTTTCCCTTTTTTTTTAACAACAAAAACAAACAAAAACAACTTGGACTTCCCCACCCCTTCCGGTTCTGTGTTCTTTGAATTAACAATGTCAGCATTTTGTTACCTTATTTCGTACCTTATTGTAACTTTCAAATGTTATGTACCCAGATTCGATATATTGTATCTCAATTTCAATACCTTTAAAATAAACATAACATGTTCGATTCAAATTGTCTCCTTTTCTCTTTTATCACTTATTTTACAATTTACTTAATCATGATTGCTAAAGCATAACATTTCCTAATCATGCACTGTCTTGAAATTCATACAGCTTGTAGTATTTTTGCAAATAGTCTTTAAATTTTTTCCAGTCCTCCTCGATTGTTTCTTTATCCAGATCTCGGATTCTGCCGGTCAGTTCAGCTATCTCCATGTAGTCCATCAACTGCTTCTGCCATTCCTCCAGCGTGGGCAAATCTTGTGTCTTCCAGCTCTTAGCAATGAGTATTCTTGCTGCTGTGCTAGCATACATAAACAAGGTTCTGTCTTTCTTTGGCATTTTCTGGTCCACCATGCCCAGCAGGAAGGCCTCTGGTTTCTTGGGAAAGGTATACCTAAATACCTTTTTCAATTCATTATAAATCATTTCCCAGAAGGTCTTCACTTTTGGGCAGGTCCACCAGAGATGGAAGAAAGTCCCCTCTGCTTCCTTACACTTCCAACATTTATTGTCAGACAGGTGATGTATCTTAGCTAACTTGACTGGGGTCATGTACCACCGGTATATCATTTTCATAATGTTTTCCTTCAAGGCACTACATGCCGTGAATTTCATTCCGGTGTTCCATAACCTTTCCCAGTCTTCAAACATAATATTATGTCCAACATCCTGTGCCCATTTTATCATAGCAGATTTAACTAACTCGTCCTGTGTGTTCCACATAAGCAGCAAGTTATACATTCTAGATAAAATCTTGGTCTTTGGTTCTAACAATTCTGTCTCTAGTTTCGATTTCTCCTCCTGGAAACCAACTTTTTTATCCATTTTAAAAACCTCTTGAATTTGAGCATAATGTAACCTTTTTTTTTTTTTTTTAAATTTTAATGAGAACATGCTTTATATATAAAAACACAAAGTACATAAAACAAAAATAACAACAGTTTGGGCTAGGGAGCTCCAGCATCATGCATGATCTCTGCTTACATGGTTCAAATGAAGAGAAAGGGAAGGCAAAGGAACAGGAAATTGACAGTACTTCCTCCCTCCCCAGGGTTGAGGGGTGTGTGACCTAGCTGTGTCTCCTCTAGAAATTTACAACTCTGTGGTCCTTAACTCCTTCATTTACCAACTAGCATAGATATACATTGTTAGGTTTGACTGCAAAAACTCCCACATATGTTTGGCTTGAAAGAAATAAAAGTACCGATAAACCAAACAGCACACCAAAACTTGAGGAACCTGTGTCAGAACCCAGCAGTAAACGCCGTCATCTTGGACAATTAAGCCAGCATCAGAGTTTGCATAGGGTGGAGCATTTGCTAGGGGTTTTAGTGGGAAAGAGATAAAGACACTTGCAAGGAAGAGATGCAAGCCTTGTTCATTTTGTGTGTGGTATATTCAGTTTAGGGGTCTCTCTCACCCCCTGCTCTCTTGATGGTCTGTGCCAGCTGTGTGCTCCTCTTATTGGTTGACAGAGTTCGGGAGCCTATCACCAAAATGTCTGTCCATCTACTTTAGATAAACAAATATTTCTCTATCTATATACCAGCCACATTCCATGATAGTAGTGTCAGAGGCCGCTATGTGTTTCCCTCAAGTCATGATTTCTCTTGCGTGGTTAATCCTGGAAAATCCAAATGGGGGTGCACGCTGCGTGAAGGGGCAGTAGGGTGAAAAAAGGCAGTGATTTTTGATTGTTTGCATTTCAGGTTCAAGTTGTCACATGTCACAGGAGCAGCCAGTGGCTGGGGCGGATTTGTAGATCGCTGTAAGAGAGAATCTTGATACGAGGGGGTGTTACTAGCCGACAAGTCCATAGACTCGTCGTTTGCCGTATGCTCTGTAGTTGCAGGAGTCGTGCCTTGAGGATTGAGGCTTGTTGATGGGAAAGCACTAAGTAAGACAGAAGAAAGACATCCTTTTCGGTTAGCTTCCAGTAGCTTGTTTAGCCTTGCCACTGCCTCAGTGTTTGTCCAAAGGGCTGCTGGATCTCCCAGTGTCTCTTGCATCGTCATGGTATCAGCACAAGGAGTGCAGCCATTTTGAGGATTGGAGATCGTTATCGCTGCAGGGGGATCCACATGGGCTTGTGTCTGCCAATCTTTAGGAGCATCTATAATGGCCAAGGCTGGACCCGTCAAAGCTCTACCCCTTAAGGCAGTCCCTTCTTGCCGGTGGGGTGGTCGGCTAGTAAATCGTAGGGAGGGGTTCATAGGAAGGGTCCGTTGCTGCGAAATCTGGTCATAATACTCAATCCTCCTTGTAGGCCGGCTAACGAAATTTGCTGAGTTTGGGATTTTCCCAATAATGCCCCTACAGTTGTTAAAGAAGCATCTTTGTGGGAAGATTCCATACCAGTTGAGGCGATTTTGAAGTTTGCTCAAAAGTGCAGGAAGCCTGGGAGAGTCGAACTTGAGCATCAAGCGCTTAAATTTTGGAGTCTCTGGCAGCCATTCTAATGATAGAGGATCACCCTGGGCCAAGTAGGACCTGGTCAACATTCGCAATGAGATCACAGCAGCTTTACAATTTCTCCAGGCATAGTAGGGGAAGCAGGAGTGAGCGATGTTCAAGCATATATTATTGGGGGTGAGTTGGAGGCTTACTAGCTGCTGCCCCCTACTTAAGCTCTGTGCCTCATGATTATCAGGTCCCTGATGATTTAATGGCGGATTCAAAATCGAGGCAGAGGTTTTGGTGAAGGCATTTAGTTTTCCCTCTAACATATTGATGGAAGCTGATAGCACCTTTATTTCGTCAGCCAAGTGCAGGCAATATCTCTGCAAAGTCCTCAGCTCCACTGATTGTACTATATCGCATAAAGATTTACAATGAGGGTCGGGGTGGGGAGAGAGGCCATCTGGGCTGGAGGTTATATCCAACAGCGATTTTTCTCCTGGCAAGGGAGTATTTGAAGTCGTTGCGGGGTCATATGCCCATCTGACTGGGTTGCCCAGCCACTAGGCAGAGGGCCTTCTCGGTAGTGGCACCCACCCTGTGGAACGCCCTCTCACCAGATGTCAAAGAGAAGAACAACTATCAGACTTTTAGAAGACATCTGAAGGCAGCCCTGTTTAGGGAAGCTTTTATGTTTAATAGATTATTGTATTTTAATATTATGTTGGAAGCCGCCCAGAGTGGCTGCGGAAACCCAGCCAGATGGACGGGGTATAAATAATAAATTATTGTTATTATTATTAACATTAGATATTTTTAAACAAACTTCCCTATACAGGGCTGCCTTCAGATGCCTTCTAAAGGTTGTATAGTTACTTAACTCCTTGGCTCAGGAGTCACATAACTCCACCCACTCCAACATTTCTCCAACGAAAATAGGAGCCTCCTAAGGAAAAGCAAGACATTCTGGGATCAGATCAGAAATCAGGACAGCTTCTTTAAATCCAGGACTGTCCCTAAAAAATTGTCTCTGGAGAGGTAATATTAGCCATTCGTGTCTGAAGGACACTACAAACTGAACATGATTTTTTTGTGGAGATTTTATTTTATGACAAGACTTATCTCCAGTTATTGTTGGCAAAAGTTTTTATTTTGGAAACTAAAATTTTTATTGAAAGAAAATGTGTTTGAGAGTAAACCAGGCTAAGTAGTAATGGCATAGGGTCAGGGATCAATGCTTGGCTCTCCTGCGCTGTTGTTGAAAGGCACTGACTTCTGACACCAGTCCAGATGCAACCTTCTCCGGTATGCTGAAAAACCAACTCAAAAGACACTTAATTGGAGCTGCAGAAGTCAGAAGTCCAAGGATTTGGCCTCAGCTGGAAAAGCAGACTCTCCTATGTTGTGAACTTTATTCAAAAGGAAGGACATTGCCCGCTTAAAATTCAAATTCTACAAGGGTCACCAATATTTTGGGTCTGGTGGGCACACTCGGAATTTTGAAGAAGTGTCATGGCCGCCAGCCACAAAATGGCTGCTGGGCAGGGCCACATGATACAGAACAGCAGCTGTGGGGTGTGCCACGGCACAAACTGTCTGCCACATTTTAAAAAGTAGAAAGAGATAGGAACGCAAAATGTTGGGGTCATCCGCTCTCCTATTTTGTTTATTGTGGTTTTGGGGGGATATTGACTGAGACCTTTAACGGCCACGATTCAGACCGATTCGCGGCAAAAAAATCCATGATAAAAACATCCAAAACAATGTTTCTTTCTCTCTCATATATATATATATATATATAGAGAGAGAGAGAGAGAGAGAGAGAGAGGCCATACCTAAAACAACATCACATATAAAAACATATATAAATGTCACATGTGAAAACAATTAAATGCAAACTGGGATTTTAAAAAATCCACTTAGAAACAGGAAGGTCTTCTATAAGGATTGAAAATACAAGGTTGATTTTATTTTGCTCTCCCTTTTTCCAACGTAGATCTTCAATTCCCCCTTGTTCCTGTTGTAGATCATCACTCAACCCTTCATCCCTGGTGACGAGGGACGCCATTTTGTGGTTCTCCTCAGGTGTCTAAATGTCATGGGCCAGCTCTGGATGGTGTAGTTGTAGAGTTCCTGCACTGGCAGGGAGCTGAACTGAATAAACTTTGAGGTCCCTCTCAATGCCACAATTCCATAATTAATGCTACGAATGTTTTCTTTTCTTTCTTTTTTAGTAATTTTTCTTTTGCTTTAAACAAAAACAGATAAATATAAACAACTAAAATTACAAAAGAAAAATCCTTAAAAATGGAAAGGGCTATAAAACTACAAAAAATATCAAAGTACGTGGCATAGAACATAAGCCATTATGGGAAAGAAAAAAGAAGGAAAGGAGAAGGAGAAGGAAGAAAAAAAGGAGGGAGGGGAAAATGAGCCAAAACACAAGAAGGTTTGTCTATTGTACTCTTCCATCAAGGTCACAACAGATCATGATTCTTATCAATTCTCTCTATCTGCATTCCATAGAATCCCTCATCTTGGTATCAGGAAACTGCTATGAATGTTTATAAACGAGGAGATGTAAGAATAAATGTTTCAGGGTACCTCCCATGTCTAGTTTAGGAGGCTAGGCCCCAGCAGGATACAGGGCCAGGAGCAGAGCAAGAAAGTAGCTGAAGGAGAAAAGACCTGCTGCACATAGTTCTTCAATAAAACTATTTCTCGTTCAGCTTCTCTGACCTGCGCCTCATTAAACAGAGAACGTTACATGGTACCTGGGAGTGGGGTCAGCAAGAAAGGTAAGGGGAAGAAAACTGAGATTAAAAGATGGAATGGCTCAAAGTTCCCCAGGGAGCTGAAACTCAGTGGCAATGCAACCGAATTCTGGGAAAGGTTTAAGGAAGGCTTTGCCATCTGCATGCAGGCTACAGGGAAGGATGAAAAAGAAGATTCTCAAGAGGTAGCTACATTTTTGCGTATAGCCAGGTAATGAGGCGGTAGACATGCCATGCAATTAAGCCAGGAGAAAGAGGCTAGTTTTCCCAGCAGTTCTAAAGACATGTGAAGGCCATTACATGCCTAAGAGCGATGAGACTTAAGGAAAGATAAAAAGTTTCGCCTCAGAGGGCTGCAGGAAAAAGAATCAGTAGAGGAAGTCTTGACTGACCTTAAACTGGTGAATCAGACATGCAGCTTTGGGACCCTAACAGAGTTGTTGTTGTTGTTGATGATGATGATGTTAAATTTGCATACCACCCTTCATTCAGAGGTCTTGGGGTGGTTCACATTTTTAGAGGTCAGATAGTGTTACGGATTCAAGACTGCAAGCTGTGAAAAAAGATTCAAGCAACACTGTCATCTGACTCTAGATTGCACAAATTGTTGCTGCAACAGAGGGCAGAATGCAAGTCTCAGAGAGAGAGAAAACTACTGTTTCCACTGATACAATTAAGTGGAGGGAGAAGCCTGGGGAATCATAAATACAACAGGAGTAGGTATTTCAGAGAAGGGACAGCCTCTGGGGGAAAAGAATGCTAAGAAACAAGGAAATTGTGGACTTACTGGGCTGCAACATGCACTTATTTCTGAATGAACACTGCTCCAAGAAAATTGCATGCAATCAGAGACGCAATTTTTCCAGTTACCAAAAAGAGAGGGAAGAAGTAGAAGGAACACACCAGGAAAAACATCACCAGGGAAACACTGAGCTGTTCATGCCTAAGGGAAACGAAGAATCATCAGGAATGGTCCAGCCAAAACCAGAAAGCTCCAGAGAGACATAGAGCATTGTTAAACAATTTAAGAGAGAGAGTATGTGTATAGATACACACACACACACACACACACACACACACACACACCGCCCACCTGGCTGGCTTTAACCTGTTTGGAAAAGGGGAGATGTATGGGTAAGAGGAGAGACAGAGTCGTGCGCTAACAAATGCATTTATGCCACAAGCATCTGTGGTCGACAGCCCAATTCGCTGCACACGTACATCTGTGCAATGTATTATGTATCTCAATTGGTCTCTTGTGGGCTCTTTGTTGTTTTGGCTTCAACAGAAGAACATGGCTGTCCCTTTGCGACATTGACACCCGCCACCCCAAATTTCATAACAGAGATGGGACTTCTGTCTCTGGCTGTGTAGGTAGGGAATCTGCCAAGAGCTAGCAATGAAGCCAAGGAAGAAGGGAAGCTCCCTGAGGGCTGGACATCTGGAGCTGTCCACTGCCAAGCTAACAACTGAAGCCATGTTCCAGCTTTGGAAGCTGAGCATGCAAAAAAGGGGAGGCTTAACCATTCCCCACCGGACCCAAAAATCTAAGGCCTTTCTGGACCCCTGTAAAGGTGGGTCATAATTACAGCGGAGCTTTGCTCCAACTCCACAGATCGTGGCGTTCCTTGTTCACTGGGTGGATGTAACAGGCTAAAGGAAGCAGTTACAAAATGGTAGACAATGTCTGCACCTCTCTATTAAACCAGACCACAGCGCCACCCGCGCTGAGCCTCTTGGGCCTGCCGATCGGAAGTCGGCAGTTTGAATCCTTGTGATGGATTGAGCTCCCGTTGCTCTGTCCCAGCTCCTGCCAACCTAGCAGTTCAAAAGCATACCAGTGCATGCAGATAAATAGGTACCGCTGCAGCGGGAAGGTAAACAGTGTTTCCGTGCGCTCTGGTTTCCATCACAGTGTCCTGTTGCGCCAGTAGCAGTTTAGTCCTGCTGGCCACATTACCCGGAAAACTCTCTGTGGACAAACGCCGGCTCCCTTGGCCTGAAAGAGACATGAGCACCGCAACCCCATAGTTGCCTTTGACTGGACTTAACCGTCCAGGGGTCCTTTACCTTTACCTTTTAAACCAGACACTGAGAATCCAGACATTGGGGGGTTCAAGGACTGACTGTGGAGTTCATTCGATAAACCTGCTGTACCTGGAACTAGGTTTGGAGAGTGCAGCAGAATGAGACCCAGCCTGAGGAAGTACCATCCACCTTGGACTGGAAAACTACTGAAATCTAGCTGTAGCCTAGTGCTCATTTCTACGTTATGAGCTTCCAGGGGGAAATAAATCCATTTGCAACTCCGTTAACCCAGAAAATTGTCAGAGTTTTATGTTGAAATTTCACGTGTTGAAAATTTCAGGTCAGAAACTGGCATACTGTTCTTTCCTGACATTTGAAAATTAGCACGTTGCAGCGGTATATCAGTCAAAAAGCCACGGTTCCATAATGAAATGCCATGTAAAAGGAACATTAGAATCTGGGATAGAAGTGCCAGAATTAGAATCAGGGAAACTAACCCAACAATCCCCAATATCTGTCTCTTTCAGTGCCAGTGAGTCTCTATCACTAATCTGTTGTAATAAAGCATTAATGCCTTACTTATAAGTAAGTGCACCTACCATTGTGGTTTAGGTGGGAGCTGGGACAATCTGGAACGCCCCATGACTGAAAAGGAAAGAAAATGTTAGCAGGAGAGAACAGAGCAGATATTGGAACTAACCCAGGGTTGGTCTAAGACCTTTGTGTCAGGAGCTCGGCCTACACTCGAGTAGGACCCTGGCAGAGACCCATGCCCGACTGGCATGTTCCCTCCCTCCTGGTCAATCATTCAGGAGCTTTCTTCAGCCCAAACATCACAGCGACCGATGTCAACAAACACTGGCACACTTAGGGATCCGCAGAGTTTGCGCATGCGTGACAGACCTCAGCAACTCAGCATTTTAGCTAATCTACTTTATTTACATATAAACACACACGGAGCACTGCAACATGGCTCCCTCTCTCTCTAGCATCAGACAGCAAAGAGGAAAAAGACCAAAGGACAATAGTCCCACTTCACGGAACACAGTAACACAAACATCCTGTCTCCGTCACTTCCCACTCTGTGGAGTCAAAACATATACCATCATGTGATAGACAAAAGTCCCATGACTGCAATCATGGAGCAGGAATTCTAACACTTTGAAGGCTCTAAGCACTGAAAAATTATGGCACACCCCATAGGCAATTCAAAATAAAAACCATTTTAAAAATTACACAATGTGCAATATTTTCTCTCTCTCACACACACACAGTAAAGAAAATGAATCAAGTACATATAACTCCAGAAAATGTATTGATAATAAAAACATAGATTTATTGCAACACACAACAGGATCTGGTTTCCTTACATTATATTGATCTATATTGGTAAGATGCCCCTGGTTTAGGTGAGGCTAAGAAATAAAAGGAGAACAGAAAAATGGGAGAAGAGTGTGGAGTGTCGGAAAGACTAACAAAGTTTTGTTTCCCCCCATGATGACTACTTTTTTTTGGAAATATTGAATGTCAAATTCTTCTGGGGGTGGGGGGAATAATCTCATTTATTTCGGTGCCCCAGCTTTGCTGTTGCCAACAGCACATGCTTAGTCTGCCTACTGGGCAACACAGCACAGGATTGACCCATCATGTCTTGCTCACTAATGCGGAAGACAAGTTAAATTCCTGCAATAAATTATCCCTAATGATCCATTCAGCCAGCTCTAATTGCCATCGAGAAATTCGATAACTAAATGATCCAGTTCTTCAGCCGTTGACCATGCTGGAAGCCCCACAGCAGCGAAAGAACGAGTGGGGAGGAATGAGCGGCTGCTAATTTTGTAACAGAAGGCAGCCTGATGATTTGCTCCATAAGGAGCAGGCATTTCCAGAATTCCCAAGTATAATTAGACGCAAACCAATTGGTCTAACGCATGGACGGTGCGCGCTGTAGAAACGTAGGAAGCTGTATTAACACTAAGTCAGACCACTGGTTCCGTCTAGTTTCCTCCTACAATGCAGACAATGGGGAAGCAGACCCGAGCAGGATTGAACCCTCCCAGCATGGGTGCCAACTGGAATTAAATATTGCGGGGACCAGGTAATGGAACACAAGATGCAGCTCAAACACACCACCTGTATGGCAATGCCCACTCACTTTGGGGGGAGGTGGTCCCCTCAAATATTTTAGTGGGGGCAGCCGAAAGGAACTCGCCCCCTAGGAGTTGGCTCCTAGGCCCTCCATTCACAGCAGGTTTCAACTCTGCAGGCTGCAGGGGTCTTTCTTCAGATCAGGTCTTGGGAGCTGTGCACTAAGTAGGCTTATAAGTTTCCCACCACAAATATAGGAGCAGGACCAGTAAAATGGGATCATGGCCACTGGTCCCATCAACTCCTGGCAAACAGAAGGGGACGATATGGAGGCAGTGAGAGATTTTACTTTCTTGGGCTCCATGATCATTGCAGATGGTGACAGCAGCCACGAAATTAAAAGACGCCTGCTTCTTGGGAGAAAAGCAATGACGAACCTAGACAGCATCTTAAAAAGCAGAGACATCACCTTGCCAACAATGGTCCGTATAGTTAAAGCTATGGTTTTCCCAGTAGTGATGTATGGAAATGAGAGCTGGACCATAAAGAAGAAAGAATTGGTGCTTTTGAATTATGGTGCTGGAGGAGACTCTTGAGAGTCCCATGGACTGCAAGAAGATCAAACCTCTCCATTCTTAGGGAAGTCAGCCCTGGGTGCTCACTGGAAGGACAGATCCTGAAGCTGAGGCTCCACTACTTTGCCCACCTCATGAGAAGAGAAGACTCCCTGGAGAAGACACTGATGTTGGGAAAGATGGAGGGCACAAGGAGAAGGGGACGACAGAGGACGAGATGGTTGGACAGTGTTCTCGAAGCTACCAGCATGAGTTTGACCAAACTGCGGGAGGCAGTGGAAGACAGGCGTGCCTGGCGTGCTCTGGTCCATGGGGTCACGAAGAGTCAGACACGACTAAACGACTAAACAACAACAACAACAGTGGCATAGCATGGTAGGGGGGTTGCCAGGGCAATGGCCTCGGGCTCATTTTTTCTGTGGGGCACTGGCAGAGCAGTGTGAGGAGGATGTGACAGGCATGTGCCCTTCCAATCAGTCTGATTTATCGGAAGGGCACACGCCGCACTCACAAAAACTCACAAAGCAGATCAGAGCTGGCATCGCATCATCGTCAAGGCAGTGGCTGGAGACTGTTCCTGGGGTTTGGCTAGATGATCTTTGGGCTCCATTCCAAGTCTACAATTCTGTGGGTGTCTTGTAACGTGCTGACACATTAAACTGGCCTTCCTCCTCCTCGGCTTGTGCTCTCTTCATCCATCGCACAATTCACAAGACTCTACAATGTCTGTGTATCAGCGGCTATGTGAACAGCCAAGGGAATCAGGGGAGATTGCTATTTAGGTTACAAGAGACGGTGAGTTCAATAGCTGATGGCCACAAATTGGCCATGTCCCCATTGAAATTTTAGCTATTAGCATTCAGCTTTTATTTTCTCCTTCACGCCCTTTCGCGAACCCCATGTAGACGAAATGAAGAGATGGGATGAAGGTCACGTCGTTCCCAAGATAATGAGACACACGGAGAGAAAAAAGTTTATCATATTAAGAAAGACTTAATTAGGCACATCACCTGGTGGTGTGCATTCATCTTCTAATAAACACAGAGGGCACCTGCAGGATGGCAGGTCTTTGAGTTTACGGTTCCAAAAGATGTGCCTTTTAATGACTGTGTAGAAAAGGAGAATGGAAAGATAAGGTTGCCCTCAAGAGAGAAAGAAAAGAGTGCAGCGCTTGAATGTGATCCAGTCCCGTAAGACTCTTTCCAGCCTCCTTGATCAAGAGAGAAGGTGCCCGCAAAGTTTTCGAATGAAGGAAGAGGGAGGGTTTTGTAGCCTCCCTCTCTCTCAGATGAAGGCCCTCTGCCTGGTTTCCTGTAAGTTCACTTCTCTCAATGAGGGAACTACCAGAAGGCCCTCAGCACTGGACCTGAGTGTCTGGGCTGAATGATGGGGGCAGAGACGCTCCTGCAGGTATACTGGGCCGAAGCCGTTTAAGGCTTTAAAGGTCAACACCAAATCGATCTTTTAGGACTGGTGTTATATGGTCCCAGCGGTCCCTCCCAGTCACCAATCTGACAGCTGCAGTCTGGATTAGCTGTAGTTTCTGAGTCACCTTCAAAGGTAGCCCCACGCAGAGTGCATTGCAGTACAGTGGTACCTCTGGAAGTGAACGGGATCTGTTCTGGAGCCCCGCTCGCATCCTGAAGTGAACGTAACAGGCAACTGTTGCTGCTTCCGTGCATGCATGTGACATCATTTTGAGCACCTGCGCATGCACGAGCGGCGAAACCTGGAAGTAATGCATTTCATTACTTCTGGGTCGCCGCGGAACGCAACCCGAAAATGCTTAACCTGAAGTGTATTCATCCCGAGGTATGACTGTAGTCCAAGTGGGAGATAACCAGAGCATGCAGCACCCTGGTGAGCCAATGCGCAAGCAGGTAGGGACTCAGCCAGCACACCAGATGGAGCTGGTAGACTCTTGGTCACCACAGATGCTTTTGCTTGGTTGGACAGTATCTGTAATAATGTTTCTTTGTTGCCTGGATCTAGAGCCACAAGTCTGTTGTCAATGGTGCCGTCACCCGCTCACCTGCCTAACAAAATCAGAGATACAGGTGAAATCTACACACATATAAAAAAAATCCTTAAAAAGCACATTTAAAAATAATAATACAGTGGTACCTCGGTTTACAAACTTAATCCATTCCAGAACTCCATTCTTAAACCAAAACCATTCTTAAACCGAGTCATGCTTTCCCTAATGAGGCCTCCCGCCACCGGTGCCCTTCCACCGTTCAGATTCCGTTCTTAGACTAAGGTACAGCTCTCAAACCAGGACACTATTTCCGATTTTGTGGAGTTTGTAAACTGAATCGTTCTTAAAATGGACCGTTCTTAAACCGAGGTACCAGTGTACATTGAATTTTCCATATGGCTCACCATTGCCATCTAGTGTCAGCTTGTATATTGCACTTAAAGCACACTTAAAACATTTTATTTGCAGCTGTATAGCTGAGCTATGCCATGTAGGGCCACCCAAGATGGACAGGTCATAGTGGAGAGCTTTGACCAAATGTGATCCTTACCTGGAGCAAGAACCGGCAAGCCACTCCAGTATCCCTGCCAAGAAAACTCCATGGATTTCCCAGTAGTGATGTATGGAAGTGAGAGCTGGACCAAAAAGAAGGCTGATCGCCAAAGAATTGATGCTTTTGAATTATGGTGCTGGAGAAGACTCTTGAGATTCCCATGGACTGCAAGAAGATCCAACCTATTCATTCTGAAGGAAATCAGCCCTGAGTGCTCACTGGAAGGACAGATGGTGAAGCTGAGGCTCCAATGCTTTGGCCACCTCATGAGAAGAGAAGACTCCCTGGAAAAGACCCTGATGTTGGGAAAGATGGAGGGCACGAGGAGAAGGGGACGACAGAGGACGAGATGGTTGGATAGTGTTCTCGAAGCTATCAGCATGAGTTTGACCAAACTGCGGGAGGCAGTGGAAGACAGAAGTGCCTGGCGTGCTCTGGTCCATGGGGTCATGAAGAGTCGGACACAACTAAACAACAACAAACTGAGTCCACAGAGAGAGCTTTTCAGTTCTTTTATTTTAATACACAGGAGCACAGGAAGACACGAAAGTACACCCTCATGCTTGAGCCGATGTTGCTCAGAGTGCCCATCCACCCGCCCACCCCCTGGCAGTTACTTCCTGGTGTTCAGAGCCCCTCCTGCTGCCTATGGTGGCTGCTAAGGGCATTTCTCTTTGGGGCTTCCTGCTCTGAGACATGCAGAGAATGTCTAGTCCTGAGGGAAGGAGGGAGTTCTGGCATATTCTCCGGAGACAGCGCATCACTTGGCTGCTGCACTGATTCTGACATCTGACTCCTGTCTCTCTTCACGGCTATCTGGCTCCTGTTCTTCATGGCCAATTATTTCCCAGCTCCTCTTTTCTTCTGGGGTGTGTCCCATCTCAAACCACAACTCGTGGTCCATACCCTCTCCTCCTTCCTGTTAGGATTTCATGTTCCCCGGTGCTGATTTTATGATTGGTATAATTCACACGCCTGTCTGAATGGAGTGTGAGAAAGGAAGACTGTCCTATCCCTCTTCCGGTGTGTGTCTGTGAAACTGTACTTTCACTTTTACGCTGTTGCGTTTGTTCTCGGAGCTGGAGAGAACAGACGCCATAATGCTGTTGTCTGTAAATATTCTGTAAATAAATAGTAGTTTAGGACTACAATGCCTCTTTCTTTTGCTGTGTCAAGAGAGAAGGCTAGTGTCCATAAATCAAGCTGCTTTGTGTCGCTGGAGCACCCTGGAGAAGAAGGGGGTGACTTTTCCGGAGCTATGCTCACCGGAGGACACTTGGAGATCCAGGGGGAGCTGCAGATAGCCCAGAGCACTCTCCCAAAACGTCCTCCCCTCTGGAAATCTCTTGGAGTGGCGGTCTCCACAACTCCTCCTTATCTGCCCGGTCCCTGACATCTAGAGAAGCCACAGATACTTGCATGGCCGTAACATAGCCTACTCTACAAAGTGAAGAAGAGGAGGAGGAGTTTGGATTTGATATCCCGCTTCATCACTACCCGAAGGCGGCTGTGATGGCCTGGGAATCCGATTCAGAGGCTGAACCGGAGGAATCCCAGCCTGCAGAGGCTCAGGGCAGAGAGGCGGAGGGAACTGGTTTCTCCCAGGAGGAGTGCTCGCCTTAAGGCCAGGAGAGGCAGGTCTCCTGGGGGCTGGGACCGCCCCTGGCCTCAGAAAAGATAAAGGCCAGTCAGCCAGTCCCAGGTTGCGGGAGCAACGTCACTGAAGAGCTGTTTCGGCCAGCACCCAGTCCTGTTCCTGTCCTTGCCCGGCTCCTCGCTTTGGACCCCGCTTCACCCGTGGAGGACTGTCTGCCGACCCTCGACTCAGGTCCTGGACCTCGCCCCACAGTAACCTCCCCCCGGTACCAGCACAGCGGCTAACATTCTCCTTTCCCTTCCTCCCCCACAACAAACACTCTGTGAGGTGAGTGAGGCTGAGAGACTTCAGAGAAGTGTGGCTAGCCCAAGGTCACCCAGCAGCTGCATGTGGAGGAGCAGAGACGCGAACCCGGTTCCCCAGATTACGAGTCTACCACTCTTAACCACTACACCACACTGGCTCACACTGGAAGTACATTTGTGACTCCTGTCCCACCCACCAGTGAGTGGCATGTGGCACCCCCCACCCCAGAAAGTTACCATGAGGGAATAAGGCCCTTGAATTGGGGCACTGAGAGGTTCCACACTCCTGCTGTCAAACTTAAATCCTAGTTTTGATTCTGTAATATCGTCCCAGGCAAAGACATCATCAGGGAAGGCGAAGGGAGGGAAGGGGGAGTGTGTATCTTCGGTAAATTTGCTCTAGTTAGAGATATTGTCTGTTCTGAAGTGGGGAGGGGAATGATTTATATCAAGGATGCTAACTCAATTTTGCACCGGTGTACCTTCTTCCATCAATCTTACAGCGCTCACCCAAGAAAAATAAAACATCGGAATAATTTCCCAAAGAGCGTCTGCCGAGCTTCTCCTCTGTGAAGTTTGCGCATTATTGTGGCAGCCTCTTTTGAAATTATAAAGAGCCTCATTCTCTTCTCTTTTTGCAAAGTGAATTATATTTTCATACATTTGGTTTCACAGGATCCTCCGATTGCTAGGCAACTGGGCTTCCGGATGGAAAGAAGCAGCTCAGGCTCTGCTGCGAAGAAGCTCGTGCTCACGGCCAACAGCAGTAATGATCCCAGTGGGGTTAACTCTTAAGTGCCGCTCTACACATTAGGCTTAATGAGATGGTGCATGGGGGTCGTAGAATTTTGGACTGCACCACTTCAGACAGGAGGGGGACGGGAGAGACGGGGTGTGTGTGTCATTTTTAGACCGTTCTCCCCTGCAAAATAAGTTTCTTTGCATGCAGGATGCTAGAGCATTTGCAGAGGGAAGTTTAGGGTCATGAATGCTTCCCCAATGTTCTTCGTTTTGTTTCATCTCATCACCAGAAGTCACAACCAGAATTAGCAAGCTGGGAGCAGAGAGGGTTTCGCCACAGGAAGAGGGGTGCTCTGTTCTGCTCCTTGTTCTTGCAGTTTCTTCTTCATTATAAGCCCCCCTTCCTTCCTTCCTCCCTCCCTCCCTTTCTGCAATGTTTTCTTCTCCCTGCAGGATGAGACAGAAGAAAGAGAGAGCTCTGGGAAGTGTAACGCATCTTGGGGTGCTTGCCTGGCTCCTGAGTCCTCACAATGCTCAAACGTTACATAAATCTTAAATAAATATTTGAGTAAAGAACTCAAGTATTATGGAAATACTTCGTAGTGGGGGTGGGCAAGAGGAGACCGGGGCGATTTGCAGGCGTTTTGAAGTGTACCTGCAAAAATGACTGGCTCCTAATTGTTTCACAAACTGGCTCTGCCTTTATTTTTCCTGCTGAAATAATAATCATAATTGTTGTTTAGTCATTTAGTCGTGTCCGGCTCTAGTGACCCCATGGACCAGAGCACGCCAGGCACTCCTGTCTTCCACTGCCTCCCGCAGTTTGGTCAAACTCATGCTGGTAGCTTCGAGAACACTGTCCAACCATCTTGTCCTCTGCTGTCCCCTTATCCCTGTGCCCTCCATCTTTCCCAACATCAGGGTCTTTTCCAGGGAGTCTTTTCTTCTCATGAGGTGGCCAAAGTACTGGAGCCTCAGCTTCAGGATCTGTCCTTCCAGTGAGCACTCAGGGCTGATTTCCTTCAGAATGGATAGGTTGGATCTTCTTGCAGTCCATGGGACTCTCAAGAGTCTTCTCCAGCACCATAATTCAAAAGCACCAATTCTTTGGCGATCAGCCTTCTTTATGGTCCAGCTCTCACTTCCATACATCACTACTGGGAAAACCATAGCTTTAACTATATCATCATCATCATCATCATCATCATCATCATCATGGCATACATAGATCTCTCTCGCCCTCCCCCCAATTTTATTATTACAACAGCCCTAGGAGATATAAGTTGGGCCAGTGGTTCTCAAACTTTTTTCTCTGGGCCACACTTTCAGAATAAAAATTTGCTCACGTCAGCCCAAGTTTTTTATTGATAAGAAATAGGTTGAAAAACAAAAAGCAACAACTCCTAGCAGTGCTTGATATTATAACATAGAACACAACTACTTCATAAATTGATCGTGGGACAACCAGGAAGTATAACACAATGCAACTGAATCATTCCCATAATATAATCATAAACAAGCCTATTACATATGTACCTTAAGTATGCATGCAAATTCAAGGAGAGGTGTGAGCTTGCTTTTGCTGGGTAAATCTCATTTATATTAGGTCTATTTTGAGACAAACTAACTCATCTCCTCATCAACACAAAGAAGCCTTTCTCTTTCCTGATCTCTCCTATGCTGTGGAGAACTGCAGGGGAAGAGCCAATTCTCTGGAAGAGAGGCATGGATTCTGTTTGTGTTCTGCAAATTCTTTCCATGTGCTGCAAATAAAACATCTGTTTTGATACTGTGCTACACTATACTGCACTGAAATGTTCAGAGGTCTCTTTGGTGGTCCTTGAATGATTCGTTGGTGGTGTTTTGGTGGGTGGGTATTTGTTGACTGGGAATAATAGAACTATAGAATTATAGAGTTGGAAGGGACCTCGAGGGGCATCTAGTCCAACCCCCTTGCAATGCAGGAATCTCAGCTAGATCATCCGGGACAGGTGGCCACCCAACCTCTGCTTAAAAACTTCCAAGGAAGGAGAGTCCACAAGGAAGAGAGCCAGTGTGGTGTAGTGGTTAAGAGCGATAGTCTCGTAATCTGGTGAACCGGGTTCGCTTCCCTGCTCCTCCACATGCAGCTGCTGGGTGACCTTGGGCCAGTCACACTTCTCTGAAGTCTCTCAGCCTCACCTCACAGAGTGTTTGTTGTGGGGGGGGAGGGAAAGGAGATAGTTAGCCGCTTCGAGACTCCTTCGGGCAGTGATAAAGCGGGATATCAAATCCAAACTCCTCCTCCTCTTCTTCTTCTTCTTCTTCTTCTTCTTCTTCTTCTTCTTCTTCTTCTTCTTCTTCTTCTCCTCCTCCCAAGGGAGACCGTTCCACGGTCGAACAGCTCTTACTGTCAGAAAGTTTTTAGTACAGTCATACCTTGGGTTACAGATGCTTCAGGTTGTGGTTTTTTGTTGTTGTTTTTTTGGAGTTACGGACACGCTGAAACCCGGAAGTACCGGAACGGGTTACTTCCGGGTTTCAGCAGCCGTGCATGCAAAGAGTGCTAAATCGTGCTTTGCTCAAGCGCAGAAGCACCAAATCACAACCCATGCGTGCACAAAAGCACCGCTGCAGGTTGCAAACGCTGCGGGTTGTGAACGTGCATCCCGCACGGATCACGTTCACAACCCGAGCGCCCACTGTATTGCTATTAAATTCCGTAAAACCTTGCACTGCCAATCTTGAGGACGTTGCTTGCTGGATTACATTTGTACCGACAGAGAAGCAGGCATCAGAGAGCAATGGAATAATGTCAACAGCAAGTCGCCCGGCTTGTCTTTCAAAAGATTTGAGAGTCTCAACTTGTCTTAAATTGGGTCCTTTGATACCTTTGGCTGCCAAGAAATGCTGTCCTTAGACCAAAAAATAATAAATGATTCAATGAATGAATGAATCAGTGGAGGGGGGGACCTAATCACTGGCTAAGACATACTGCATGAGAGTCCATGAAGTGTAACCAGGCAAGCAAAAAGGTACATCATTTATTAAATACACCAAAGAGGTGTTTGATCTATTATTCAATCGATGCTCTGTTGAACCAGATGGTCATTTTAAATATCAAAACCTTACAAAAGGCAGAGGAAATGAAAGAAAATAAACCTCTAGTAGGGGAAAGCTGAATGTCATTATAGCCATTCGAATGGAGAAGGAAGCGCACTGAGGAAATCAACAACAGCAGCAACAAGAACTATTTGCATATCCCTTTTGCGTGTTGAAACAGCTTCACCAACAGAAGGCCCTACTATAGCAACGCCGCAAGGCTGTTCAGTATTATTATTCCCATTGCACAGATGATGAAACTGAGGCAAAAAGAGAGAGGCTTCCCTACTGGGAGAGCCAGTGTGGTGTAGTGGTTAAGAGCAGTGGACTCGTAATCTGGGGCACCGGGTTCGTGTCTCCGCTCCTCCACATGCAGCTGCTGGGTGACCTTGGTCTAGTCACACTTCTCTGAAGTCTCTCAGCACCACTCACCTCACAGAGTGTTTGTTGTGGGGGAGGAAGGGAAAAGGAGATTGTTAGCTGCTTTGAGACTCCTTAGGGTAGTGATAAAGTGGGATATCAAATCCAAACTCTTCTTCTTCTACCACTACCTAACGGGTTTGTGGCTGAGGTGAGATTGGAAGCAGGGGACACCCCAGAGCGCAGCTCATATTCTTAGGGCCCATCTGCACAGCACCTTGGTTGTGTAGCCACAACTTGAGGGAAAGGGAAGGGCCTGGGAAGAGTCCTGTGGACTTGCAACCTCCAGGCCTGAAACATCGTCCCGCTCCTGGTGTAGACAACACTCAATTTGACAGAGCAATGAACTACCTCACATACCCTCCAACTTTTTTCTGATGGAAATTGGGACATCCTGTTCCATAATAATAATATTTATACCCTGCCTATCTGACTTGGTTTCCCCAGGCCTTCTGGGCAGCTTCCAACATGTATAAAAACAGAATACAGTGGTACCTCGGGTTAAGTACTTAATTCGTTCCAGAGGTCTGTTCTTAACCTGAAACTGTTCTTAACCTGAAGCACCACTTTAGCTAATGGAGCCTCCTGCTGCCACCACACTGCTGAAGCACAATTTCTGTTCTCATCCTGAAGCAAAGTTCTTAACCTGAAACACTATTTCTGGGTGTGTAACCTGAAGTGTATGTAACCTGATGTGTATGTAACCCGAGGTACCACTGTAAAACATCGAACATAAAAAAAAGTCCTGATACAGGGCTGCCTTCAGATGTCTCCTAAAGGTTGTATAGTTATTTATTTCCTTGGCTCGGGGTGTCGCATAACTCCATACACTCCAAAATTTCTCTGATGAAAATAGGGATGTCCTAAGGAAAAATGGGACATTGCAGGATTAAATCAGAAACTGGGAAAATCTGGGACTGTCCCTGGAAAATAGGGACACTTGGAGGGTCTGGCCTCAGTTTAAGGCAGCTTCCTTTGTGAGGAGAGGTGAAGCTGACTATAAAGAGGATTTTATTTAACAGCTTGGAAGTCTGAAACATATTAGTGGGTCTGAGTGCATGTAGAATATTTTTGCCGGTACACGCACACACACACTTTTGTTCCCGGCAAAGCCACCAAACAGCCCAATTCTTCCTGCCCTCCATTATTTAACTTCCCAACTGAGCTCCCCCACGGCAGCTCTGATGACGCTCCCTTTGTCAGAGAGCAGGACGAAGTCACAGGGGGTAAACAGGCCCTCGGCTCCCACCGGGAAGAATAAGTAGGCAGGAATGAGCGAAACCGGAGATCAGTCAAAAGAGTTTGGCATGCTGAAAGACCTCCTGCAGCACGCTGGAAGGGCGTTGGGGGGATAGGGTGCGCACATTGAAAGCAAAGCCCTCCACATATAAATTGTTCTCTTCCTCTTGCAGATTGCCAGCTGGTGCGAAAAGACAGCAGTGTTGCTTGGTTAAGTTTTTGACAGAGAGGCTTCCTGGGCCACAGCTCTGCCTTTTTGCCACTGCTCGCAAACCAATGTCAGGATTACAGTGGTACCTCTGGTTGCAAACGGGATCCGTTCCGGAGGCCCATTTGCAACATGAAAAGAACGCAACCCGCAGTGGTGCATCTGCGCACTCACGGGTTGTGATTCACTGCTTCTGTGCATGTGCGTGACGTCATTTTGCGCTTCTGCGCATGCGCGAGAGGTGAAACCCGGTAGTAACCCTTTCTGGTACTTCCGGGTCACCACAGGACATAACCTGAAAGAACGTAACATGAAGCGGACGTAACATGAGGTATGACTGCACAGCTGTGAAAGGGCCTTGTGGTAGCCACACCTTGAGACACTTTCCTCTTTTTTAAAAATTATGTTTTATTAAACTTCACAAATTTAACATATATACTTCAATGCATAGTAATTTCTTCTTTTGATTTTGTCAAATTCCCAGTCCGTTTTCCATGATGCTTTCATTTTCCTCCTATCGCTGCACCTTATTTTCTATACCTTATACCAGAACAGTACTATAATCTCTCATTTCTCCCATTGTTCATAGTTCAAATCCTGCTCACGAGTTCATCATACTGTAGCATTTCTTTAAGGAGTCAAAAAAAGGCTTCCATTCCTCCACAAAGCAATCGGGTTTTTTATTATTATTGGTTTTCCAAATGATTACAAATCAGTCCAAATCACTCAATTACTTTTATTACTTTTATTATTAATTTAATACATTTTTTTATTTTTTAAAAAAATCAGGTTTCCCACTCCTGTTACAAACATTACTTCCTCCAGTAGCCACTTCATTCTTCTTTAATCTCCTCTTAATTCTTCTCTTGATGTTAGTCCATTCTCACAGCTCGCCCCTGTTTTTCGTAAATGTAAAATCCGTTTCACGTGCGTAGCCTGTACTTTGTGGTTTTTATCTTGCTGTTTCATGTTGCGAACCGCTCTGAGATCGATGGACGAGGGGCAGTGTACGGATTTAATAAATAAATAAAAATACATAAGAGCATTTGCATGGGGGGGGGAGATATAGAGCTTCACCATGAAAATTTAAGATGAAAATTCAACATGAAAAGTTAAAAAACCCTAGCTTTCTCGCTTGGCTGCCTCTTTCCATCAGGAACACCAACATGCCTTTCAGCTGATCGTTTCAGAAAGGTGGGGGGACGGAGGCTACGAAACCACAGCAGGCGTGAAAAGAGACTCCCAAGTCACTAGTAGTGCCTGGAGCAAAGTCCACGTGACTTTGAGTGAACTGCCTGTGCCCAAGGAAGCCAACGAGATCAAAGGATGTGTTGCTCTGGAGATTGCTGAGCCCAACGTCAGTCTGAAGGCACTGCAAGGCATCGTTGCATCTATGTGTTCCCCATGCTCACGCTCTTTCCTTAGGTATTCTATAGGTAGGCCTCAATGCATACTTCATGTGCGAGTAAATCATTCGTTACCATTTTATTGTTTATTTAAAGCTTTTCTTTTCACCACACTTTCCCAGTGGTTTAATAATAATAATAATAATAATAATAATAATAATAATAATAATTTTATTTATACTCCACCCCCCCCCCGGCCAGAGCCGGGCTCGGAGTGGCTAACACCAGTAAAATTACAGTAAAAACATAATGGGGGGGGGGAACCAATTTAAAATACAGGTTAAAATGCAATTTAAAATGCAGCCTCATTTTAAAAGTAGCCCATAGATCAAGACCATAAGGGGAGGGAAACATAAGGGTCAGACTGAGTCCAAACCAAAGGCAAGGCGGAACAGCTCTGTCTTGCAGGCCTTGCAGAAAGATGTCAAGTCCCGCAGGGCCCTGGTCTCTTGTGACAGAGCGTTCCACCAAGTCGGGGCCAGTACTGAAAAGGCCCTGGCCCTAGTTGAGACCAATCTAACCACCTTGCGACCTGGGGCCTCCAAAGTGTTGTCATTTGTGGGGCACACCAGTTTTGGCTATTTTTGTTTTTAAACTGAAATCCCTACCTTCAGTGTGGGGAGGAAATCAAAGCCGAGCATCAGTTGCAGAGGGGTTTTTTATGCTTAATTTGATTAAATACATAAATCAAATATCCTAAAGTGACACAGGGCTTGCAGGGTGCCCAAATACTCAGAGATGGGAGTCAGGAAGAGGAAAGGACCCTAGCTCATTTGCATAATTAGGAGAGTACAGTCGTACCTTGGTTGACAAACGCTTTGTGAGTCGAACGTTTCGGCTCCCAAACGCCGCAAACCCGGAAGTGAGTGTTCCTGTTTGTGAACGTTCTTTGGAACCCAAACGTCCAACGCAGCTTCCGATTGGCTGCAGGAGGTTCCTGCAGCCAATCGGAAGCCGCGTCTTGGTTTCTGAACATTTTGGAAGTCAAACGGACTTCCGAAATGGATTCCATTTGACTTCCGAGGTACGACTGTACTTTATTTGTCTGGTCTGCATTTGGGCATGTCTTAAGCTCTCATAACCAAATTTTGCAGGGTGGTTCCTGAAATCAAGGAGCCGATTTCCATCTATGTTTGAATACAATGGGATGGCAAACTGAATCTTTTCAAAACTACACTGGCTTTAACTGGTGATATCAAAACTGCTCTGGTTTGTTTGCTTTTTCCCTTAGAATTTTCAGGCTGGGTGAGGTAGAGTCATCATATGTTTCCGAAAAAAATCTGGAAGGGGGTGGGGGCTAAATTGGCGCCTGGCGGGAATGTCCAGGATTTCGTCTGTTCGCCAGTGGAAGCACTGCACGGCGGTCAGTTCCTTGTTGCCTCCTAGGTGGCAATTAAAGAAGCTCATTCGCCACCCTGCCATCCACCACTGCCTTTGTCCAAAAGAAACTCAACAGCTTTATGGACCATCGCCCAGAAAAAGCTGAGCAACTGTGTCCAGATTTTTACTTCTTGAAATACGGCAACCCTAGGTTAGGTAGATCTCAGGCCAGAAAAAAAGTGCTTAGGGGAGATCATGGCAACAAAATGGCCACCGTTCTCTTGCGCTAAGAATGGGATGTCCCAGTTTTTCCGGGACACTTGCGGAGTATGATGTAGTTTGGGTCTTCAGCTGTGAGGCTGAGAAGGAGGAGGAAGGCCCATTGTCTTTCACTGCGTTTTATCTACAATGTGCCCCCAGAGGATGTGTGTGGGCATCTCCTGGATCTACCTTTTGTTTCCCATTGCCTGTTTCAACCTAGGCCTGTTCCTGGTTCATTGTTAGTTGCTTCTTTTCCTCCCCGATGCATAAACAACGATAATTTTAGCAGGCCCCCATCACTATTTTAATAAAGCTTTGTCAGGCTGGTAGCTACTAATTATTCAGTCACTTTATATAATTCCGCTTATTGTCGAGGCAGTTTTTAAATGTATTATTAGCCGTCTGCAACAAAAGAGGGTTTCTTCCAAACTCATTGTGACGATCTTCATTGTGGAGCCTTTATTAAAAAAAGGTAAGGAGTGGCAGAAGAGAAGAAGACGTTTTCAAAGGATGAGAACATTGCAAGGGGGCTCCTAGAGGTGTTCTTCTCTTTATCTTTTGACGTCCAGGAGGATGATTCAAGTCCACATTCTTTTCTGGTTCTCCCCTCCCCACACATTCACGCAAATCGTGCTCGTTCTTTTTATAACTTGCATGGGTTGGCAGTTCATTTCCGGGCCCAATTCCAGGTGCCCACACTAATGTTTAAAGTGCTAAACCAGTGGTCTGAGATCTGCCTCTAATTCTTGGCCTGAAACACAGGACCTACTTTTATATATGCAGGAGAGGGCTTGCTATTCCTAGCAAGCACTCACCTTTTCCTGCCTTCTCTGGGCATCTACATCTCCTGGCTGCAACACTGATGGTAGACCATGTCTCCAAAATCGAATTTAAAGACTGGAACAGGCGCCATACATACAGGGGAGTGCATTTGCCATAGTGTTGATGAGCTAGACCAGAACTTATCAGAGGATGGGAATCGTTTCTGGATGTCTCCATGTCTCAGGTGGTCAGTCTGTCTATTATAATTGTTGTTGTTGTTGTTGTTGGGGTGGTTTGTTTTTTTAAGGAAAAAATGCCAGTACTCATCATGAAGTGTCATACTTTTAACATTTAAGAAAGCAAAAAAGGTGACAGAACAAAACACTGATTATTATTATTAGTAGTAGTAGTAGTAGTAGTAGTAGTAGTAGTAGTATATACCATATTTTTCTGTGTATAAGATGCCCCATGTATAAGACACCCCCTATTTTGGGGACTCCAAATTAAGAAAACACCCCTCAGCACTACCCATGCATAAGGCGAGCCCCAATTTAAAACCTAATTTTTTGGTAAAAAATCCTAGTCTTATACACGGAAAAATAGCTGGACCATAAAGAAGGCTGATCGCCGAAGAATTGATGCTTTTGAATTATGGTGGAGGATCATGGAACTTTGGAGTGTCAGGCATAGCCCTACTGGCTTTAGCCCAAACGTAGCAGAGTTTTCCTGCACAGCGAGGAAGCTAGTTGCGGCAGTAATGACAAGTCAGCTAGACTCAGAATAACTATTTACAGGATTTATTAAAAGGAGAAAATAAAACCAGCAGAGTTTCTGCATACAAAAACAAAGCAAAATAAATCCTCTCTTTCTCTCTCTCAAAACCATACACAGCACTTCTACTCCTAACAACACCTCACATCAAACTGAGCTAGCAATCCCTTGATAACAGAGTTGAGTGCTGGTCGTTAACCAATCAGAGTGAGTAGTTTCTAGGTCAAGCAGACCTGGGCTTTCTGCCAAGAGTAAATTGACACCACCTTGAGTTAATTGTGAGAAGCCAGAATCTGCAAGTTTCCCACGAGAACCAATTAACAGAAGCTGAAACTGAAACTGAACACCCCCTCACAGATTCTGCTGAACAATTAACACCAAATACACCTATGTAGAAGATCATTTTTCCAGCAAACCTAAACCCTTGCACATTCGCTTGTTCTTTATCTTTGCCAATGGTTTAGTTAACACATCTGCTACATTTTCTTCACTTGATACATAAGTACAGGTGATTATATTGTCTTGTACACAGCAACGTACATTTTGGTATTTTACAGAGATATGTTTGGAACGCGATTTGAAACCCTCTGTTTTACTTAAGGTTATACAAGCTTGATTATCAATGTAAACTTGTACTGGTTCTCCACAATTTACATTTAAATCTGCTAACAAATGCTTGAAATAAATCACCTCGTTGCACAATTCACTCAATGCGGCGTACTCTGATTCCGTTGATGACACACTTACAACGTCTTGCTTGCGTGACCGCCAGCTGATTAAAGCTCCACCGACCATTATGACTAGTCCTGTGACAGATTTTCTATCCGGCAAATTTCCCCAGTCACTATCACAGTAGCAACTCAACATTTCATCCTCTGAAGAATTTAATTGTAACATATAGCCAATTGTCTGTTTGAGATACCTCAGAACTTGTTTTACCCCTTTCCAGGCATTTAGTGTGGGTTTTGAGACCAATCTACTTAATATGCCTACTGCGTAGCTAATATCAGGTCTGGACCACTGTGCTATATACAATAAACTTCCAATTACAGAGTGATATACATCAGGATGTTCAAATTCAGGACTCTCATCTATATGAAGTGTTTTTATGAAACCTGGATCCATAGGCACCGCTGCCCCTTTGCAATCCTGCATCCTGTATGTAGTCAGTAGTTGTTTGACTTTGTTCTGCTGACTAATTAGACAGCTGCCATCTTGGGCCCAGCACACTTCCAACCCTAGATATGTCCTAACCGGGCCTAGGTCTTTCACTTTGAACTTACTGGACAATTGCTTGGCAAACCTTTTAGTTTGTTTATCTGTTTTGCAGGCATACAAAACATCATCTACATAAATCAGACAAAACTCTTGATCACTGCCTGTACCACGTACATAAACACAATTGTCAGCTGTACTCTGCTTGAAACCAAATGACACTAAGGCCTCATGGAAACATTTGTTCCAAGATCTTGCAGCCTGTTTGAGACCATATAGAGCTTTGTTTAATTTTAACACTCTATTGGAACCTGTCTCATAACCAGGCGGTTCGGCTAGATACAGGTCTTCTGATATTGACGCATGTAAATATGCAGTCTGAATGTCAAAATGGTTTAACAGGAGTTTTCTCTTTGCTCCAAGCGTTAAAATCAGCCTTACACTGTCTCCCTTAGCAGTAGGGGAAAAAGTCTCGTCATAATCTTTTCCAGGCCTCTGAGAGTATCCTTGAGCCACTAAACGAGCTTTGTATTTGTACTCTCCTGTCACAAGAGGTTTAAGTTTGTACACCCACCTGCAGCCTTCAATCTTTGCCCCCCTCAGGCGCTGCTACTGGTGTAAAAACCTTGTGCTCATTCAGAGAGGACATCTCTTCCTCCATTGCCTGTTTCCAGAGCTCTGCCTCCTCTTTTGGTAACTTTAACACCTCCTGAAAACTCTTGGGTTCTGCACTTACACTAAACACATTTGCAGTATCTGGAGAAAAACGCACCGGAGGCACTCCTTTGTTTTGTCTTTTAGATCTTCTGGGAGAAAATTTTTCTTCTGACCCACTTTCCTCCTCAGAACTACGACCTCTCTTTTGTTGCTTAGCAACTGGTCTTTGGCTAACTCCACTTTCTTGAGAGCTCTTATCTGAACTTTCCTCCCCCTCAGACTCTGATTCTCTGTGTCTACTTTCAGAGTCATGAAGCTCCTGGGAAGGTTCAAACCAAACCTCAGTATTGGCATGTAGTCTCTCCCAGCCACTATGTTCACAAAAACTGGCATTCCTGGAGATCACAATGCCATTTGTCCCTTCAGCAAAACGGAAACCTTTTCCCAGCTCCTGGTAACCCACAAACACTAACTGTTTGGTCTTAGGATCTCCCTTCTTCCTCATTTGTTTTGGAATTAATACCCAGGCTTTTGATCCAAACACATGCAAGTGGTCAATTTTAGGTTTTTTCTGAAACAATTTAAAGTATGGGGTTGTACCTATTGTTTGGTGAAAGAGCCTATTTTGGAGATAACACGCGGTGAGCATGCTCTCCCCCCAATAAGACATGGGCAAATCAGCATCATCAAGCATGGCAAACATCATATCTTGTAAAGATCTGTTTTTCCGCTCTGCAACGCCATTCTCCTCTGGGGAAAAAACGTTCGTTTTTCTATGCCCAATGCCACGCTTTTGTAACCAATCTTTAAAAGCATTTGACATAAATTCGCCACCTCTGTCCGTCTGAATCCTTTTAAGTTTAATGGACAGAAATCTTTCCACAGATGCCACCCAGCCTTTAAACTTAGTGAACACATCACCCTTATTCTTCATGGGAAAAACCCAAGAGTAACGCGTGGCGTCATCCACAATTGTTAGTGAAAAGCGCGATCCACCCCTGCTTACAGCAAATGGACCAATTACGTCCATGTGAACCAGCTGTAGCGGTGCCTCACTAACTCTGTCACTTCTGGGGTAAGAGACTCTGTGGGTTTTAACCTTTTTACACACATTACAATCAAGGTACTTGTTACAACTCTTTAAATTACCCCCATCAGCCAATTCAGACATTTTTAGTACACTTTTCCAGCAAGCATGCCCCATTTTCCTATGCAATAAGTGCACACAGTTGTCATGTATAGCTTTGTTATTCACTGCAGGCTGAGATTTACTGACTACTGCTGCAACTTGAGATCCTGCTTTAAGCCAAAACAAGCCTCCCTCTGACTTAGCAGTGCCTAAAATCTCACCAGCCTTCTTAATAATGCAACTGTCTCCTTCAAAATGCACTTTAAACCCAGCTTTTAGCAAACAATCTACAGACATCAGATTGCTCCTTAATGAAGGCACACAAAGTACATTTTGCAGGCATTCACAAAGACAAGGAACAAAAACTGCACCCCCCGAAATCACTTCGGAAGTACTTCCGTCTGCTAGAGCCACCTGGCTGCGCTGTGCTGAGTTCTTGGAAACAAACAATTCATCTGTATTTACGATGTGGCGAGATGCTCCCGAATCGACCACCCAGACCGCTTGTTTCTCATCAGCACTCTTGACCTCGCCGGTCACCAGCTGAGCCGACTGTTTTTGTTTGAAGAATTTCTTTTTACGCTGCTGCTGCTGCTGATCTCGTCTCTGCTCTTGCACCGGCAACTGAGACTTGACCAACTCCGGACATTGTCGTTTTAGATGCGCTGAAGACCCACATCGAAAACAACGCCTAACAGCAAACGCTGACTCCTCACCGGTACGCTGCTTTTGCTTCACCTCTGGCACGGCATGAGAACTCCTTCCAAACCACCCACCTGTAGAAGCCTCTGCAGCCAACGACCTTTCTTGCCTCTTCTGCCATTCTTCAATCAAACGCCCAGTAACGTAACTGACTGATAAATCACGCTCCTGTATGCCTTCTAGAGACAAAACTAAATTATCCCAGCTTTCCGCGAGAGAACTCAAAATAATAGCCACCTTCTCCTGCTGGTCTAACGCACAGTCTCTTTCCTGTAGCGCAGCAAACTTTAACTGTAAACTGTGTAGGTGTTCCTGCATTGTAACCCCAGGCTGTAACATTGCCTTGTACAATGCCTTGCGAATGAACAGCTTGGAAACAGCTGTCTCACGCACATGGAGTTCTTTAAGTGCTTGCCACACACCTCTAGCTGTCTTGATTCCCCTCACATACGGCAACTGGGAATCTTCCAGCCCCAAGACAATTGTGGCCCTTGCTCTTTGGTCTTTATCGAGGTCTTCATCATCAGGCTTCGCAGGAAACTTACTCACCACTTGCCAGAGACGATCCCTCTGCAGCACTGCCTGCATGCGTTCCGACCACAGCAAGTAATTGGAGTCGTTCAGACGCTCAAAAGCCATCTGAACTGGTTGTGAGGCCATCTTGAGAGCGATGTCCCTGGAACCCGGAACCAGCTACTCACGACCACCGAGAGAGAGAACAGGAACCACAGCACCCAGCACTCACACACTGCAGCTGTTGTCCTTGTGTCCGCTGCGTCACCAGCTCACCACAGTCAGGAACCAGACAGTGTCCATCTGCTGCACCAACAGGAACAACAACTTCTGGAACTACTGGAACCAACGCCGTTGATGCTGACACCACCACAACTCAGGCTGGCAGCACAATACCCATAACCTCATGGAACTTTGGAGTGTCAGGCATAGCCCTACTGGCTTTAGCCCAAACGTAGCAGAGTTTTCCTGCACAGCGAGGAAGCTAGTTGCGGCAGTAATGACAAGTCAGCTAGACTCAGAATAACTATTTACAGGATTTATTAAAAGGAGAAAATAAAACCAGCAGAGTTTCTGCATACAAAAACAAAGCAAAATAAATCCTCTCTTTCTCTCTCTCAAAACCATACACAGCACTTCTACTCCTAACAACACCTCACATCAAACTGAGCTAGCAATCCCTTGATAACAGAGTTGAGTGCTGGTCGTTAACCAATCAGAGTGAGTAGTTTCTAGGTCAAGCAGACCTGGGCTTTCTGCCAAGAGTAAATTGACACCACCTTGAGTTAATTGTGAGAAGCCAGAATCTGCAAGTTTCCCACGAGAACCAATTAACAGAAGCTGAAACTGAAACTGAACAGAGGAGACTCTTGAGAGTCCCATGGACTGCAAGGAGATCAAACCTCTCTATTCTGAAGGAAATCAGCCCTGAGTGCTCACTGGAAGGACAGATCCTGAAGCTGAGGCTCCAATACTTTGGCCACCTCCTGAGAAGAGAAGACTCCCTGGAAAAGACCCTGATGTTGGGAAAGATGGAGGGCACATGGAGAAGGGAACGACAGAGGACGAGATGGCTGGACAGTGTTCTTGAAGCTACCAACATGAGTTTGACCAAACTGCGGGAGGCA
This sequence comes from Podarcis muralis, assembly GCF_964188315.1. Lineage (NCBI taxonomy): Eukaryota > Metazoa > Chordata > Lepidosauria > Squamata > Lacertidae > Podarcis > Podarcis muralis. The sequence continues at coordinate 10,007,134 of NC_135655.1, read as the reverse complement.
GTGGAAGACAGGCGTGCCTGGCGTGCTCTGGTCCAGGGGGTCACAAAGAGTCGGGCATGACTAAACAACAACAACTGTATTTATTTATTTGTACCCCACCTTTCATCCTGACAAGGCATCTTACCGATAAAATAAGAACAGCTAAGAACATAGGGGGAAACCCAATCGTTATAAAACAAACAGTAGTGGAATTAAAAATATATAAAAATATTTTGTTGTTGTTTAGTATCCCTAAGAATGGATACGTTTGATCTTCTTGCAGTCCATGGGACTCTCAAGAGTCTCCTCCAGCACCATAATTCAAAAGCATCAATTCTTCGGCGATCAGCCTTCTTTATGGTCCAGCTCTCACTTCCATACATCACTACTGGGAAAACAATAGCTTTAACTATACAGACCTAAAAACATGCAGATAAGCAAATCATAAAAACAATACTGTACCAACCCGTTCATTAAAAGTAGTCCATTCCCAAAAGCCTTGTTGGAACAAGAATGTCTTCAGCTGCCGGCAGAAGGACAACAAGGAGGGAGCCAGTCTGGCTTCTCTAGGGAGGGAATTCCAAAGTCTGGGAGCAGCCACTGAGAAGGTCCTCTCCTGCATTCCTGCCAAGGGTGGCTGTGATAGTGGCAGAAGAAGAAGAAGAAGAAGAAGAAGAAGAAGAAGAAGAAGAAGAAGAAGAAGAGGCGGAGGAGGAGGAGGAGTTTGGATTTGATATCCCGCCTTTCACTCCCTTTAAGGAGTCTCAAAGCGGCTAACATTCTCCTTTCCCTTCCTCCCCCATAACAAACACTCTGTGAGGTGAGTGGGGCTGAGAGACTTCAAAGAAGTGTGACTAGCCCAAGGTCACCCAGCAGCTGCATGTGGAGGAGCAGGGAAGTGAACCCGGTTCCCCAGATTACGAGTCCACCGCTCTTAACCACTACACCACACTGGCTCTCAAGAGAAAGACCTTCCTCAAAACCTATACCATCTTTCAGCACTTTGGACAGTGCCTGGAAACAGACTGGTAGCCAGCAGAGCCATTGTAGCAAGAGACTCATCTGTTGGAAGAGCGCTCTGGGCTATCTCCAAGCATCCTACGGTGAGCATAGCTCCGGAAAAGGCATCCCCTTCTCCTCCAGGGTGCTCCAGCGACATAAACCAGCTTGATTTATGCACATTAGCCTTCTCTCTCTTGACACAACAAAACAAAGAGGCATCATAGTTCTAAACTATATTTATTTACAGAATATTTACAGACAACAGCATTATGGCGTCTCTTCTCTCCAGCTCTCCAGTTCTGAGAACAAACCAGAAAAAACGATGTAAAAGTGAAAGTACAGTGGTACAGGTTACAGACTCTGCTAACCCAGAAATAGTACCTCGGGTTAAGAACTTTGCTTCAGGATGAGAAAAGAAATTGTGCAGCAGTGGCGCAGCAGCAGCTGGAGGCCCCATTGGCTAAAGTGGTGCTTCAGGTTAAGAACAGTTTCAGCTTAAGAATGGACCTCTGGAATGAATTAAGTACTTAACCCGAGGTACCACTGTACCAGGAGAAGACAGGAGTGCCTGGCGTGCTCTGGTCCATGGGGTCACGAAGAGTCGGACACGACTAAATGACTAAACAACAACAACCACTGTACAGTTTCACAGTCTCACATTGGAAGGGAGATAAGACAGTCGTCCTTTCTTAGGCTCTACTCAGACAGGCTTGGGAATTATACCAATCATTAAAAAAAACAGCATCAGGAAGCATGAAATCCTAACATCATCTGGTCCCCCCACAAAGTTAATGGGCATTCCCATTCAAATGGTGTGTGCGCACTGCACCATGTGATCGATTGTGCAGAGCGGGGCTTTCCTGGGCCCCCACCATATTTTATTTAAGTTGGCCCCCTTGTTGCAGCTGTTTGCACTCGCGTGGTAATTTTATTTTTATTGAATCAAATATCCAGTTCGTTTAGCTGAGCTGTTTTCGCATCTCGCATTTGAAAGGCCCATTCTGAAGCAATACAATTAGTTTAATGAGATTACAAAGTGTGTTAATGGCCGTAATTAGGAGAAAAAACGGTTTACAGCGCTTCCGCATTTAATATGCTTTGATTTAATACCATGGTATTGTCACACACAGGGACGCGGGTGGCGCTGTGGGTTAAAGCCTCAGCGCCTAGGACTTGGCAATCGAAAGGTCGGCGGTTCGAATCCCCGCGGCGGGGTGCGCTCCTGTCGCTCGGTCCCAGCGCCTGCCAACCTAGCAGTTCGAAAGCACCCCCGGGTGCAAGTAGATAAATAGGGACCGCTTACCAGCGGGAAGGTAAACGGCATTTCCGTGTGCTGCGCTGGCTCGCCAGATGCAGCTTGTCACGCTGGCCACGTGACCCGGAAGTGTCTGCGGACAACGCTGGCCCCCGGCCTATAGAGTGAGATGGGCGCACAACCCTAGAGTCTGTCAAGACTGGCCCGTATGGGCAGGGGTACCTTTACCTTTACTATTGTCACACACACACACACACACACACACACACACACCCCAAAATAAAAAACCCCATTCTGCAACCAGTTTCCTCAACTATTACATGGCTTGGTTTCTGGAATAATGAAAGAGACTCTGTGACAGTTGGCTTTAATGATTCAATAAATCATATTAGATAGAATTGAAGTACAGACTAATGCAGGACTTACTCTAGGGAAAATGCTTTGCTTTGCTTTGAAGTCACTGTAATATAGTCATGGAGGGGGCAGACAGAATATTTAAATTTCACATTAAAACTCAAGGTCCCCTATTGACAGCTATGGCTTGTCCTAGGCTGCCCACCAGGTAGGTGCCCACCAGGTAATCTTGACTGCAATTTCCACTATTATTTCATTTATGAATCACTTCCCTGCAGCATCTCAAAGCAATTTCATAGAATCATAGAATTGTAAAGTTGGAAGGTGTCAGAGCTGCCCTAGGTCCCAGCTCACAAAGGACCAACGCCAGTTCATTGTTATATAAAACAGTCTTTATTGAAGCTCAGTTTCGCTTTCACAGCCGCGGCGCGCAGCTCTACGTCTCAAACTCTAGACCGCCAAAGCTCCGTCTGAGTCTCCTCCCCCCAGACACCAGTTTAAGACTCTAGCCTTGCTCCACCTCTTCCTTTGCTCTTTCCTCCTCTGGTTCCACCTGTCCGCTGGGGTCTTCCCCTTCCTAGACTCTTCTGACGCTGAGTCCCCTGAGTCTTCCCCCTGCCTCCGGCGGGCTTTAGGACCTGGTTCCCAATCCGGGTTTTCTGCTGTCCCGCGCGCCTGTACATTCGAACTTGGCGCGCGCACCCAGCCGGTCACCTTCCTCCTGACCGTTACACTGCTCCTGTCACTGCTTCCCCCTTCGGGGAGGCTAGCTGGATCTGACCTCCCCTCCATTCCCCCACTCTCCAATAGAGGCGTGGTCAGCCCTGACTCATCTTCTCTCCCTGCTGGAGGAGACGCTGGCCCTGACACATGGGACTCTTCCCCCCCGCTACGCTCTGGTGGGGAAGCTGGTCCTGATCTCCCGCTGCTTTGGGAGTCCCCGCTGGCCCCTTGCTTCTGGTGCGTCCCCCCTGGGACCCCCCTTGCCCGGACCATCGGCGCCCCCTTCTGGGAATCTTCTGATTCGCTGGAGAGGCTCATGGAATCTCTCGGGTCACTGTCATTCTCCCCTCCTCTGCCCTCAGATTCTTCCCCTTCGCTCTCCATTTCCTCTCTCCCCTGTGCCTCTGCTCCTGAGCCCCTGACAGAAGGGATCCCAAGGGTCATCTAGTCCAACCCCCTGCAATGCAGGAATCTCAGCTCAAGCATCCATGAGAGATGGCCACCCAACCTCCGCTTAAAATCCTCCAAGGAAGGAGAGCCCACAACCTCTCATGGGAGTCTGCTCCACGGCTGAACAGCTCTTACTGTCAGAAAGTTCTTCCTGATGCTTAGTCGGAATCTCCTTTCTTGTAACTTGAAGCCATTGGTTCGTGTCCTACACTCCAGAGAAGAGGAAAACAAGCTTGCTCCCTCTTCCATGTGGCAGCCCTTGAGATATTTGAAGATGGCTTTCATATCTCTTCCCACTCCTCTTTTCCAGGTTAAACATACCCAGCTCCTTCAAGCTCTCCTCATAAGGCTTGGTTTCCAGACCCTTGATGATCCTGTTTGCCCTCCTCTCGTTTTCACCGGAGTGGGACCCAAAAAGCGACGCTAAATGCCAAGACCGAGGTTTGAAATGCACAACTTCCAAACAGAGCGCTAGCAACGTGTCGGAACTCTTTTCAGAAATGTTTCGTTCTTTTCTGCCGGCGTCACTTGTTCAGAGCACTTCTCTGCAGAAGCAGAAATGTGATCTTTGCAAACTGGAAGTGAATCAATGCCATGCTCATTGCTATCATCTACGGTACCGCACACACTCCATAGCCTGGAGTAAGGATTTGAAGCACCGCTGTGCATCACATGCCCAATTGACTTAACTGTGCATCATGTTCCCATTCAAAAAGGCGATGCCCAATATAAATGCAGGCAGACCTGAATTATCGTTGGGTATTGCATGCTCAGTGGGCCTAATGTGTCATGCTTCTGACGGCAGCATAAATAAGTTAGGAATGCTTGAGGAATTCCTTTTTTCTTTTCTTCCTTTTCTTGGCAAATTTCTATATGGACAGATCGGCTCTTTATCTCTCAGACTGACGGGTGGGTTTTACTCTCTAAGTGATCTGACACAGTTTCCAGCTCAAAAAACACACACCGGGATGCGGGCCTGAGGAAAATCAGGACATCCCAGGATCAAATCAGAAACAGGGATGGCTTTTGTAAATCTGGGACTGCCCCTGGGAAATAGGGACACTTGGAGGGTCTGATACGTGTGATAGGAATTTTGAGGTCTAAGATATATGTTAAATGTTCATAAGTGTACCAACCAAGCACATACATAGATCAGCACAGGAAGACCAACCTGGAACCATTTTTGATTCCCAAACTGACCAAATGTTTTCTCTGCAAGGTCAAAGGAAAATGGAAAACCTCCCCATTGTCTTTTCCTTCACAAATCCTGTCTTAAGGGTATGCCTGTGTTTGAATAGGGTGAGCCTGTGACCTGACTCAGGAACTAAGTATTTATCATTACTAAGTATTTATCATTATAAAAGACTGGCCAGACTCCCCAGGGTATCCAATCAAGTAAGGAGGGTATCCAATTAAGTAACCTGCCAGACAGGAGAGAAACAATATTCAAATTTCTGTTTTAGACCGCCTTTTCTGTGATGTAGGTATGATGTGTCTGGGGCGGTGGTCTTGAGCTACACCCCTTCTGTAATGTATTTATGATGTTTCTGGGGGTGGTCTTGATCTACAGGGTGGCAATTTCGAAATGTCTATATAAGGCCTTGCGCGCCATTGTTCTGGGTTCCTCCTCCTTTCCTGCGTGTGAGGGGAGCACCCTGTTGCAACAGATCAATAAAGATCAAGCTTACTAGCTGCTTTGCTTCTCAATATTCTCTGGTTGGCCTCTGTTATTTTCTCCTACCAATAGGGAACCTACGTAAGGACTCTATATGGGCTCTTGGATACCCAATAAGGGGAAAAGGGCAGATTTTGTTTACAACATACCCCCTGCCCCAATTTTCAGGAGTCAATTTTCAGGAGCTAGAGTCAGGAGTAAGTTAACAATAAAACACCCAGTGTCAGTGAAGTTAACTCTTCATTCAAAGAAGCTGAAGCAGTACAGGCCTAGTGATCACAGCAAGTCTTCCCAGTAGGTCTGCCCCACGTATGTCCTTATGTTCTGCTCCCTGGTTTCCTACAGACATCTGGGTAGCTATCGTGAGAAGAGAATGTTGATGGTCCATCGACCTGATCCAGCAGGCTCTTCTTATGTTCTCAGCAACTGAGGATAAGGGATGAGGTGGCTCTGTGGTCTAAACCACTGAGCCTCTTGGGCTTGCCGATCGGAAGGTCGGTGGTTCGAATCCTTGCGACAGAGTGAGCTCCCGTTGCTCTGTCCCAGCTCCTGCCAACCTAGCAGTTCGGAAGCACACCAGTGCAAGTAGATAAATAGGTACCACTGCAGCAGGAAGGTAAACAGCGTTTCCATGCGCTCTGGTTTCCATCACAGTGTTCCATTGTGCCAGAAACGGTTTATTCCTGCTGGCCACATGACCCAGAAAGCTGTCTGTGGACATACACCAGCTCCCTCGACCTGAAAGCAAGATGAATGCCGCATCCCCATAGTCACCTTTGACTAGACTTAACCGTCCAGGGGTCCTTTACCTTTACCTTCACCTGCTTCTGTGAGCCATCTGGTTGAGAAATCCTTTTGCTGGGAATCTTAAGAGAGCACATTGTCTGTCAGAATAGACAGATGGACTCTCACTTTGACTCAGTAGAAGGCAGCTGAATTCATCTCTCACCTCTCTATTTTCACTTTGTGTGTGTGCTTGCATAATGCGTTCCTAGTTATACAGATTTATTTATTTATTTTAAAAAGAATAATGCCACCTATATCCACCCTGAATTTATAAACTTGTCTATTTATAGTTCCTCCTAGCAGCTGATTGTTCGCATCATCAGTTTATGGCATTTCTCGTGATTTACTGCGTCTTTGATGAGATTGTGCATATTTCGTTTCCTGCTCCCATTGCATAGCAATCTTTCTACGCCCCTGGCAGCTTTGCTACTTACCTTCCATTTCCTTCGGGGGAAATCAAACATTTTTAAGGATCTGCTAAGAATGCAAAAGTGACCCATTTCGTCTGTGGGTGCGTTTTCACAAACCTGAGTTGAGAAAAATAATTCCATGCCCTTGTAGGAGCAAGCTATGAAGAGCCACACATCTGATAACGAGAGGTGTCTTATTAGACGATTAAATAAAAACAGGACATTTGTTTTAAAAGTTAAAGCACTGCAATTACCTGAGGACTCGTTGCTCTGCAAATGAGAGCTACCAGTGAAACATTGTTTTGAACAGCTTGCAAAGGAGCAAAATTATCTGCAAGGCTATTCCACCCACTCCACAGATATAATCAGTGATTTATCACTACCAGCAGAGAAGCGGGGAGGAGGTAGCTAGCTTTTCTCGTTGACCCTTGCTGCCGTGCCTTTAAAGGCAGCTTGATCTGCTGGCATTAGCAAATGATTGTGTTTTTATCTCCAGGTCTTGAAAAGCTTCACCTGCTAATTCTTGCAGAGCCAGCAGCTGTTAAAAGCATAAGGTAGCAAGTTAGGCTGGAGTATGTTTCAGGCCAGTAGATGAAGCTCTGGGCCACTGGGCCAGTGTTTGGTATAAGGCACCTTTCTGTATTCCCAAAAGCTTCCGCTGCTATATTTGTTTTTTGTTTTTTTTACTAGATTTAGTGCATTGACGCGGGTGGCGCTGTGGGTAAAAGCCTCAGCGCCTAGGGCTTGCTAATCGAAAGGTCGGTGGCTCGAATCCCCGCAGCGGGGTGCGCTCCCATTGTTCGGTCCCAGCGCCTGCCAACCTAGCAGTTCGAAAGCACCCCCGGGTGCAAGTAGATAAATAGGGACCGCTTACCAGCGGGAAGGTAAACGGCGTTTCCGTGTGCGGCTCTGGCTCGCCAGAGCAGCGATGTCACGCTGGCCACGTGACCCGGAAGTGTCTCCGGACAGCGCTGGCTCCTGGCCTCTAGAATCATAGAATCATAGAATCATAGAATCATAGAGTTGGAAGAGACCACAAGGGCCATCGAGTCCAACCCCCTGCCAAGCAGGAAACACCATCAGAGCACTCCTGACATATGGTTGTCAAGCCTCTGCTTAAAGACCTCCAAAGAAGGAGACTCCACCACACTCCTTGGCAGCAAATTCCACTGTCGAACAGCTCTTACTGTCAGGAAGTTCTTCCTAATGTTTAGGTGGAATCTTCTTTCTTGTAGTTTGGATCCATTGCTCCGTGTCCGCTTCTCTGGAGCAGCAGAAAACAGCCTTTCTCCCTCCTCTATGTGACATCCTTTTATATATTTGAACATGGCTATCATATCACCCCTTAACCTCCTCTTCTCCAGGCTAAACATGCCCAGCTCCCTTAGCCGTTCCTCATAAGGCATCATTTCCAGGCCTTTGACCATTTTGGTTGCCCTCCTCTAGACACTTTCCAGTTTGTCAGTGTCCTTCTTGAACTGTGGTGCCCAGAACTGGACACAGTACTCCAGGTGAGGTCTGACCAGAGCAGAATACAGTGGCACTATTACTTCCCTTGATCTAGATGCTATACTCCTATTGATGAGGCCCAGAATTGCATTGGCTTTTTTAGCTGCCGCGTCACACTGTTGGCTCATGTCAAGTTTGTGGTCAACCAAGACTCCTAGATCCTTTTCACATGTACTGCTCTCAAGCCAGGTGTCACCCATCTTGTATTTGTGCCTCTCATTTTTTTTGCCCAAGTGCAATACTTTACATTTCTCCCTGTTAAAATTCATCTTGTTTGTTTTGGCCCAGTTCTCTAATCTGTCAAGGTCGTTTTGAAGTGTGATCCTGTCCTCTGGGGTGTTAGCCACCCCTCCCAGTTTGGTGTCATCTGCAAATTTGATCAGGATGCCCTTGAGTCCATCATCCAAGTCGTTGATAAAGTGAGATGAGATAGAGTGAGATGAGCGCACAACCCTAGAGTCTGTCAAGACTGGCCCGTACGGGCAGGGGTTCCTTTACCTTTACCTTTACCCAAAATACATGAGGGACACGGGTGGCGCTGTGGGTTAAACCAAGGTCAGCGGTTCAAATCCTCGCAACAGGGTGAGCTCCCCTTGCTCGGTCCCTGCTCCTGCCCACCTAGCAGTTCGAAAGCACATCAAAAGTGCAAGTAGATAAATAGGTACCGCTCCGGCGGGAAGGTAAACGGTGTTTCCGTGTGCTGCTCTGGTTTGCCAGAAGCGGCTTAGCCATGCTAGCCACATGACCCAGAAGCTGTACGCCGGCTCCCTCGGCCAATAAAGCGAGATGAGCGCCGCAACCCAAGAGTCGGCCACGACTGGACCTAATGGTCAGGGGTCCCTTTACCTTTAAAGGTAAAGGTACCCCTGCCCGTACAGGCCAGTCTTGACAGACTCTAGGGTTGTGCGCCCATCTCACTCTATAGGCCGAGGGCCAGCGCTGTCCGCAGACACTTCCAGGTCACGTGGCCAGCGTGACGAAGCTGCTCTGGCGAGCCGGCACCAGCGCAGCACACAGAACGCCGTTTACCTTCCCGCTATAAAGTGGTACCTATTTATCTACTTGCATTTAAGGGTGCTTTCGAACTGCTAGGTAGGCAGGAGCTGGGACCAAACGACGGGAGCTCACCCCGCCGCGGGGATTCGAACCGCCGACCATGCGATCGGCAAGTCCTAGGCGCTGAGGTTTTACCCACAGCGCCACCCGCGTCCCGTTCCCTTTACCTTTACCTTACCCAAAATACAAATGCTTTAAATACACACACTGTTTAGGAAGAAAACTGAAAGATTACACAAACAGCTGGATAGTACTTTGGGGACAATATTCATTCCAATATATAACAAATCGCAGCCACTTACCCGCCAAATTTGCTGATCGGCATATTCTCTGTCCTCTGGAACCAGCTTCAGCAAATTTATCTTTCCAGCATGTCCACCAATTTCAGTAACGGCTCCCGTAATGAGGGAGAGCATTGGGGGGGGGGGGTTCCCCCCAAAAAAGCATATTCATGTGCATTATGCAGATGTTAGCAAGTCTGATATCAGAGTGTTAGAATTACTGGCAACATTTTCCTTCATATATGGCAGCGTTTGGGTTTGTATGGGGCTACATCTTATGATGCAAATGCCACAAACAAATAAATATAACTCGCACATTTGGGGTGGGCGAATTCCTACAATGTTTTGATGTGCAGAACTCTCCAAACGCAAGCGTGCCAGCCATGAGCACTTTGTTACGGCCGTAAAGCAAAAGCCATTTCTCTGCATTTAAAAGGGGAGAATTGGCAGGATGCAATATCAACAGCTCGCTTGCGCTCTCCAAAGTGCCTCGGACTTACATCAATCTCCACCCACACAGGCCTTGAAGACAGCGGAGTTCTTGGGTAAACATGGGGAATATCGCAGTGGGAACTGTTTGCTTCTCAGTTCAGCCCCGTCTGCTCTAATGAGGCACTTAAAAAATAATAATACCAGAGCTGTAAAATGTAGCCATCAGGAAGAACTGAGCTCAGTGGTGGAGATACTGATGAACAAGGTCCCAAGTCCTATCGCAGGCATTTCCAGGAGCTCTGGGAATTTCTCCTGTCCAAAACGTTGAGTCAATGCAAGTCGGTGAAGAGCAGGGGTGGGGGACATTTTTTTGAAGCTAAGGGCCACTTTCCCTTCCGGGTCAACTTCTGAGGGCCACATGGCAGTGGTGAGTGGAGACAGAAAGGAAAGTGGCTGGAGCCTTTGAAATCGCCTCCGGCGGTTAATTAACGACCTCAAGCCTTTGATGAGGCCCCAAGGCACGTCCTCCCAGCACAGCATCAAAACAGCAAGTGATGAGATTTATGGCTACATTGTTTTATTTATTTTCTTTACTTTATTTTCTAGCTACGCAGACAGCTAAGAAATATACATCCTCTCTCTGAGAGCAGAGAGCAACTGAACAAAGGAACGAAGGAAACAGGAAACATTAACGTCACATCCGTCTCTAGTCTCCCCTGAGACTTCCAATAGCCTGGACTGGAATGTAAACACAGTCCTGTGACTCCACGCAGCTGCTCAGTGAGAAACAGAAACTAGCACTTCTGAGGGCCACATGGCAGTGGTGAGTGGAGACAGAAAGGAAAGTGGCTGGAGCACGAATCTAATTTTGATCTTTGCACAGTAAGCCAGCTTCTGCAAACCATCACCTTCTGCTCTCTGTTCTCCAGGAAGGCAAGCAGGAGTTATCATCAGAGGATACGTTCCAGTCAAGCAAAAACACTTAAGATATAAGGTGTGAAGGAAGGCCAGTGAACAGCGTGGCCTCGGGAAGAAAAGGTGTGGCTTGGGGAAACTCATGAGGGCCAGAAAGACAAGCCTGGAGGGCCACTCTCCAACATTCCTCCGATGGAAATAGGGATATCCTAATAATAATAATAATAATAATAATAATAATAATAATAATAATAATAATAATAATTTATTATTTATACCCAGCCCATCTGGCTGGGTTTCCCCAGCCACTCTGGGCGGCTTCCAACAAAACACTAAAATACAGTAACCTATTAAAAATTAAAAGCTTCCCTAAACAGGGCTGCCTTCAGATGTCTTCTAAAAGTTTGGTAGTTATTTTTCTCTTTGAAATCTGGTGGGAGGGCGTTCCACAGGGCAGGTGCCACTACCGAGAAGTCCCTCTGCCTGGTTCCCTGTAACTTGGCTTCTCGCAACGAGGGAACCGCCAGAAGGCCCTCGGCGCTGGAGCTCAGTATCCGGGGAGAGGTTGTTGTTGTTATTAAAGTCTTACCTTGGTTGCTGAACACCTTGGTAATCATACATTTTGGCACCCGAATGACCAAAACCCGGAAGTCGGTGTTCCAGTTTTCAAACTTTTTTTGAAAGCTGAATGTCCGATGAGGCTTCCATGGCTTCCGATTGGCTGCAAGAGCTTTCTGTAGCCAATCAGAAGCAGCACTTTGGTTTCCGAAGGTTTTGGAAGTCGAACGGACTTCTGGAATGGATTCCATTCAACTACCAAGGTACGACTGTAATAATAATAATAATAATAATATCCCACCCATCTGACTGGGTTGCCCCAGCCAATCCGGTCTGGGCGCCTTCCAACATATATAAAAACATAATAAAACATTACACATTAAAAAAAACTTCCCTATACAAGGCTGCCTTCAGATGTTTCCTAAAGGTTGTATGGTTCCTTATCTCCTTGGCTTGGGGCATCACTAACTCTATACCCTCCAGCATTTCACCCATGAAAATAGGGACGTCCCAAGGAAAAGCGGGACATTCCAGGATCAAATCAGAAACTGGGACAGCTTTTGTATATCCAGGACTGTCCCTGGAAAATAGGAACACTTGGGGGGGTCTGTACTTGAGCCCCACCTCATTTGTGTACAATGCTGAAATAGATGCTCATGTTTGAATGGGTACAAATCGGCTTCCTGTGTCCCTATGTTCCAAAGGTTTTTAGACTCTAGATATTGGAGATGATCAGTTTACAAAGCAGGAATGCCTGATGGGCTGTCAATGAAGCACTCTGTTTATCTAGGGCAGTCCCAATTAAAAAGGTAAAGGGTAAAGGGGCCCCTGACCATCAGGTCAAGTCGTGGCCGACTCTGGGGTTGTGGTGTTCATCTCGCTTTATTGGCCGAGGGAGCCGGAGTACAGCTTCCGGGTCATGTGGCCAGCATGACTAAGCCGCTTCTGGCAAACCAGAGCAACGCACGGAAACGCCGTTTACCTTCCTGCCGGAGCGGTACCTATTTATCTACTTGCACTTTGATGTGCTTTTGAACTGCTAGGTTGGCAGGAGCAGGGACCGAGCAACAGGAGCTCACCCAGTTGCAGGGATTCAAACCACCAACCTTCTGATCGGCAAGTCCTAGGCTCTGTGGTTTAACCCACAGCGCCACCCGTGTTCCTCCAATTTTCTGTTAGTCCTCCCTATTTATTTAAGAGACCTTGTATGCCACTTGATTATAAGTAAAACCTAAGTGGTTTGCAAAAGAAAAAGAAAAAGAATTCATATGTTAGATAAAGATGAAAACAAAAATATATCTAAAATCAACAGCATGACATGCAAAATTCCATGCTAAAGATCATTAGGAAAGGAACTAAAGATAAAAGCTGTCCCTGTTATAATGCTGTTATGCACATGGAAGGGGCAACTGCATTTGCAATACTGGTCACCTCACCACAAAAAGGATATTGTGGACTTGGAAAAGGTTCAGGAAAAAACCAAAATGACCAAGGGGTTGGAGCAACTTCTCTCGAATGAAAGGTTGGAGCATTTAGTTGGTAAAAATGGCAAGAGGCGGCGTGATATGAACTTTATAAGATTATGGGTGGCATGGAGAAAGTGGATGGGGGGAAAGTGAAGGGCTTCCAGTGAATCTGAATTAAACTATGGAACTCAATCCCACAAGAGGTGGTGATGGCCAACAACTGGGATTGCTTTAAGGGAGGACTGGGCAAAAATAGCCCAGATAACTCAGTGGTTAGAGCAATGTTTCCCAGCCTTGGATCTCCAGCTGTTTTTGGACCACAACTCCCATCATCCTTAGCTAGCAAGACCAGTTGTCAAGGATGATGGGAACTGTAGTCTGAAAACAGCTGGAGACCCAAGGCTGGGAAACCCTGGGTTAGAGCATGGTGCTCATAATGCCAAGGTTGTAGGTTAGATCCCCGCATGGGACAGCGGCATATTCCTGCATTGCATGGACTAGATGCTCCTCGGGGTCCCTTCCAACTCTACAGTTCTATGATTCTGTAAAATTGCTTTGAGATGCTGCAGGAAAGTGATTAATAAATGAAAGAATAGTGGAATCCTCTCTGTTTCGCATTGTGCGGAGGCAGGAGGTGGGGGATACAGATCTTTCTCAAAACAGCATTTAAAGAGTTCCTGGTGTTTATGTTTATGTGTTGCTATTCTTCAGGTTTCAGCCCCCTCTAGAAGTTCAACTCTGAAAAGAGTCTTGGAGATGGCATCATGGCCGCATCTATTCCTGTCTCCAGCTAAAGATACAGTGTGCAGGCTGCTCTTTTATATGCTGCAGCTGGCAAGTTCGTTTTGAGCTGTTGATGACATATTATAGGACAATTATGTATTTCTGGTGTCTCTTTAACCATAAATACCCACCCCCTTTCTTCCTTTGCCTCTCTATCAATGCAGGCCAGGCTACCACTGAGCGAATTAATACGGCGGACAGCAGGCAGAGTGGAAGCTAACGTGTAATTGTGTGCCTGTGTGGGTGGGCGAAGGAACGAGTAAACAAATGTGCACATCTGGAGCAGCCCAGACTTCCCACGGGGAGTGCTGCCTTGCTTGGAGGTGCATCTCATTGTTCCCCCATTGCTCAGTTGTGCAGGCATGCACCTGACACAGGTGTGGGTCCCTGGGCCCCATCTCTAAATTTGTGTGAGCAATGAGATGGAACGGGTCTGGCCTGCAGCAAAAGGTCACAACAAAATGGTGCTTTGTAGCTTCAGCCAGTCATGCTGTTTTCCAGAATCACTCCGTTCCATTTCCCCTCTCCACAGCTTTCGGTTTCCCTTTCCTCTCAACAGTTAGCCATCAGTCCCTGCGCTTGGGGCATGCTCAGTCTCTCTGGGCTGAGAGGTCTCCAACTGATGCCTCATACTTTCCCATAGATGACGTCATTTTGGCTACAGAAGGATCGGCTCTTAGAGAATGAGTTTGCTGTTAAAATACAGCAGGGATGTGGATAGGCCTCAGGATCAACCTTATACAGTCATACCTCAAGTTACAGATGCTTCAGGTTATGCGTTTTCGGGATATGGACGCGCTGAAACCCAGAGGAACCAGAACAGGTTACTTCCGGGTTTTGGCGCTCGTGCATGCGCAGAAGCACTAAATCATGCTTTGCGCATGGGCAGAAGCGCCGAATCACAACCCTTGCATACACAGACACGGTGCTGTGGGTTGCGGACACTGCGGGTTGCAAACCTGCCTCCCGCACGGATCACGTTTGCAACCCGAGCGTCCACTGTAACTGAAATTTTTAAGAGATTCTGATCTTGTTATGCACTGAAGTTCTCACCTGGGCCAGCAGGGGGATACTGTAGATAGTTATGCAAATAAGGGATCGAAAGTGACGTTCAGTGATTGGATAGTTTTAGAAAATTGTTACAGTTACATTGTACTGGAGCTCTATATAAGCAGGCTGACTGAACCCTTCAGTTCAGTTCTGTCCTGGCCTGTGAATAAACAAGAGCCGTTTAAAGAATCGCTGTGTCGTCTGATATGTTCACCCACAACTTAACAGATCTGTTTCTAAATTGCTTTGTTCTCTCTCTGCTTTTGCTTTTAATTACCAGTCTCTGCTTCCACAGCAGGTGCTGTGATTCTCCAGCGGTTTGACGTCACCCCTAGAGGTGCACTCCATTGTCTTTTGAGACAGACAACTGCCAACAACAAATCTTGCAAGGAGGGCATGTGCCTCACCTTGGTTGTAAACCTGGCTGGGCATGATAACTTGTTGGGACGGCTTCACTGATTTCAGACAGTTTTGAGCTTTGGATTTCTGACTGCTATACCAGCATACTCTGTTTTACTCACAAGTAAAAGACTCTGCTATCATGTCTGGGGTGGGAGCCAGGACACTCAGAAGTATCTGTACTGTAGGGGATCCTGACAGGCCCTCTCTCCACAAAATATCTGGTTAAGTGCCTGTCATAGGTGAATAAAATAAAATCTGGAGAGAAAATGGGGATCATACCACTGCTTCTCATTAATCTGAAAACAGGCAGAGCTTATGTGCACACCAGGTTTTCCCTGAGGATTTTCCCAGTGATGTTGATGTATTAATCTGATGTACTGATTTGTGATACATTTTGGATTTGGTCTTATGGGTGTAATTTTATTGTTGATTTCATGCTGCTCACCATGATTTTCTTCTCTTAGGGTGGTACTCAGCTAAGTTTGATTCAGAGCAAACCCATTCAAATTAATAGGCCTAACTGAGTCATGTAGATCATTTTCAGTGCGTCTACTCTGAGTAAAACTTAGCTGACTAGCACTCTTAAATGTTGGCAGTATAGACCCTGGGGAAATTAAAAAAAGAACAGTGTTTGGGCTGCATGCACACGATCAGGAACCCTGCAAAATGGAAGGTCCTCCATCACACAGAGTGAGGTTATTCACACACAGCTTGTATGCACCCTGGCTTGGTTCCCAAATCAAAATCAAGGAAAGAAGTACTAGGGGTGCCTGTGGACCCAAGCAGCTTGGGTACACATAGGGTAGAGCAGGGTTTTCCAGATGTGTGTTTTGGGACTACAGTTCCCATCATCCCTGACCCCTGGTCCTGTTAGCTGGGGATCACCAGTGTCGAAGCAATGATTCTTCAACACCAGCTTCATTGGATTGGTCATGCTGTGCAGACGCCTGATTGTCGTCTTCCAAAGCAACTACTCTATTCCCAACTTAAAAATGGAAAGCGTAATGCTGGTGGTCAACAGAAGAGCCTTAAAGACTCTCTCAAGGCAAATCTTTCAAAATGTAGTATAATCACCGACAACTGGGAAACACTGGCCTGCAAGCGCTCCAATTGGAGAACAGCCTTTACCAAAGGTGTCATGGGCTTTGAAGACGCTCGGACTCAGGATGAAAGGGAGAAATGTGCTAGGAGGAAGGTACGCTTGGCAAACCCTCACCATGATCAACTCCTGCCTGGAAACCTATGTCCCCACAGTGGAAGGACGTGGGGATCCAGAATTGGCTTCCACTGTCACTTATGGATTCAATTTCGCCAGCTCAGCATATTCCACCATCTTTGTCTGCCAGTCCTGGATCGTTGGTAAGTCTTGTCGTTTCCATCTCTGTGCGGATAAAACTCCTGCTGCGACAGTTGCATACCTAAACAATTTTTGGTCTTTCTTGGGTATTTCCTCGCCTATTATTCCTAATAAAAATGCTTCTGGTTTCCTAACAAATGTACTAAGTAAAAAATAATAATAATTAATGAGTTTTGCTGTTTGCAGTCCAACCTAGCTCATTGAATAAAGCATTATGATGCTTCTCAACTGGGATGAATCTAATTCAGCAACAATAGCTGTTATAGCAAAAACAGTGAAACGTTCTCTTTGTGATATATATATATATATATATATATATATATATATATATATATGCAGGTTTTGGTGTCCTCGGGTGTCTTCCCGTGTAAAAGTTGGGGTGTCTAGGCGACGTTTCGACGAGGTCTCACTCGTCATCTTCAGGCTGGTGCTTTCGGCTTCTTGTTACTGGAACAGAGCAGGATCTCAGTGTTTGAGTTCCTATAAATACTGTTGAGGAGGTGTGGTGTATAGCCTCCAATGTTCTGGGCCGAGAGGAAGTTCCCAGGCTAGTGTGTCTTTTCTTCTTTTGTTCCTTAATTGCTTGAGGGATATCTTGAGTGATTTCTTGAGTGATATCCTGAGTACCACTTAGGTGGGTCATTAGGTGTGGATTAGTTGCTAAAGCCTTTGTGTCTTGACCTCTTGAACTTTGTGAAGAGTTTTTCTGAGAGGATGGCTGTACTGCACTTAGTTGTGCTCTGGCTTGGCTTCGTGTATAGGGGCGAGCTGTGGTTTTGTGGCCTGTGCAGGGATTGCAGGGGGGTGCAGCATCCGGAGGTGCCACCATGGTTTGGCTACTGGATGGTGTCTGTAATTTATCTGTGGAGAGGGTCTGGGTTTGGGTCTGGTGTGGTTGATTGGTGATGGCGTTCTGTGTGCCTCTGGATCTGGTGTCAGTTTTTGTGGGGAGGGCTAATTTCCAGATGTCTGGCAAGCGGGATGTGTCGTCACGCTTGTTCATGTTGTGAGGGTGTTTCTCTATCTCGATGGCTTCCATGATTATTCTCTTGTGGTGATGTTCCATGTTAGAGAGCAATTTGGAATCTGCAAAATTAATTTCGTGTCCTGTTTCTTTCATGTGTTGGAAAAGAGAGGAAGTTTTTTCTTCTTTTTTGACGGCATTCTTGTGTTCTGCGATACGTGCATTTATTCGTCTGTTTGTTTGTCCAATGTACGTGGCTGGGCAGACTTTGCAGGGTATTTCATAGACCCCTTGGTTTTCCAACTGGATTTTATCCTTGGGGTTTCTGAGGATATTGGCTATCTTTTGGTTGGCGCAAAAGGCTGTTTTGATATTGTGTTTATGGAGGATTTTGCTAATTTTATCTGTAGTGCCCTTGATATAAGGAAGGAGGGCCATGCCATTGTTTTCTTCTGTGTCTTGGTTTTTGGGGGGTGTTTCTTTTTGGATTAGCTTCGTAACCCTGTTTTGCTGGTATCCATCCAAATACAATCCCCCCGAATACATCTTGGACCTGACCAACCACTGCCTAACCAACACGTACTTCATCCACAATGGACAAAGATACAAACAGATAGAAGGAGCACCTATGGGATCACCCCTCTCACCGGTCATCGCAAACCTGTACATGGAACACTTTGAAACCAATGCTTTAGACAAGTCAGAACACAAACCCAAACTTTGGCTCAGATATGTTGACGACACCTTTGTAATTTGGCCACACGGGAAGGAAAAACTGGACAAAACCCACAAAAACTGACACCAGATCCAGAGGCACACAGAACGCCATCACCAATCAACCACTTTGTTGCTAAAGACACAAAGGCTTTAGCAACTAATCCACACCTAATGACCCACCTAAGTGGTACTCAGGATATCACTCAAGAAATCACTCAAGATATCCCTCAAGCAATTAAGGAACAAAAGAAGAAAAGACACACTAGCCTGGGAACTTCCTCTCGGCCCAGAACATTGGAGGCTATACACCACACCTCCTCAACAGTATTTATAGGAACTCAAACACTGAGATCCTGCTCTGTTCCAGTAACAAGAAGCCGAAAGCACCAGCCTGAAGATGACGAGTGAGACCTCGTCGAAACGTCGCCTAGACACCCCAACTTTTACACGGGAAGACACCCGAGGACACCAAAACCTGCATTCCTATACCCGTGAAAATCTACGAAAGCATATATATATACACACACACACACACACACACACACACACACATACACAACTCAGTATGTGCACTTCACAGATTGACAGGGTGCGCTTTTATGAAATTTCAGAAGGATGGAAGCAAGGCGAGGCAGGGGAGGGGAGGAAAGCAATAAAAATGCTTTGATAAAGTGAAATGCACTCCCCCCCCCCAGCTCCCTTCGCCTCCCTGCGCAGCCTGCAATAAATGCTCTCCACCCAGCAGAGGTTATGGAAGACCTGAAGTGAGAGAGAATGAGTGGCTTATGAAACATACTAAGAATGAAAAATCATTGGGGGGGGGTGGAGACGGAGAGGTAGAATTTATAAATCCAAAGGGGACTTTTGTTGCAGGTTTTCAGGTACCCTGAGCTAACTCTCTTCTGTTTTAAAGTGACAGACCAAGGTCTTGTCTGATCTTTGCTGGGGATTTATTTGACTCTCATTCCTCGCCTCTAGCGCTCTGTAAAGGTATGTATTGCTTTGGTAGCATCACTGCTGTCTGCCACACAAGGTGTTTGGGGGTTTTTTTTATTGCAAATTTCAGCATTCCTCCCTTTGGGCATATTTTCACAGCCATGGATCTGAGATTAGGAGAGATTTTGCTGACTGCATTATTCCAACAAAAAGGAAGGCACAGGATTTCCCCCCCCCCCCTGAGCGCCAAGAGCTTTGCAAAGGAGTGCTTGTAATTCTGACAACCCTTCCCATCCCCACCCCCCTTTTACCTGGGTGGTTTCATATTTGAAAAGTGACCAGTTGGCCAGGGCTGGTTATGGAGAGCACATGGCGACCCTTGGGGCAATAGCTCCCCTTGCTACCAGTCTGTTTCCAGGCACAATTCAAAGTTCAGCTTAGGATATATACAGTGGTACCTCGGGTTAAGTACTTAATTAATTCCGGAGGTCCGTTCTTAACCTGAAACTGTTCTTAACCTGAAGCACCACTTTAGCGAATGGGGCCTCCCGCTGCTGCCGCGCCGCCGGAGCACGATTTCTGTTCTCATCCTGAAGCAAAGTTCTTAACCTGAAGCACTATTTCTGGGTTAGCGGAGTCTGTAACCTGAAGCGTATGTAACCTGAGGTACCACTGTAAAGCCCTACATGGCTTAAGTCCAAGCTATCTGAAAGTCCGTATTCCCTTGGATAGAACTGTAGAGTTGGAAGGGACCCCGAGGATCATCTAGCCCAGGGGTCAGCAACCCGCGGCTCCAGAGCCGCATGTGGCTCTTTTACACCTTTGCCGCGGCTCCAGGGCGGATACTAGCGAGGGGAGGAGGCGCATTGTGTGCCCCGACACTCCCCACTGTTTTAAATGTCGCAATGGTTTTGCGGATCCCAGTTTTTTTTTTTTCTTCAGTCCAAGTGGCTCTTTTTGTCTTAAAGGTTGCAGACCCCTGATCTAGTGCAACCCCCTGCAATGCAGGAATATGCAGCTGGTTCATACAGGGATCGAACCTGCAACCTTGGGTGCACCATGGATGAACCTGCCGTTTTGAGATCTTTGAAGGAGGCCCTTCTCTCAGTCCCGCCACCCTCACAGGTAGACTTGGTTGGGGGGGGGGGACAGGAGAGGGCCTTCTCGGTGGCAGCTCCCAGACTTTGGAACTCCCTCCCTAGAAGAGCCAGACTGGCTCCGTCCTTGTTGTACTTCCACCAGCTGGTGAAGACTTCCTGGTTCCAACTGGCTTTGGGGAACTGACTGTCACAAATTCTCCACGGCACTTTAGCAGAAATGCTCAGAGTTCCAGGTTCTTCAGTACAGTGCAGCATATTTATTGTGAGCTATAGATATACAAAGATATACAATAATCTACAGGCTATAATACACAAGCAGTTCATACGGTCAAACAGAGTACCTGCCTGCACCTTAAGGCAAATAGGAAAACTTTTCTATCTCTCTCTGACCACACTCTTCTACACCACCCACTTACTGCTGGACAGGTTTCCCTTTTAAACCGATGACAGCCAATCAACTGACAGCACATTGCTGCTGAGTTTTTCTGACCCAGCACTTCCATAGAAAGTATTGCAGGCTGATTGCATCAGCCAGTTGCATCAGCTGGCAAACTCAAGCCTGCAGACTTACTATCTTACACAGCATTCTGTGAATCCAGACACTTACTGCTTTTAATGAAAGGGCTGGTGCTGTGTTGTTTTCATTACATGTTTATCTGTATGTTTTCAATAGGTTTTATATTTATATATAGGGATGGTTCTCGAAGCTACCAACATGAGTGTGACCAAACTGCGGGAGGCAGTGGAAGACAGGAGTGCCTGGCATGCTCTGGTCCATGGGGTCACAAAGAGTCGGACACGACTAAACGACTAAACAACAACATAGGGATGCTGCTGTGCTATCAATCTATTTGTTTTTAATAGGCAGATAGAGCAGCAGGAAACAAACTTGCACCATCTTCCATGGGACTGCCCTTCCAATACCTGAGATAGCTATCATATCACCTCTCAGTCTTCTGTTTTCCAGCACGAACATACCCAGCTCCTTCAACCGTTCCTCATACGGCTTGGTTTCCAGACCCTCGATCATCTTGGTCGCCCTCCTCTGCCCACCTACCAGCTTGTCAATACCTTTCTTAAATTGTGGTGCCCAGAACTGGACACAGTGCTCCAAGTGTGGTTTGGCCAGGGCAGAATACAGCGGTACTATTACTTCCCTTGATCTGGACACTAGACTTCTGTTATTGTCGCCTTAAATTGCATTCGCTTTTTCCTCTCTCAAGCAGGAATCCTACCAACCCCCTACTTGTAAAATGCCTGGGATTGAACGTCAGACAAATCTCCACTCCAGATGGGGCATAGAGATGAGCTATCTCACATCTTAGCGCATGCAAGGCTAGTCCCTAAGACAGTCATGGACTGACGCCATTTGCACACATCTATGAAGCAGCATTTAAGGACCAATGTAAAAGAGGAAGAAAGAGGCTGTTTCGTTAAGTCGCTCACTTGTGACTCTCCGAAGAAGAAGAAAGCAAAGCTGCAACTATGGTTCAAGGCTGGTAGAGTTGAGAAGGGGAGGACTTCAAGAGAAATTGCTTAATTGGCTTTGATGAAACTATTAGGCAAAAGCGAGGCTGTCTCTTGAGGTTAAATAGTTTGGTGCTGTTCCTTTGGGGCATGGATTTGCTGCCGGTGATTTCAGCAGAAACAAACCCAGGCCATTAACGTGAATTCCAAAGGGAATTGCCAGGAGGGCTAAAAAGTCCAAGATAAACATGTCAGGTTACATAAGCAGGCTCCTCCTTGTTGCTCCCCTCTTCCCTATTCTCTCTCTGCAAACAGAAACCTGGTACAAGCGTTTGAAACAAGAACAGTGGGGTGGGGGGTGGACATATAAGCAAGCTTTAGTATTTCTCCTCCAGTGGCCTTTAGGACAGCCACTGTCTAAAGCAGCAGCACTGCAAGAGCTCTGAGCCCATGATGTAATTTTAATGGCATGCAAATTTAGCATCCACACTCCCAAACGAAAGACAACACAGTGAGTGGAAGCTGCTTTGCCATGATCTGATGCACTCAAGAGTGAGAACAGCCCATCAACAGGGTCTTCAGAATTACTCTGACTGGAAAACACGGGTGGCACTTGGTGGGTGGGGAGTGAGAGGGCATCAGCCCCACCACCAGTAACCTACCCACACCTATTGCTAGACTTTCACGTACATTCAAAAATTATACATAGTAGTCATGGGAGACTTCAATTATCCCGATGTCTGTTGGAACTCAAACTCTGCCAAGAATGTAAGGTCCAACAAATTTCTCCATTGCCTCACTGACAATTTCATTCCCCAGAAGTAAAAGGAGTAAGAAGGGGATCATCTATCCTGGACCTGGTCCTCACCATCAGTGAGGAACTGCCTGATGAAGTGAAAGTACTTGGAAACATGGGAGGATGTGATCATGTTCTCCTGGGTTTTGTGACACACAGCCCAGGGAAAGCTGAGTGTAGTCAGACATGTACTCTTTAAGAAGAGCAGTGTACACATGGCTGCCTATATTAATATTGCACAGTTTGAAGTGACTGGAAGCATAAGAACTGACTCATGTTTTTGGAAGAAATCATTATCCAGGCCCATAAAAACATTATTCAAACTTTTACTTGGCAGAACACTTCAAAAACAGAACATAAGCATGAAACATGCATCCCAAAATATTCACACAATGTCTTGTGTTGTCTAGCACAGGCTCATCAATTTAGAAAACAGGAAATAATCCAAACAGGTCTACAAACAGAAGTCTCTCTCTCCCCCAAAGCCTGCATTGCAGCCTCTATTGGTCTTAGGCTGTTTGTTCTCCCTTCAGGAGAGCTTCATTTACATCCTCACTCCATGGGCTTCGGGAGATAGAAGCACAAGGAAACTCCCTTTCAAAATGGAGATTTGCAACTCAATACCTTCACCGCATGATCAAGGGTTACATTTAGTTTACAGCTAGAGAACAATCAACAGGTAATCATTTACCCATTTAGGAGCTCAAAACCCTAATGTTAGCAATACACATTTTGCCATTTCGCATTTTTAAACCATCAATTATGCTTATCACACATACACATCAAGGTCGGAAAGTCTGGAAAGGGGCCTCTCCACTGGGCCCTATAGGGATCCTTTTTGGCAAGTTGTGTTTATACTAGAAGCGATTGGACCTTTGTAAGCTTATTTCTTTATGGGGAAAGGTCCTTGCTGCAAGCCATTAAAATCATGCTCTTGGTTGTCTGGAGAGGATGCCGAGAATAAACTCCAAGCAAGGGTCATAATTTAGTGCTGATTGAACAGGACCAAACCTCCCACTCCAGGGTGAACTGAGAGGATTGGAAAATCCTCAGCCACTTCTGGCTGGGAATTGCAAGTGGGAGGTTTACGAAATTCCACAGCCTGTTTATTTATCAAGCTCGGCCAGCAGACATTTTAGAGGGTGTTTGTGGGTGGTATCAATGTGATTGGACTGAAATTGGCGACAGGAGAACAAAAAGGCTTTTCTGAATCAGCAGGGACCAGCAGGGCAGACATTTACTGACCCTCCAAGTGTCCCTATTTTCCAGGGGCAGTCCCAGATTTACAGAAACTGTCCTGGTTTCTCTTTTGATCCGAGAATGTCCTGCTTTTCCTTGTTGTTGTTGTTAGTCATTTAGTCGTGTCCGACTCTTCATGACCCCCTGGACCAGAGCACGCCAGGCACTCCTGTCTTCCACTGCCTCCCGCAGTTTGGTCAGACTCATGCTGGTAGCTTCAAGAACACCGCCCAACCATCTCATCCTCTGTCGTCCCCTTCTCCTTGTGCCCTCCATCTTTCCCAACATCAGGGTCTTTTCCAGGGAGTCTTCTCTTCTCATGAGGTGACCAGAGTGTTGGAGCCTCAGCTTCAGGATCTGTCCTTCCAGATTGCTTTTCCTTAGGCTGTCCCTATTTTCATCAGATCAATGTTGCTGGGTATGGAGTTATCCGACCCTGCCCCCCACCCCAAGCCATCTGAAGGCAGCCCTGTATACAGAAGTTGTTGTTTTTTTAATGTTTAATGTTTTATTATGTTTTTATATACAGTCATACCTTGGGTTACATACGCTTCAGGTTGCATTTTTTCGGGTTACGGACCACCGAAACCCGGAAGTACTGGAACGGGTTACTTCCGGGTTTTGGCGGTCGTGCATGCGCAGAAACGTTAAATTGCGCTTTGCGCATGCGCAGAAGCACCGAATCGCAACCCACAGACACGCAGGTTGGGAACACTGCAGGTTGCGAATGTGCATCCCGCACAGATCACGTTCACAACCCAAGCATCCACTGTATTCTGGAATCCACCCAGAGTGGCTGGGGCAACCCAGTCAGATGGTAGAATAGTAAAATAAATAAATAAATAAATTTTTATTTTTTAGGGTATGTATTTAGGAAGGGCAAAAAGGGATAACCACCAACCCCCTAGATGAGGTAACTGTTACGTGGATTTGTAGCTAGATGTTGACAAGCTGGAAGGCGTGCAAAGACAGGCAGCCAAGATGATCAAAGCTCTGGAAACCAAGCCTGATGAGGAACGGTTGAAGGAGTTGGGGTTGTTGTTGTTGTTGTTTGCCTGGAAAAGATGAGAGCAAGGGGAGATATGATGGCCATCTTCAAATGTCTAAATGGGCTTTAAAGAAGTAGGAGGGTCTGGAATGAAGAGGGAGGCAGAAGTGGAAGAGGAAGAGAGTGCTTCTGCTGTACTCCATGTAATTGTGTTTGTTCTTTAATCACAAAGTAACAGTCGTCTGGCTGCGAAATGACTGTCACTGCCACAATCGCCCTCCTCCTACTCCGATTCCTTCCGATTTTTTTTTGGCAAGTGCTGCATCTAGTTCAAAGGCAACTGCCGGGTTATTAATCATGTCTGTCAGACAAGGGCTGCAATCATGTTTCTGCCTGGAAACAAACCAGCCGGCTGACTTGCACAGTTTTAAGATGCGACCACGATTATTCTGCAGAAGGCTTTCCTGGCTTAGTCCTGTTAACAGGAGGACCAGAACCTTCCCCTCTGCGTAACGAGGAACCAGAAGTGGCAGAGCAATGACTTTAGAAATAATAACTCAAGTAACATAATAATTCAAAGGGGGATACAGTGCCTTTCACCCCCATGGGGAAGACGGTGGGTGACCTGCCTGCCTGCCTGCCTGCCTGCTCAGTCTGCTGTCCACCTCGACACCTGCTCACTCCTGATGGACAACTTCAAGGCCTCTCCTGCAGTCCACTCTTAGGCCTACTCATTACTGCTATTTGCGCAGTCATATGACTGGGGGACGCGGGTGGCGCTGTGGGTAAAAGCCTCAGCACCTAGGGCTTGCCGATCGAAAGGTTGGCGGTTCGAATCCCCGCGGCGGGTGCGCTCCCGTTGCTCGGTCCCAGCGCCTGCCAACCTAGCAGTTCAAAAGCACCCCCGGGTGCAAGTAGATAAATAGGGACCGCTTACTGGCAGGAAGGTAAACGGCGTTTCTGTGTGCTGCGCTGGCTCGCCAGATGCAGCTTTGTCACGCTGGCCACGTGACCCGGAAGTGTCTCTGGACAGCGCTGGCCCTCGGCCTCTTGAGTGAGATGGGCGCACAACCCTAGAGTCTGTCAAGACTGGCCCGTACGGGCAGGGGTACCTTTACCCTTACCTTTATGACTGTACAATTTGTAATTTATTGTGCTTTGTTTTGCATATAGCTTATTTTGAAGATTAAGTCCTATGTAAAATTAGTATGGGACGCGGGTGGCACTGTGGGTTAAACCACAGAGCCTAGGACTTGCCGATCAGCAGGTCGGTGGTTCGAATTCCTGCGACGGGGTGAGCTCCCGTTGCTTGGTCCCTGCTCCTGCCAAACTAGCAGTTCGAAAGCACGTCAAAGTGCAAGTAGATAAATAGGTACCGCTCCAGCGGGAAGGTAAACCAGAAGCGGCTTAATCATGCTGACCACATGACCCAGAAGCTGTACGCCGGCTCCCTCGGCCAATAAAGCGAGATGAGCGCCGCAACCCCAGGGTCGGTCATGACTGGACCTAATGGTCAGGGGTCCCTTTACCTTTACCTCACCACTGTATATATTGCCAGGTCAAAAATTATGAAACCAATATCACAATATGGACTTCAAACCAGTTTTGGACAATATATTGATATATTGCCCAGCCCTAGTAGTTAGGTTGTATTCTTGCGTCCGTGACACTGGCCTAACAAAAAGAAATCCACCTCATTTTCTTCCTGCATAATCTTCTGTTCTTTCCAAGATTTCAGTGGGAGAAAACCTGTGGAGCCCGTAATATTGGTGGGACAGTGAAACAAAATCAGATACTGCCACTTTGTGAGTAACACTGCAGGACCCAGCTATCAGATGCACTCTTCCTATATACAGCACCAGCAACAAACCTCGCTTGCAAAGGAGTTGATGCATATTCATGGGTTGGTATCATTTTAATTTATGAGCATACTTAATGTAGCATGAGCCTTCAGTTCACCTACTTAAACAAAGGTGTGCAGTCTTTTTCCTAGGAATGAAAAAAAAGAAAAGAAAACATAGACGAAATGTTTGTTCCCTCGGGGACAAACCATTGGCTCTGAATTATTTTGCTCTCATTTTAATGTGCGTGAAGTTTCCGAGGGAGGACAGTTTGCTCACTGTTGGAAATCCAGATTCATTTGTTTCCCATTACCATAATAGGACAGGAAGTTTTAATATTGCAAGCTCACTGGCTTTATAAATTGAAGGCCTTTCCCCAAAAACAGAGGCTCGTTGAGTGACCCTGTTGTTTTTCAGCTGCGCATTGCAGGTTGCCAAATAATTTGTACACTTGGTGCGTTGTTGCCACGTTCATCCTGTGTTCAAGCAGCCGGACACAAGGCTTACCATCACTTCTGATATAACGGTATACACATAAGCTTGTTCCCCATCATCTCTAAGCCAGGGATGGGGAGAGCTGCAGCCTTGTAAATGCTGGTGAACTGTAACTCCCATAATTCCTGACTACTGGCCATGCTGGCTGGGGTGCATGGGACTTGTAGATGGCTGGTTTTTCTGCCGTCGTGTCGTTGTTCTGGCGAGTATGGAGAGTCCAAGAGCATGCTGCCTGGAGGAGTTGGTGAGGACGGACAAGCTATAATTTATGGATTGCTCCAAAGGTGTTTTAGAAGCAATAAGCAAGAAGCAAGAAGACCCTCTCTTGGGCTCAATTGCATAGGATTTAGCATATACCGTATTTTTCCGTGTATAAGACGCCCCCATGTATAAGACCCCTATTTTTTTTAACCCAAAATTAAGAAAATAAGTTGTTTAGCTTTTTTTGGGGGGGAGGTCACTTCTGTCAATCGCTCACCGCCTGCCCGCCACTGCTGACCCCAGAGGTAATAAAGAAAAACAGGCATTTTACCACCTCCATGTGAAGTCTGTTCCTGGCCCTAAGATCTACCTAAAGATTAACAAAAACTACATCAAAGCTACCTTCTTATTTTTATGTACCCAGGATGCCTGGTAGGTAACTGGTCTGTGCTGGAATGCTTTATACGTGACTGTCAGGCATAGAGAAAATGGGGCAGAGATGCAGAGGCTTGTGGGATCGATCAGAAATTATGTCAATGACCCAAACCTAGTCAAAGCGATGCTTTCACCGCTGACACAATGGCTTGCTTCATTTGTCATAATTCCTCATAGCAATCCTACATGACCACTACACCTTTACTTAGCAGCTACTCTCCAAGGTCTCAGGAAGAAGGTCTTCCCCATTATCATTTAACCTTAAAGCTACCTGTGCCTTTTAATTCAGGAATGGGGATCCTGTGACACTCCAGATTATGCCAGACTCCCAACTCCCATCACACCTGACCATTTGCCATGCTGGTTATGGCTGATGAGAGTTAAGAAGTCTAACAACATCCAGAGGGCCACAGATTCCCCACGTTTTAACTAGAGATGGCAGGGATTGAACTTGAAATCTTCTGCAAACAAACCGCATGGACTATCATCAATATGCTATTATCCTGCCACTATTTTTATCAGATGCAAACTTTAAAAAAAAAGTTTAAAATGCTTTACTTACAAAATGTTCCAAAGGTCAGGTTCATGCATATATCTAAGCAGCAGCAATGAGAACACAGGCAGAATACTCTTGGGTAGAAAATATAGAAAGATAGCTTCAAACATGGGCTCTAAGATTGGAGCTTGCTTAGGTACATTCGTGCCACGTAACCGATACAAACTTCATCGAATGCGGCATTCTCTAGAACTGCAATGAATGGAATGTCATGCTTGCATAAAATGCTTTTAAAAAACAAAAACAAAACCCTTTTAAAATCATTCCAAAATATCACGCACAACTCTGTTAGGCTTAACTCTGGGAACCGAAAAGGCAGCCCAAATGAAAGTTAATCATGTAATGGATTTCCCCTTTGGATTTATGTCCTCCACTTAAGGGAACATTAATTTGGCTCCGTTCGCTCACATACTATCACATTTCTGCCATTTATTTAAGTCGTCTCATCCTAAAAATGGTTCTAAAAATACCACAGGTTATTTTATATATATATATTTGGGAAAGCACATTAAAGCACCTTAAAATTCATCAAAGTAGCTTCAAGTTGATGAAAGGGCATTAAAAATGGATGGAAGTGCACTCTTTGTTTATTTTCGTAGCTGTTAACGAGGTTTGCACTGGGTGACATGGAATTGGGGAAGGGCTGCAGTGGGAGGGCAACTGCTTGGCATGTAGAAGGTCCCTGGGCATCTCCAGGGGGAGGCCAGGGGTGGGATTCAACATCTTTCCCCATTGCTCTGTCTGTGCAAGCATGCCAGCTTTCCAGATGCAATCACCCCCTTTCTCCTCTCCTCATCCAGGGGTTCTCCTGAACCCCCAGAGACAATTCTGGAGGGCAACCTGAACCTGAGGCATGCAACGCAATGCTACCCCCCCCCCCAATCTTGGGCCCAAGCCGGCCCCTCTGGTGTTCATACACAGCCCTAGTAGATTGCCTCAGGTTTCTTCTCCTGCACAGCTAACTTGCTTCCTGAAAGCCTCTCGGGAGATTGTGGTTCAGCCCTCATGGCACCTGCTACTGAGCAGACCTCAGGTGCATAATTTAGAGCGACTCTTGAAATGCAGGATGTCTGACGAGTCTTCACCTCGACACATCCTCTGAGGTACTTTTCTCCACACCGAAGGCTGGTGAATGCGATTTGGAATGAAGAGCTGAAGGCGGATCGGAGCTGACAGGACTCCATGTTTCTTTCTGGATGGCTGACTTAACTCAGCCAAACCCTGCTCCCTCAGAAGAGAAAGAGAGAGCTGTCTTTGGGGTATTTCGTGTGGCGGTAAACAAAATGGAGGACAGAGGAGCAAAACTGAGCTCGACGCCCTGTGACTTCCGCGTTGCCTCATTCACTTAACACAGATAGGAATGCAAAGAGGTTATGATTGAGCCGGTTGCTTTTTGTTTTGTTTTGTTTGTTTTGGGTCTTGTGTATGCTTTTTTCTTCTTGCAAATGGGTCGAGCATTTTTAGACGGAGACAGAAACCCAGGAGAAACATGCCAAGTTGGTTTCCCCCCTCGGCTTGCTGTTGTTTACAGGACACCTTACAAGTTCAACCCGAGGCTGAGGTCGCATGAAGGGCGATCTGACAGCGAGTGCAGCGCTCTCGCACACCACTCTGAAAAGAAAACTGAAAAAGGAAAAAAGCAGCTGTTCCAAATGGTGCAGATCTCCCAGAGTTCATACCTTTTCCCTCCACATTGGATTCTCTCTGCATCTGGAAAGCTAGCATGCCAAAGACTAAGTCTCTGATATGCTAGATTTCCTGATGCAGAGAATTTATTAAGGATATCATTATGTGCACTCCAGTTCTCCAAACTATGATCATTTCCAGGGTTTCGTCTTCTTTGGAATGAGGTCACTGGAGGCTTACAGTGTGCTATGGTATTTATATCTATTGTACGTACAGTGGTGCCATGGGTTAAGTACTTAATTCGTTCCAGAGGTCCGTTCTTAACCTGAAACTGTGCTTAATCTGAAGCACCACTTTAGTTAATGGGGCCTCCTGCTGCCGCCGCACCGCCAGAGCCCGATTTCTGTTCTTATCCTGAAGCAAAGTTCTTAACCTGAAGCACTATTTCTGGGTTAGCGGAGTCTGTAACCTGAAGCGTATGTAACCCGAGGTACCACTGTACTCCCACTGGTATTCTTTCAAACTGCTAGGTTGGCAGGAGCTGGGAGAGAGCAACAGGAGCTCACTCCATTGCGGGGATTCAAACCGCCGACCTTCTGATCGGCAAGCCCAAGAGGCTCAGTGGATTAGAGTAAACCACAGCACCTCCCACATCCAATAGATATAACTAAGTGACCAATCACGTCAGTTCTGCCCCCCCAACAGAAAACTGCTCAGACCCAGGCTTTCTAAGTGTGGGACAAGCAGAAGTATGGGTGAGCTTACAATCTAAGTTACACAACTTACACTGAATAGCAGACAGCAATACAAAAAAGGTAGTTTTTGGCAGAAATAAAACTGCAGCGGGATGGAAACAGCGCTGTTGATGACAAATGCAGGTTGAAAGAAGCCCTGTGGAACGCCCTCCCACCAGATGTCAAAGGGAAAACAACTACCAGACTTTTAGAAGACATCTGAAGGCAGCCCTGTTTAGGGAAGCTTTTAATGTTTAATAGGTTATTGTATTTTAATATTCTGTTGGAAGCCACCCAGAGTGGCTGGGGAAACCCAGCCAGATGGGCGGGGTATAAATAATACATTATTATTATTATTATTATTATTATTATTATTATTTGTTTGCCTTACAACTGAGAAACACACTGTGTTCTTCTGAATACTATGTCTGTCTTCACTCCTGGTTTCATGTTTTATTTTACCCCCAAAGCATCAATGGACGCTGGCAGCCACCTCCAAGAGTGCCATGCAAATGTGCATTACAAGATCGGGGTTGGTGCTGCCCACATATTTTATCCAGCAGCATCATGTCTAGAGATGTTCATCCACTTCTTTTGACGGCCGCTAGCAGGGTGAATGAGCTGGGCAGCTGCCCCCATTCATTACAGAAGCGGAAGGATGTCAAAGAACAGTGGCGTAGAATTTCTCTCTTGATCTCGGGCTAATGGTACGGTGTGGGTTTTCCTCTGCTGTAAAACAGATTACATTAATGTTAAGTGGGGAAGCTGTACTTTTTGTGAGGACCTGGGCAGAATTGCCAAGCAAGAGCAGAGGTCCAGTAGCAGAATTGTAAGGTCAGGAAGTTTGGAACTTTGCACCAAACTTTGGCTATTGTAATACAGTGGTACCTCGGGTTAAGTACTTAATTCGTTCTGGAGGTCCGTTCTTAACCTGAAACTGTTCTTAACCTGAAGCACCACTTTAGCTAATGGGGCCTCCCGCTGCTGCAGCGCCGCCAGAGCACAATTTCTGTTCTCATCCTGAAGCAAAGTTCTTAACCCGAGGTACTATTTCTGGGTTAGCGGAGTCTGTAACCTGAAGCGTATGTAACCTGAGGTACCACTGTATGTGTCTTTACCAGGTATGAGGAAGCTTGGGTCTGGACTTTCAATGTGGCCCTTCGGTCTTCTCCATGTAGTCCAGAATGGTCTACTCTGACTGGCAGTGACTCTCTGGATCTCAAGGAACAAGTCTCTTAACCGGCGGCTGAATCTGGGACCCTCGCCAATCAAAGTACAGTCATACCTCGGGTTGAAGTAGCTTCGGGATAAGTATTTTTGTGTTGCGCGCTGCGGCGATGCGGAAGTAACGGAGCGTGTTACTTCTGGGTTTCGCCGCTCACACATGCGCAGACGGTCAAAATAACGTAGCGCGCATGCACAGAAGCGACAAATCACAACCCACGGACGTGGGTTGCGTTTGCTTCTGGATGCGAACGGGGCTCCAGAACAGATCCCGTTCACATCCAGAGGTACCACAGTATGTGCTGTACAGCTGAACTATGGTTACTCTATAAAGGGATGCATCCAAAAATATATATCTTCTCTATCTAGCCCTCAGAACTCTCCCTAGGCTGTTTCCCTCAACAGCTTTCCATCACACACCCAACTGAGTGTTTTTCTCTAGTTGGAATTCCTCATTGAACTCAATACCAGATGGAACTGAAATTGAATCCCGAAAAGGCAGAGGTGTTATGTGTTTCCCATTCTCAAATCCAAGAGGAGCGAAGACGGCCTGGTCTGGATGGGGCTGTACTGCCCTGAAAGTAGCAGGTTCATAGCTTGGGGTCACTCCTGGATCCAACATTGTACCTTGAGGCACAGATGGTTAGGAGTTTTTCTGTTGTCCTATTTTTCTGTTGCTCTGGTAATATTTTGATATGTTTTTCCATCACTCTGGTAACTTCCAGATTGGATTCTTGGACTGCCTTCTACATCAGGCTGCCTCTGAAGACGACTCAGAAACTTATAGAATTGTCGAGTCGGAAGGGACTTCCCGGCAATGAAGGAATCTTTTTGCCCAATGTGGAGCCCAATGTGGACCCACGACCCTGAGATTAAAAATCTCATGCTCTTACCAACTGCTAGTTTAAAACGCCATGGCGAGATCACTGGCTGGGTTTGCCTTAAAACTCATATATCATCTCTGTTTTAAAACAGCTCCATTAGTTACCAGTTTGTTTCTGGGTCCAATTTAAGGCACACAGGATAGTGTTGGAAGCCCTAAACAACTTAGGCTCCAGAAACCTGAGAGACTGCCTCCTTTCCTACAGATACTCTTGGATGTTGAGAAGAGCAGAGAGGTCATTCTGCTGCCCTCAGAAGTTCGGGGTGGATGCAAGAGGGCATTTTCTGTGGCAGCCCCTAGGTCATAGAATTACCTCCCCACAGAGGTGAATTCATTCTGGCAAATGCTGAAAACACACCTCTTTACCCTGCCTTTGACACCTGACACCTGTGTGTTCAGGACGCACCTTGTTCCTATAACTTGTTTTAACTGTTTTTAATATTGAATTTTGTTGCAACTCACTCTGGGATCTGTTGGCAAAGGGAAGGAGATGAATTAAATGATGGTGATAATGTCTGAGTGTGGTGCCCACTGTAGGGATTTTTTGTCAGGAGTTCAGCCTACACTTGAGTAGGACCCTGGCAGAGACACATGCCCAACTGGCATGTTCTCTCCCTCCTAGTCGATCGTTCAGGAGCTTCAAAAGCTTTCTTCTGGACTACATGGAATTGGCGGAAATGACTGGCAGAATCCGAGACCAGGGAGAAGAGTCGGTGGAAGAAGATTGGAAAAAATTCAAAGTATATTTACAGAAATACTGTAAAGTTAATGAATGTTAGAAGGATGCTGGAATGAAGTTACATGGTTTTAGCAGAAATGTTATAAAGAACTAAGCAAAAATAGATTGTTAATGGGCCAAAGTGTAAAATTTAAGGTCAGATTGTGTTAAGATATATTATAGAACAAAAATTGAGAAAGATGGAAAGGATTTGCTGAAATAGCTAATTGAACTAGAATACAAAAAAGGGAGGTGTGAGGAGGTCGATGAAACAAGTAAATGAAAGGTAAAGATACGGAAATATTGGATGTGTTTTTAAGTGTTTTTGTTTTTCTTATTGTTTTGCTGTATTGTTTTCTGTTTTTATTTTTATTTTTGATGTATTGTAACTTTTTATTGTCCTTTCCCCCCCCCCTTTTTTGCAATTATTAAACTTCTAATAAATATCATAAAAAAAAAAGCTTTCTTCAACCCGAACATCACAGCGACTGATGCCAACTGACACCGGCACACTTAGGGATCCACAGAGTTTGCGCATCATGCGCGACAGACCTCAGCAACTCAGCATTTTGGCTAATCTACTTTATTTACATATAAACACACACGGAGCACTGCAACATGGCTCCCTCCCTTTCTAGCACCAGACAGCTAAGAGAATGAACAAAGGACAATTGTCCCACTTCACGGAACACAGTAACACAAACATCCTGTCTCCGTCACTTCCCACTCTGTGGAGTCAAAACATACACTGTCATGTGATAGACAACAATCCTATGACTGCAGTCATGGAGCAGGAATTCTAACATTTTTAACCCAGGTCTTCAGGACAAGTCCAAGACAATCAGCTGAAATGTGGCTACCTTTATCTTTATTTCCTTTGCACCAGAAGCAGAGTTAATCCAACCTCCACGTGCCAACCCATTTTCTGAAAAGGAATGCCCTGCTGCCATTTTAGCGGGGGCCTAATTGCCCATAAAATGGGTTCCCTTGGCCTGGTTGACAGACACACATGGAAACACTGTCATTTTGCAAAAGTACAGCAGCTGCTGTTGGTCAGGTTCTTCAGAGACAAATGAAAATCCATTATAATCACCCCCTGTGCAGCATAAGATTACAAAAGGAGAGCCTTGCTCAAAATGGCTTTTGCACAGCCTGGGCAACAGCATGATTTTCCCTCTGTGAAATGGCCTAGGTAGTCCAGGGTGCCAATTCAAATAACAATCCGCATCAGAAGACTAAGTGGCTCCGCAAAGAAAGTATTGTTCTCTGGGCTTTCATGGGGAAGTTTATTAGGAGCAAAGGAATGTTGAGAGTGCTACCTTACTGCCTGGGTTGGTGTCCCTCCAACCAAGCTAGACTTTGGAGCTCATTCTAAAGCAGGCATAGACAAACTCGGCCCTCCAGATGCTTTGGGACTACAACAACTCCCATCTTCCCTAG
This sequence comes from Podarcis muralis, assembly GCF_964188315.1. Lineage (NCBI taxonomy): Eukaryota > Metazoa > Chordata > Lepidosauria > Squamata > Lacertidae > Podarcis > Podarcis muralis. Next base: position 9,972,331 of record NC_135655.1, on the reverse strand, counting down.
CTAACAGGACCAGTGGTCAGGGATGATGGGAGTTGTAGTCCCAAAACATCTGGAGGACCGAGTTTGCCTATGCCTGTTCTAGAGCTTACTTCAGGCCAGGTGTTTTGGACTACAACTCCCATCAGCCCCACCCAGGATGGCCAATGGATATGGATGATGGGTGTTGTAGTCCAACAATACCTGAAGGGCACCATGTTTTTAAACCCGTGCTCTACATGATCCCTGATTTGCATCTTGCCCAAGTCCTCCAAAATCTGAAACTAGAATTGGAGAAAAGTGACAAGTGGGGTGCCGCAGGGTTCTGTCCTGGGCCTAGTGTTGTCCAACGTCTTTACCAATGACTTGGATGAAGGAATTGAGGGAGTGCTCATCAAATTTGCAAATGGCACTAAACTGGGAGGGGTAGTTAACGCTGCAGAAGACAGAATCAGAATTCAAAATGACCTTAACAGGTTGGAGAACTGGGTGCAAGCTAATAAAATGAATTTCAATAGGGACAAATGTAAGGTTGTACACTTAGGCAGGAAGAACCTGATGCACAAATATAGAATAGGGGACACCTGGCTTACTCATAGTACTTATGAAAAGGATCTGGGGGTCTTGGTCAACAGTGTGATGCAGCAGCAAAAAGAGCTAATACTATTCTAGGCTGCATCAACAGAAGTATAGTGTTCAGATCAAGGGAAGTATTAAAAAGGTAAAGGTACCCCCTGCCCGTACGGGCCAGTCTTGACAGACTCTAGGGTTGTGCGCCCATCTCACTCAAGAGGCCGGGGGCCAGCGCTGTCTGGAGACACTTCCGGGTCATGTGGCCAGCGTGACATCGCTGCTCTGGCAAGCCAGAGCCGCACACGGAAACGGCGTTTACCTTCCCGCTAGTAAGCGGTCCCTATTTATCTACTTGCACCCGGGAGTGCTTTCAAACTGCTAGGTTGGCAGGCGCTGGGACCGAACAACGGGAGTGCACCCCCCCGGGGGGATTCGAACCGCCGACCTTTCAATCAGCAAGCCCTAGGCGCTGAGGCTTTTACCCACAGCGCCACCCGCATCCCCAAGGGAAGTATTAGTAGCTCTCTATTTGGCCTTGGTCAGACCACACTTGGAATACTGTGTCCAATTCTGGGTGTCACAATTTAAGAAGGATGTTGACAAGCTGGAACATGTGCAGAGGAGGGCAACCAAGATGATCAGGGGTCTGGAAACTAAACCTTATGAGGAGTGCTTGAAGGAGCTGGGGATGTTTAGCCTGGAAAAGAGGAGACTGGGAAGAGATAGGATAGCCGTCTTCAAATATCTGAAGAGCTGTCACATGGAGGAGAGAGAATGCTTGCTTCTTCCTGCTCTGGAGGGTAGGGCTGGAACCAGTGGCTTCAAGTTATAAGAAAGGAGATTCCGACTAAATATTTGGAAAAACTTTCTGACAGTAAGAGGTGTTCGGCAGTGGAACAGACTCCCATGAGAAGTGGTGGACTCTCCTTCCTCGGAGGTTTCTAATAATAATAATAATAATTTATTATTTATACCCCGCCCATCTGGCTGGGCATCCCCAGCCACCCTGGGTGGCTTCCCAAAAAAATATTAAAATACTGTACTACATCAAACATTAAAAGCCTCCCTAAACAGGGCCGCCTTCAGATGTCTTCTAAAAGTCTGGTAGTTGTTGTTCTCTTTGACATCTGGTGGGAGGGCATTCCACAGGGAGGGCGCCACAACAGAGGTTGGGTGACCATCTGTCATGGGTGCTTTAGCTGAAATTCCTGCATTGCAGGGGGTTGGACTAGATGACCCTCAGGGTCCCTTCCAACTCTACAATCCAATGATTCCATGGTCCTAGTCCAACACTCTATCTCTGCTGTTCATGGACACCATGAAACATGACCTACCGGTAAGTCAGTTCCGAAGCTTCATTATGGAGGTTAGATCTTTTAAAAAATAACAAGAAAAAAATAACTCACCCTTTTCCCCTTAGTTGGTTAGAGCAAGTCTTTGAAGCGGAGGCATCAATGTGAAATTCTTTTAATGGGAACCCTGCAAGCCTTTTCTTTAGAGGCAAACATCAATAATAAACTGCATTTTCAAGATACACGCCTCTGTCCTTTATAAAAAAGTAATGCCGCCAAGTAGGTATTTATAGCAGTTTCTGAATCCAGAATGAGCAGCAGCAAATGCCTTTGCGCTCCTGCTTTGCAGAGGTTAGCTGAGCGATAGTAAATAAAGCATACACGTTGCGGCTTCAAAGGATTCATAGGGTGTTTTCTCCTAATCAGTGGTTAAAAGCCATGAACTCAGAATTGTTAGAAAAATGCAACCTGTGCAGCTGGTAGAAGTAGAACGACTCATGCAACACATTGGCGACTAATATACAATATACTAATAGGGACGCGGGTGGCGCTGTGGGTAAAAGCCTCAGCGCCTAGGGCTTGCTGATCGAAAGGTCGGCGGTTCGAATCCCCGCGGCGGGGTGCGCTCCCGTTGCTCGGTCCCAGCGCCTGCCAACCTAGCAGTTTGAAAGCACCCCTAAGTGCAAGTAGATAAATAGAGACCACTTTCTAGCGGGAAGGTAAACGGCGTTTCCGTGTGCGGCTCTGGCTCGCCAGAGCAGCGATGTCACGCTGGCCACGTGACCCGGAAGTGTCTCCGGACAGCGCTGGCCCCTGGCCTCTTGAGTGAGATGGGCGCACAACCCCAGAGTCTGGCAAGACTGGCCCATACGGGCAGGGGTACCTTTACCTTTACCTTTATACATACAATAATTACCAAAATAATTATACATTAAGGGCCGCTGCTCAGTCTCTTAAGCTTAAGCCAAGAAATAGTATTCTTTATGAAAGTGAATATCAATATACCGTATTTTTTGCTCTTTAAGACTCACTTTTTCCCTCCTAAAAAGTAAGGGGAAATGTGTGTGCGTCTTATGGGGCGAATGCAGGCTGCGCAGCTATCCCAGAAGCCAGAACAGGAAGAGGGATCGCTGCTTTCGCTGCGCAGCAATCCCTCTTGTTGCTCTGGCTTCTGAGATTCAGAATATTTTTTTCTTGTTTTCCTCCTCCAAAAACTAGGTGCATCTTGTGGTCTGGTGCGTCTTATGGAGCGAAAAATATGGGACGTGTCAAGGCTTTGAGATTAGACCACTGAAGAAGCCCGGAAAACTATCTTGGGAGAGTGCTACCTGCCAGTCACAGTAAAAGGGCCCCATTGGGGGCAAACATTGGCCTCTCGATTACTTGGACTGCCAGGGCGAAACAGGTGCAAAACGCTGGCACCCTGTCGTCTACAACTTCCCTAGCATCTCTCAGTATTGTGAACAACACTGAACTTACCCTTTGTTGGTATCTTCATGAACTCACCTAAAAAGATAAAGAAAACAAAAGACTGAGTTACGCATTTGAAAAATCCATTGAAACCAGACATTATAAGTTCATCTTAGGTTGGGTAGTTCATAAGTCTCTGTGGCTTTACACAAGGTTTTGTATTTTTCTCAGAAGATTGATAAAGAATGTACAGTGGCACCTCGGGTTCCATACACTTCAGGTTACATACGCTTCAGGTTACAGACTCCGCTAACCCAGAAATAGTGCTTCAGGTTAAGAACTTTGCTTCAGGATGAGAACAGAAATCGTGCTCTGGTGGCACAGCAGCAGCAGGAGGCCCCATTAGCTAAAGTGGAGCTTCGGGTTAAGAACGGACCTCCAGAACTTATTAAGTACTTAACCCCAGGTACCACTGTATAATTATTTTGGTAATTATTGTATGTATATTAGTCGCCAACATGTTGCATGAGTCGTACTATGAACTCAGAATGGGGCACATGAGCTAAGAACATAAGAACAGCCTGTTGCACCAGCCCAACAGCCCATCTCACCCATAGTAGTCAACCAGAATGGAATATATAAGCAAAACCCAAGCGCAAGAGTGCTCTGTGGTTTCCAGCAACTGGTATTCAAAAGCATTGCTGTCTGCAACTGCAGAGGCTGAGCATAAGCATGATAGCTTGAAGCCACTGATAGTCATCTCCTCCATGCAGAATGCAGAAGTGCACATTGTCCTCCACACAACCTGCACCCCACCACCTGGTGAGTGCTCATGCACTGGGCAGGGGCGGGAAGGGCGGATGGGTGCATGATGTCATTGTGTAAGGTCACGTGACGCCAGGGCCCCTCAATGTGGTGGGGGGCCAAGTCGGCACCCTGGCTGCAGCAAAAGTGAGGCCAGACCTAACCCTTCTAAATCATCCATCAGAGGTTGATGGATTGATCCAACCAGAAGCAGCTGGGACTTCTGTTGCAGCCAGGGCCGCCAACTAAAGGGGGCGGAAGGGGCTTCAGCACCCTCTATATTTGTGGGTAAGAGGCTGAGCCCCCCCCCAATATTGAGGGGGCCGCCATCTCCTGCAGCCCACGACCGCTAGGTAGTGCTCGCGTGCCAGGTGGGGACAGGAGCGCAGAGGGTGAAGATCACCCTCCATGTGCTCTACCCCCTACTGCTGCTGGGTGGGCACTCTTGCACTGGGCAGGGGCAGAACACATGGAGGGGTGCATGACATCATTGTTTGATATCATGTGACACCAGGCAAGTCGGTGCAGCATTACCTTCTGACAAGGGAGGGCTTTCATCAGGAAGGCTTTGCTACTTATCTGCAGTTAGATAGGCTTACCCAGCTCTGGAGAGGGTCCTCTGCCTATAAATTTAGTCCACTTTGGCAAAATAAAATAAAATTAGGGAAGGGTTGTAGCAATTGCCCTTTATAGCAAAATGGGAAATGTAGAGCCTCATTTTATTCAAAGCGGCATGAAACCTGAATTAAAAGCAGAAGCAGAGAGAGAACAAAGCAATTTAAAAATTCAGTTATAATGTTGTTCCTGGGGCCTATGCACATCCCTGCTCCATTTGAACAGCAAACTCGTTCTCTAAGAGTCAATCCTTCTGTAGCCAAAATGACGTCATTATGGGAAAGTGTGAGGCATCAGTTGGAGACCTCTCAGCCCAGAGAGACTGAGCATGCCCCAAGCACAGGGGCTGATGGCTAACTGTTGAGAGGAAAGGGAAACCGAAAGCTGTGGAGAGGGGAAATGGAACGGAGTGATTCTGGAAAACAGCATGACTGGCTGAAGCTACAAAGCACCATTTTGTTGTGACCTTTTGCTGCAGGCCAGACCCGTTCCACCTCATTGCTCACACGAATTTAGAGATGGGGCCCAGGGGCCCACACCTGTGTCAGGTGCATGCCTGCACAACGGGCCAATGGGGGAACAATGAGATGCACCTCCAAGCAAGGCAGCGCTCCCCGTGGGAAGTCTGGGCTGCTCCAGATGTGCACATTTGTTTACTCGTTCCTTCGCCCGCCCACACACAGGCACACAATTACACGTTAGCTTCCACTCTGCCTGCTGTCCGCCGTATTAATTCGCTCAGTGGTAGCCTGGCCTGCATTGATAGAGAGGCAAAGGAAGAAAGGGGGTGGGTATTTATGGTTAAAGAGACACCAGAAATACATAATTGTCCTATAATATGTCATCAACAGCTCAAAATGAACTTGCCAGCTGCAGCACATGAAAGAGCAGCCTGCTCTTTCAGGAATAGATGCATCCATACTCCCACCCCAAGACAAGGATCTTCTAGAGGAGGAGGCTGAAACCTGAAGACTCGCAACATCAGGAACTCTTTAAATACAGTTCTGAAGAAGATGTGTGTGTCCCTAGAAATGATTCAGGGACAATAATTTCAATAGACACACAATGTTGATGTCTCTTTCAATCTGTGATATTAGCCTGTCAGGTAGAAGCGAGTAAGAAGAGCCTGTTGGATCAGGCCAGTGGTCCATTGTAGGAGTGCAAATATCCAGAGCGTGGGGTCAGGTGGGATTACCATGAAAAATTATAAAATATGCATCAAGCCACTGTGTCCATGACGAACGCATTGTGTTGACTGGGTTTGATACATTGACAATAATTTCTGTTCAAATCCCACAACCCTCTGCATCTCTGGCCATTTCCTCTACTGCCCATTTCTCTCTCTTCACAAGTCACGTACACAGTCCAGTTGCTTCACCAGGCACGCATCCTGGGCCATAAAGATAGCGGGCAAGCTTCTTTGATGTAGCCTTTCTGATATGTTAAAGGTAAAGGTAAAGGTACCCCTGCCCATATGGGCCAGTCTTGACAGACTCTAGGGTTGTGCGCCCATCTCACTCTATAGGCCGGGGGCCAGCGCTGTCCGCAGACACTTCCGGGTCACGTGGCCAGCGTGACAAAGCTGCATCTGGCGAGCCAGCGCAGCACACGGAACGCCGTTTACCTTCCCGCTAGTAAGCGGTCCCTATTTATCTACTTGCACCCGGGGGTGCTTTCGAACTGCTAGGTTGGCAGGTGCTGGGACCGAGCAACGAGAGTGCACCCCGCCGCGGGGATTCGAACCGCCGACCTTTCAATCGGCAAGTCCTAGGCGCTGAGGCTTTAACCCACAGCGCCACCCGCGTCCCATTCTGATATGTTAATCTTAGGATATTAATCTTAGGGCCAGGAAACAGGTTTCACATAAAGGTGGTAATGATCACTGTCCAATGTGGTGAGAGCCAGTGTGGTGTAGTGGTTAAGAGCGGTAGTCTCGTAATCTGGGGAACCGGGTTCGCGTCTCCGCTCCTCCACATGCAGCTGCTGGGTGACCTTGGGCCACGCTTCTCTGAAGTCTCTCAGCCCCACTCACCTCACAGAGTGTTTGTTGTGGGGGAGGAAGGGAAAGGCTCTCAAAGGAAAACTTATAAACCAGTGTTTTCGAAACTGGGGTTCCCAGCTGTTTTTGGACTACAGTTCCTATCAACCTTGACCACTGGTCCTGCTAGCTAGGGATGGTGGGAGTTGTAGTCCAAAAACAGCCAGAGACCTAAGTTTGGGAAGCCCTGCTCTAAGCTGAGTATTTGTTTTCAGCAACAGCTTGAATTTGCCACTTTTTAAAGGGCTTCCCATTCTTCCATTGCTTGAACTTCCCTACAGCTGATATTGGGCATGTGATAGTTGAGCATGACTCACCCAAAATGACCTCGCAGGCCAAATCTAGAGTAGTGGCTGCCCAAAGGAGGCCTGTCAGGCCAAAGATTCTCTACCACAGAAGCAACCTTTACTCACTGTATTACTGTGTGGGGCTTCCCTTGCACTTTGCCCAGAAACTGCTGTGCAAAGTTCTTCCAGAAATTGGCCATGGTGGATCAAGCTGCTAATAAAAGATGGGAAATCTTCTGAGCATCATGGTTCGCAAAGGAAACTGCATCCTGCTCCTTTTAGCCAGAGGACAAAAGTAAGTTCTGCTGTTCTTGTCCAGCCTTTCAGTGGAAACACGTTTTGCTTAATTGCAAAGAGGCCGCAATGTCCATCCTAATCTAAGGTGAAGCTCTGCTGTCCTTTATGAAAAAATAATGGGGGCTTTTCTTCAAATGCGAGTTGTTCTCTTTGTGACTCCTGATGAATCGGGCACAAGTAAAGCTTGCAGAAGGAATAGTCAATGAAGCAGAGGGAAGTGAAGTGCAGGAGACAAATTTCTGATGTGACAGGTGAGTTGTCTGGTTCAGTTGAGAAGCATTTACCTTTTGAGGATTCAAGTGTTCCTAACTCTGCAGATGGGGCCAAAGTAACAGGGAGCAAGGCATTAGCGTACAATCTTAAGCATGTGAACGAGACCCCTGAGAGGACGCGCGTGTTTAAAAATACATGAATATTTCCACGGAGCAAAGAAATAAATGCATCAAATGAAAGGGCTTTATAGGCAGAAGCAATCCATTATGCAACCTCCGGAGGGAAGAAGAGGCTGAATGAGGAGAAGCGCTGCTTGGCAAGAACAAATCCTGGATGCGCCAAGCCTTCCTCACAAAAAAGCCCATCAAAGATATGGTTACCAGACGTCCCCGTTTTCCAGGGACAATCCCCGGATTTACAAATCCGTCCCCGGAATGTCCCCGGATTTCATTTAATGTCCCCGGATTTATATTTTAAGTGTTGTAGATTTATTAGTTCTGACCAAACTGAGGGAGGCAGTGGAAGACAGAGGTGCCTGACGTGCTGGCATGACCGGCAGAATTCGAGACCAGGGAGAAGAGTTGGTGGAAGAAGACTGGAAAAAAATTAAAGTATATTTACAGAAATATTGCAAAATTAATGAATGTTAGAAGGTTGTTGGAAAGAAGCTATTGGCTTTAGTAGAAATGTTATTAAGAATTAAGTAAGAATAGATTGATTATGGATAAAGGTGTAAAACTTAAGGTGAAACTGTGTTAAGATAAATTATGGAGCTAAATTTGAGAAAGAGGGAAAGGACTTGCTGAAATAATTAATTGAACTAGAATACAAAAAGGGAGGTGTGAGGAAGTCAGGGAAAGAAGTAAATGAAAGATAAGGCTATGAAATTAGGGCGGTTTTTTTCTCTCTTTTTTCTGAAATGTTTCTGTTTTTGAGATGTTTTTTGCTTTTTCATTTTTCTTTTCTTTTTATTGTATTTTTATTTTTACTTTATTGTTTGTTTTTCTTTTTTCTGTATTTGTTAAACTTCAATAAATATTTATATATATATATATATAAAGGAGTGCCTGGCATGCTGTGGTCCATGGGGTCACGAAGAGTCGGACACAACTAAACGACTAAACAACAACAACAAGATTTATTAGTAGGGAATGAATGTTGTGTGATTGGTTCAACGACACAAGACACATCATATGGTGACTTCCGGTGAGGCAAAATGGCGGGTGCCACGGCAGTGAGCAGCTCCTGAAGCCAGCCAGAGCCAACTGCGCTACCAGGCTGGCTCTGAAGTGCTGCGACTGCCACCGTCGCCACAGGGGAACTAGGGACACCTGGAGTGTCAACTGGGGAAACCACTGACCCCCCGCACCACGACCTATGACCCAAATCGAGCCAGGAGTGACAGTCCCCGGCCATCCAGCCAACTGCCCAGCAGCACTCCAGGGCCAGGAAAAACCCCAAAGCCAACACAGGGAGAAGGAGGAGAGGAGAAGGAAAAGGAAGAGAGAAGAAGAGGAAGGAGAAAAAAAGGGGAGCCTCAACCTTGCTGCGCCGCTGCTGCTGAGGAGGAGAGGTAGGAGAGCACCAGGAGGGCAAGGACATGTGGCTGAGCCCAGGACCGACCCGAGCCTTCTCCAAGGCAGCTAGCGCTCCAGAAGAGCAGGCCGGGGCCCAGAGGAAGGACACGTTACAGAGGAGACCACAGAAGAGAAGATATTACTTTTCTTAAAAATAAAATAAAATAAATTTCTCTTTTCAAAAATAAATAAATGTGTCCCTGGATTCTTTGAAAAAAATCTGGTGACCTTAATGAAATAAGCACTTTCATTTCTGTTTGTTGCAGTGGCAGTGCGTCCCGTTTTGCCACCTGAGGAGCTGCCACACTCAGCCACTGCTGCCTCTGTCACTCATCCCTAGCCAAAGGCTCCCCCACCCCACAAATACTGGAGCCTCCTGGTTCCACCGGTGGGGCCCCCACCATCACAAGAGATGCGGTAGCAGCTTCTGGGTTCCAGCGAGATCTTCCCAGAACCTAGAAGCCAATGTTGCGGTGGCAGTGGCAGCAGGTGGGGTGCCCAAGGGAGTAGCACTCCAAGGGGGTTCTGCCTCCTGAGGCAGCTGCTTCAGTCTGTCTCATGGGTGGGCCGGCACTGGTTATTTGGAAGAGGAAGAGGTATAGAGTAGACGAGGTGATATCTCAATAGGGGACTCAGCTACATCAGACAAAATACAGGGTTATAAATGCGTTATAACACTGTGACACCAGAGGGCGCTGTAGAGCCGAAATCGCAACTCAGTGATACAGTGGAACCTCAGTTTTGAAGTGTCTTGGAAGCTGAACGATTTGGAACCCGAACGCCAAAAACCCGGAAGTACCTAATTGCTTCCATTTTCAAATGCACCTTGGAAGTCGAATGGCTTCTGAGGGGCATTTCTCCATTTTTTTCAATGGATTTTGCCAACCGCCCACTGATCCTCAGTTTTCAAATGTTTCAGAAGTCAAACAGTCTTCTGGAACAAATTACGTTCAAAAACCGAGTTTCCACTGTATTTCCAATTGTAAGCTTTACAACGGTTTTTTGTTTTGTTTTGTTTTGTTTGTTTGCAGGGCATATTCAAAGTGTCTTTTATAGCAGTGTCGATCTAGCCAGGATGAGAGGAAGCAAGTGAAAACGAGTGCAAGTGGGGACAAAGCAAACAACTCTGTTTTTGCACAGGGTGTCCAAAAATTGCTGGGGGGGGGGGATTTAACCCATGTAAATGAAGGAATGGCTTTCTGTGCAGTCAGTTTGAAACTGACTCAAAACCTCCCTTTTTCTTCTTTCTCCAAGAGAGCATTTCTAAAATGCATTAACTTGAGCTGTTGAGCAAATGCATAACAAGAACACAGCTGTATAAACAGCTCTCTCCTTTATCAGTCACAGCAATGGATGACCTTGGCTGTTCCAGTAGAGTAGGGATGACATGTCTAGGTCTTATCTTACGTCCTGACCATACTCTGACGCACAGACCTAGTCCGGGAACAGCGTCAGAGTGTGTTCTTGGAGTTGGTGACCTCTTGCTCCAAGATAAGAGTGTAGGAAGGAAAACCCTTTTATGGTCAGAAGTACAGGAAGGAAATCCCTTTTATGGTCAGGAGTACAGGAAGGAAATCCCTTTTATGGTTAAGAGTGCCGGAACAGGAACATCTGTGATGTCAACCTGCGTGTACAAGCTGACGTGGCTGGATTCCTGGGGAAGGGGGAGAGGGTGCCTGGGGAATATATATACTGCATGAAATTTCTCATTTCTTTGGACTTGCTGTGGACTGACAACACAAGTGCCTTTCTGCTGCTCCGGAGAGCAGAAATAAAAAAACTCTTTCTCTGAACCAACCCTCGGTGTCATTTGACTTCCTCCCTCCCGTCCGGGAGCAACGCAGAGCCCACCAATCAGTAAAGTCTAATAAGGCTACATAAAGAGTGTGTGTGTGTGTGTGTGTGTGTGTGAGAGAGAGAGAGAGAGAGAGAGAGAGAGAGAGAGAGAGAGAGAGAGAGAGAGAGAAATAGTAGTTTCTGTTCAGTCCCAATGCAAACTAACACCATAGATATGAAATTATCTGCACAAAACGTGGGCTGCTGAAGAATCAGCTAAATTGACTGAAGCCCAGGGCTCATTAGGGGAACAAAATGACAGGTTGGTTCAAGCTTCCCATTTGGGCTGCGAGATGCATTTGTTCTGACAAGATTAAAGATGTATTCCAGCTAGGAGTAAAGAGTATCCTTAAAGTCAGCTGTGCCTCTGGCTATGCAATTAAGAAATAAGAAATGGCAGCCTTCTAACCTGAGCTTGACACACCTCAGGTATGCAATGAAGTGCTGAAAAGGACAGCACATCGTATCCACTCCCTTAAGACGCAGCGTCGTAATAACCAAGGACTTGGCTTTAAAATATGCCATCTTTGCTTCAGGTTAAATCAGGTGGGACGCGAAGAGGAATATGCCATACCTTTGTAATGGATCTCCTTTCCACTTCTCCAGGCCCAGACTTGAGCTTCTTTGGAGAGAGCACTTTCAGCTGGCTGTGGAAGCCTGGGATTTCTGGGAAAGGGTCGGGGGAATTGCTGGCCAGTGAGATGGAAGCGAATTCTGCCTTGCTGATTATTGTATTCATTACCTGCCTTGAGCCTTCAGTTGGGGCATTTCTGTGGATGACTTCACCTGTCAGACCTCCACTAACACACACACACACAAACACACAAGTGTTAAGGAGCTTCCACACTGCAGATGTATAGGATTATTTTTACTGATCGGATTTTCCATGGCAAGGGGAAATCTGGATGCAAAAAATAAAAAGTACCCAGTTTGGCATTTTAGTAACATCATCATCATCATCATCATCATCATCATCATTTATACCCCGACCATCTGGCAGTGTTTCCCCAGCCACTCTGGGCGGCTTCCAACAAAAATATTAAAAATACAATAAAACATTCCCTAAACAGGGCTGCCTTCAGATGTCTTCTAAAGGTCAGATAGTTGTTTATTTCCTTGACATCTAAAGGGAGGGTGCTCCACAGGGAAGGCACCACTACCGAGAAGGCCCTCTGCCTGGTTCCCTGTAACTTCGCTTCTCGCAGAGAGGAAACCGCCAAAAAACCCTCAGAGCTGGACCTCAAGTGTCAAGGCTGAATGATGTAGGTGGAGATGCTCCTTCAGGTATACTGGGCCAAGGCTATTTAGGGTCAATGATGCCATGTGGGCACTGTGGAAAACATCCAAGCACCCAATCCACAAAAAACAGTAATATGGAAGCACCCTCTATCCCATTTCACAGTCCTCAGAAGGTCTAATCAGAAAAAAGTCACAGGTATTCAGTAGTACTTAAACAAGGCTTCCTCAGCCTCGGCCCTCCAAATGTTTTTGGCCTACAACTCCCATGATCCCTAGCTAGCAGGACCAGTGGTCAGGGATGATGGGAATTGTAGCCTCAAAACATCTGGAGGGCCCAGGTTGAGGAAGCCTGACTTAAACCCTGTAGGGCAGTGATGTCCAAACTTGGCCCTCCAACTGTTTTGGGACTACAATTCCCATCATCCCTGACCATTGGTCCTGTAAGCTAGGGATGATGGGAGTTGTAGTCCCAAAACAGCTGGAGGGCCAAGTTTGGACATCACTGCTGTAGGGGATGTACCTGCACCCTGCAAAATTGCATAAAATCAGCCAAAATAGCTCTCCATTATGCTGGCAAGACTGCACACTTCCTGAATCACTGTGGCACATGTGGTGGTGCTGTCCAAAGATTATTCCCTTTGGCGGGGGCGGGAATTCAGACCATAAACCAGATTATGAAATACCTGGTCCAGTCAGGCCCCAAAATAGCACTATTATCTTGTTTTCTTTTAGGAAATGCCACGGAATACCTAATAAAGATCTTTTTTCCCATTTGTTAAGTGCTGCCAGATTAATAATTGCCCAGTACTAGAGGACTCGAGTGAACCAGATTGCATCACCATGTCACCAAAACATGTGAACTGTTTCTGGTTCCCCCTCCTCTCTTTTAAAAAGAGCCAGTGGAATGCCATACCCCAAATTTGCAAAAGACATGTCACATGACAGAGGGGGGGCATTTTTGCTCAGCTCAATTATACACTGGAAGCAATTAGAAGAAAAATTAGATAGGGTTTCTTTTGCTTCCATTAATAATAGCAGAGATTTACATTCCCCCCCATCATTGTTAATGCAAATTTAATAAAGGCAGCTTGTGTTTAAACAAGCAAAGCATTTCACAGTCTTCATGCGAGCAAAGTTGTGTCGCTGAGACTTCATGCTGTTCAGTGTGCTCCAAGAGACAAATGGTTTGCTTGGCATCATTAACCCCAACCTGTCCCATATTATGTAACAGCAGAAACCCAGAGTCATTATGCTTTGTTCCAGTGTCACATGCCCAGAATGGATCTGACGCAATAATGGTATGGAAAGTACCTGTTGGGACGCGGGTGGCGCTGTGAGTTAAACCACAGAGCCTAGGACTTGCCGATCAGAAGGTCGGCGGTTCAAATCCCCGCGACAGGATAAGCTCCTGTTGCTCAGTCCCTGCTCCTGCCAACCTAGCAGTTCGAAAGCACGTCAAAGTGCAAGTAGATAAATAGGTACCGCTCCGGCGGGAAGGTAAACGGCATTTCCATGCGCTGCTCTGGTTCGCCAGAAGCGGGTTAGTCATGCTGGCCACATGACCCGGAAGCTGTACACCAGCTCCCTCGGCCAATAAAGCGAGATGAACGCCGCAACCCCAGAGTCGGCCACAACTGGACCTATTGGTCAGGGGTCCCTTCACCTTTACCTTAAGTATCTGTAGCTTTAGCAATACCCCTCGAATATGAGTGAAACCTTCCAGCATTTCTGGAATAGCCTCTAAGCTGACCCAAGACATTTTGTGGCTATCAACAGTTGTCCGGGATCACAGGCAGAATATGTCTTTCCCATCTCCTGGTACTTGATCCTTTTGAGATACCAGGAATTGGACCTGGGACCCTGTGCCTGCACAGCAAGTGCTCTGCCACTGAGCTGTGGCCTCTCTCATCATTGATGGGGAATTTCTGCCCTAATGGTAGTGCTGGAAGTTTAACAGCAGAAATCATTCAGTGTGTAACTGAAGAGTTAATTCTGTAGTCAGTAAGACAGCTAACTGGGAGGGGGCATTGCTTAGCAACCAGGCTAGGTGTATGATCTTTGCTGAGGTACCATGCGATCTGATTGCCAGTGTAGTTCTGAGGGTGTTTTCTTCTATATCTTTGGTTGTATGTCTCCCTGCTATGAACAAGGGCATAGGAAGGCAAAACCTTTCTGATCCTTTCTCTTCAAATGATGTACAGTGGTACCTCGGTTTTCAAACGTAATCCGTTCCAGAAGACCATTCAACTTTTGAAACATTTGAAATCTGAACATGCATTTCCAGAAGCATTTACACCCGGAAAGCTCAATACGGAAGCCGTGTGGCATGTTCGACTTCCAAAAAGCATTCGAAAACCAAAGCATTTACTACTACATTTTCGGCATTCAAAAGCCATAATGTTCAACTTCCAAGATGTTCGAAAACCAAGGTTCCACTGTACTGTTTTCATTTCCTCAGTAAAGTGTTATCAGGATTTCCTTTCTCTCTGCACTCTGTTATTGAAGTGATTTTGCTAACAGGTATTCTCATTTTGCACTCAAAAAGGTTGAAGGCAACATGGCTTGCATTCCTCCATGTTAAGGGGTTGGGAATGCCTTTCCCGAAAAGCTCTCAAAATTCTGGAAATGGCACCAGGAAGGATTCCATCCAGTATTATATCAGTTCCCACTCTGGATGGATCTACACACAGGGGAGGGGGGAAAACCACTATAAATAAGACAGAAATTAAATTGTTATAACAAATGGGGGGGAAACGCTATGTAAGATCTCATAGAAAGGTTTTGTGCTCTACAGCACCATCTGGTGTTGCATTTAAAATGCTGTTTTTTAAGTAATGTAGCTGAGTCTTCTGCCCTACGCCATGTTGATTCAGGCTTAAAGTCCGTTTCCTTGCTCCATCTGATTCCGCAGGCTGTGCACATTGCAAGAAATCAACAGCTTCCCTCCAAGGCGCAAACCTTCAGCTACCTGATGAGGCTGAACCTGTCAAGCACCAAAACGAAACAAAAAAATAAATTCAGCCTCCAGCTGCCAAGCTTCTCTTTCTTAGGCCGGCTGGGGGATTTCTGTGGCTTCTATGAACTCCATCCATGCTTGTGTTGTCAAGATACTCCAAAAGCTTTGGCTCCATTGTGTCAGAACGCAAAGAAATAATATCACTCCAGATGTTCTGATCTTTGACTGTTTTGTGTGCTATTTTAATCCACGTTGTTGTTGTTTAGTCGTTTAGTCGTGTCCGACTCTTCGTGGCCCCATGGACCAGAGCACGCCAGGCACTCCTGTCTTCCACTGCCTCCAGCAGTTTGGTCAAACTCATGTTTGTAGCTTCGAGAACACTGTCCAACCATCTCATCCTGTGCCCCCTTTTCCTTGTGCCCTCCATCTTTCCCAGCATCAGGGTCTTTTCCAGAGAGTCTTCTCCTCTCATGAGGTGCCCAAAGTATTGGAGCCTCAGCTTCAGGATCTGTCCTTCCAGTGAGCACTCAGGGCTGATTTCCTTAGGAATGGATAGGTTTGTTCTTCTTGCAGTCCATGGGACTCTCAAGAGTCTCCTCCAGCACCATAATTCAAAAGCATCAATTCTTCGGCGATCAGCCTTCTTTATGGTCTAGCTCTCACTTCCATACATCACTACTGGGAAAACCATAGCTTTAACTATACGGACCTTTGTTGGCAAGGTGATGTCTCTGCTTTTTAAGAGCCACGTATTCTGTTAAAAAGCTCCTGTGGAACAGCTGGTATAAATGGGGAGCTGTCTGAAGTCTCTTGCAGTAGCCACAGCAAAGACTTCCCACTTGTTCATTCCCTTGCATTTGTAACTCACCTTCCTTCCATCATGGAGATTGTGGTCTTGTTGTGACCCTGGTCTCATGGTGGGATGAGAACGAGAGAAGATCTGTCGGCATGACTGATCCTGGAGGTCCTTTCTGGTGCTGTGGAGCCCACCCAACCCTGGATATTTGAAGGAATGGTCAAGACCATTTCATTGGGGATAATGCAGGCGGAAATTCCCAGGTGTCAAAAAAGGCTATTTATGTATGCCACTACTGCAGCTCATGTTTCGTTAGCCCAAAAAGGGAAAATGAATGAAGTTGCAACTAAAGAAGAATGGCAACTTAAGTTGACAGAATATGCCCAACTTTCAGACTTAGCATATAGAATAAGAGAACAAGTAGAACATACGTTTAAAGAAGATTGGAAAATGTTTATTGAATATATGGAGGGAAATTGTGTATATTTGAAAATGCTGGCAGCATTAAGATAAATTAAACAGTGCAAATAAGTTTTGATGGATGTTATCATGGAATACAGAATGGTTCAGTTTATATAAAATATGCGGGGGTTTATGTTGTGCAAAATGAACCACGGGAAGAAAGGGAGGGAGGGATATTCTAAGGTTGCTTCAGTGAATATTCTAAAATATAAAATAGAAATTTCATAAAAATTATAATAATGAGAAAATGTGGGAGATGGAAAATGTACTGTAAAGCACTCTTTTATATCTAGTTCTGCCTACTGACTATAAAAGTGCTTATGCAAAGCTGGATGACTTTAGCTGAGATTCCTGCATTGCAGGGGATTGGACTAGATGACCCTCGGGGTCCCTTCCAACTCTACAATTCTATGATTTTATGAGTCTTCTTCATATTTCAAAGGAATCTATGAGCAGTTTACAACACACTAAAAATATCACAGATAAGCGTCAAATGTGGATGGGGGATGCAGTAAAAATTCTCTCAAACAGCAATATAAACTGTTGTACCGAGTGCCTTGAGACTGAAACCATGGAGTCAACCCATCTACTGTTTTTAGAACAGTTTTCTTAATTGTCATATAACTTCAAGCGGGTAAGAAGAGCAGAATGCACTAATGGTCATATGTATCTGCTGAATTGGCAGCGACAGTTTCATGTGGGGAGGAAATAATGTCTATTGATTGGAGATAACAACTTCCTGTCTGCAGGAGATGCAGAACTTGTGCTTCCCTCTCAGATAAATGTGCTCTGCACGCTCAGTGCTGATTAACTGGGGAAATTCTTTCTTAAAGACAAGACCGTCATCATGTGCCATGAGAGAGAGAGGAAGTCTGGGTGTGTGGGTGAGTTACAGAGGGGCGGGAGGTGTGTTCAGATGTTTGCCTGAACATGCTAAGGCTCCAAATGTACAGAGAAACAGGCACACAAGCCACACCTCACGACGTCCTCAAGAATTATGTCACACACACCCTCAGTCCTTGATCATCACCATCTTGATCACAGAAGAAGAAGAAGAAGAGGAGGAGGAGGAGTTTGGATCTGATATCCCATTTTATCACTCCCCTAAGGATATCCCTTTTTATCATTCCCCTAAGGAGTCTCAAGGGGACGTGGGAGGCACTGTGGGTTAAACCACAGAGCCTAGGACTTGTCGATCAGAAGGTCGGTGGTTCGAATCCCTGCCATGGGGTGAGCTCCCGTTGCTCAGTCGCTGCTCCTGCCAACCTAGCAGTTTGAAAGCACGTCAAAGTGCAAGTAGATAAATAGGTACCGCTCCAGCAGGAAGGTAAACGGTGTTTCTGTGTGCTGCCCTGGTTCACCAGAAGCGGCTTAGTCATGCTGGGCACATGACCGAGAAGCTGTACACCAGGTCCCTCGGCCAATAAAGCGAGATGAGCGCCGCAACCCCAGAGTCGGCCACGACTGGACCTAAGGGTCAGGGGCCCCTTTACCTTTAAGGGGTCTCAAAGCAGCTAACAATCTCCTTTCCCTTCCTCCCCCACAACAAACACTCTGTGAGGTGAGTGAGGCTGAGAGACTTCAGAGAAGTGTGACTGGCCCAAGGTCACCCAGCAGCTGCATGTGGAGGAGCAGGGAATCGAACCCGGTTCACCAGATTACGAGTCCACTGCTCTTAACCACTACACCACACTGGCTCTCTGCACTGGAAGGTCTGCAGGGGGGGCTTCTACTCATGTTTGCAAGGCGAAAACTTCACACAATTGAGGTCCCTGAGTGTCATAGACTGGCTTGGGTGCAAGGGACCAGTGGAGGGGAGCAGACAGGGGAAGGAAGCTCAGAGCCAGAGGATTGGTGGTGGGACGATGATGAGTGGTCAGAGGGAGAAGAGGGGGCAGACTGAGAGGAGGTGGTGTTGGAAACTGAAGGGGTAACAGGTCTTAGTGAGCTGGGAGAGTCTGTGGCAGAAAGGAGTCCAGAATCAGAGTCAGAAGCTGAAGCAGGAGAGGAGGGAGACCAAGAGGCAGAGATGAGTCAGCCTGGTGAAGAGTGATGAGTGTCTCCTCATCTGCTGCAACAAGCATCCATCCATCTTGTCTCCCAGAACCAGAAGAGGCATGAAGAGAGGGAGGAGAAATCGTCGACACACGGACACAGTGTGCTGGTCCCGTGGGTTACCCAAGAGGCGAGGTCCAAGTCTGGTCTGTGGTCAAAGGTGCAACGTGGAGGCAGTCCGTAGTAGCGGAAGCTGGGTGCAGGGCAGGGAGTCGGGTGGAGTCAGGAACAGGCTTGCAAGCAGGGAGCCAGGGCGGGTCAGGAGCTCAGGCAGGGAAGCAGGACAGAGCTCAGGCAGGAACTAGCAACCAACAATGTTGCTCCCGCAACTTGAAACTGGGGCTGGCTGGCTTTTATCTGCCCCAAGGCATAGGGTGGCCCCGATCCTCTGGTGACTCGCCTCTCCTGGCCTGGAGGCGAGCACTCCTCCTGCGGGAACTTAGTTCCCTCCGCCTCTCTGCCCTGAGCCTCTGCAGCTCAGGAGAGGCAGGAGGGTTCCCAGACCCAGAGGCAACCTCAGCTTTCACTGATGGGGCTGAGAGTGGAGCACCTGCAGGCAATGGGTCCTCCATCACCTCAGGAACCAGAGCAGACTCAGCTGATACCTGCACCTGAGGATCCAGCACAGGTGAGGACCCTTCAGGCTCATGTTCCAGCCCCAGCTCAGCTGGTTCTGGAGGCGGGGACTCCTGTGCAGGCTGGGATCCCTCAGGTTCAGCCTCTGAGTCCGAATCCCAGGCCATCACACACAGTCTCTGACTGCTTGGGGAAACCCTGGAGAGGAGGAGACTTAGATGGCTGTGGACGGGCAGGGACTTTCAGTTTCGGCAACTGATCCACGGGGGAAGACCTATTGGGGATGAGTTGCTATGCTCATTTGGCCTGACACACCTGTGTCAATCATGCTTTCGCTAATAAAGTGTTAACTCCAACTTATACATTGTGATTTACTGCTGGCTCACTCCTAACTTGAAGTATCATGCTTAGATTTGATGCATTCTCTGGACATTCAACCATTGGGTTGCATTAGCATGCTGGGAACTGTCCCTTCTTCCCTCGTCATTTACTGGGAAGGATAAGATGCAATAACCACCTTTAAATCTTTATATGCCATTACACTATAAATCTCACACTTGATTTCTTTTTTGCAGAATGATTAGCTTGGGAAATGTCCCAAGCTTTCTGCTTCGATAATTTCACCTGCTATTAGTTGATGAGATGGGAGATTTTATGAGCCTTTCTCTCTCTCTTTCCCAAACTAGCCTTGGTAATATTGTGCATGCTTACTCTAAAAAGTTAGCAACGGTTTCCTGGGGGATTCCCAGGCCAGCCAATCCTCACAGGGTTTTCACCTGGGAAGAGCAGGAACAGCAGACATCGTCCACATTTCATTATGTCGTCATTCAGCATTAACATCCCACTTACTGTATGATTTCCCCTTTCGTGGAAGTTTGCATGTCAGGAAAGAAGTAAGGCTCTCCAGCCTTGGATAAAGCAACCATCAGGAGATGCCTCCAGTGGTATCCCAGCCTCAAAGTCTTCCATTTATTTTGTTTCTAGCAAATCTTACACATGTCCACCTGCCCCCCATGAGCCTTGACTCAGTTCTGCTGCTACTTTCCTTTTATTTCCCGGTAACTCCAGTTGGTGGAAGGTTTCTCCGGCCTCTGCCAGTGAGGAACATGGGGGAGAGCTTTTGCTCAGGGGCACAGCATCTCCTTTGCATGCAGAAGGTGGCAGGATCAGGCCCCAGCATCTGCAGGTGGGACTGGGAGTAACCCCCTGTCAGAAATCTGGAAGAGCTGCTGTAAGTCAGAGTAGACAACCCTGAGCTCGGTGGGCCGGTGGTTGACTTGGTGTGAGTGCACTTCTTATATTCCTAGAGACTGCAGTCTAAACCACTGAGCCACTTGGGCTTGCCAATCAGAAGGATGGAGGTTCGAATCCCCACTATGGAGTGAGCTCCTATTGCTCTGTCCCAGCTCCTGCCAACCTAGCAGTTCGAAAGCAAGCCAGTGCAAGCAGATAAATAGGTACCACTGTGGCAGGAAAGGAAACAGTGTTTCTGTGCACTGCTCTGGCTTCCATCAATCTGTTCTGTTGTGCCAGAAGCAGTTTAGTCCTGCTGGCCACATGATCCGGAAAGCTGTCTGTGGACAAACGCCGGCTCCCTCGGCCTGAAAGTGAGATGAGCGCTGTGCCCCATAGTGGCTTTTGACTGCACTTAACCATCCAGGGGTCCTTTACCTTTTACCTTTTCCTAGAGATGCAATCTCTGATATATCAGGACAGTTTAAAACCTGTTGCAAACTCTCCAAATAAAGCTAACAGGATATATATTTTTTTAATTTTAATTTATTTAACATAATTGTTACAAAATATATGCAAAAGATTGCAAATACATACATACATATATATTTCAAATAAGCACATATATATGAAAAAAGGAACAAAAGAAGAAAAGAAGAAAAAATAAAGAGAAAAGAAGAAGAAAAGTTGGAAGAATTTCTTCCAAATTTATTCTACAAATATCTCAATATGAAAATTATAAAATTTCATTGATTGACTTCCATCACTTACACTGCACTTCCTATATACATTTTAAGCAAGATTGTATCTGTTATTCCATATTTTTCCCATACAATCTCACACAAATATTCTAATCAATAAGTTTTCTAAATCTTTCATAAATCTATTCTAAACACAACCAATACCTTACATTTAATCCCTGTCTATATAAATAATCATTTAGACATTTCCATTGTTTCTGGATATGTTTGCACGCATGAGAAATATGTGTGCAAATTCATTTTATTGACTTATTCGGATCCTCCAAGTGCCCTTATTTTCCGGATTTACAGAGGCCCAGATCCCACAATGTCCCAGAATGTCCCGCTTTTCCTTAGGACGTCCTTGTTTTCATGGGAGAAATGTTGGACCGTATGGAGTTATGCAAAAATTCTGCATAGTGACCATCTTCTTTTAACAGAAGGGAAGTCAAGGAAAAGGGAGGAATCTCATAATTTTTTGAGGATACGACGTCTTCTAGCATGAACGGTAGGTTGGTTGTTCCAGCATGGGATGCCCACTTGAGAGAAGATCTTCGATCAAAGTCTGCAGCCTTGTAATATGTTGGCGGTGCTGGGATTAAAGTAAGTCTTTGGAGGCAATATTATGACAAGAGGCAAAAAAAAGAAAAGAGGAGAGCAGAAATAATGAGCCGAGGCTGTTTGGCTCTGGGAAAGCCTCCTCGCGTTACTGACAGGAACACAATGCAAACCTTTTAATCTTGGGGCTCAACAGCGCTCCACGGTTATCAGACAAAATGTCAGGCAAGGAGATTACTGGAAGAAGAAAACATTTCTAGTGGTGCGTGTCAGAAGAAAAACGGGAGCTGTGTTGGGAATGTGGAAACAGAACAGCCAAGCTCAGCTGCAGCCCAGCAGCAAAAAAATATACTTTGGGAAAGAAGCGACTGCACATCCCATAACTTGCGTCAGAATTGTCCACAGGTCTATTGGAGCAGCCAAGAGAAGAACCCACCTGGCCTGCTCTGAATATTTTTTAGGTGGCCTTGCCAAGGCCTCTTATGCGTGGCCTGATTTGAATGAATTTTCTGTCTGAAGGAGTGCCTGGGCCAAACCCTGTAGATCCCTGTAGTTTCACTTTTTGCAGTGAGGGGACCGCCAGAAGGCCCTCAGAGCTGGACCTCAGTGTCCTGGCTGAACGATGGGGGTGGAGACGCTCCTTCAGGTATACTCGGCCGAGGTTGTTTAGGGCTTTAAGGGTCAGCACCAACACTTTGAACTGTGCTCGGAAACGTATTGGGAGCCAATGTAGGTCTCTCAGGACTGGTGTTATATGGTCTCAGCGGCCACTCACAGTCACTAGTCTAGCTGCTGCATTCTGAAAGGCAACCCATGTTTTGGAGGTAAACCTCATTTTGCTCAACGGTGCTTACTCCCTGGTACAGACACAAAGGATTTCAGCCCAACACTTCAATCCTTAAGCATGCTTAAAAAAGTAAAGGTAAAGGGACCCCTGACCATTAGGTCCAGTCATGGCTGACTCTGGGGTTGCGGCGCTCATCTCACTTTATTGGCCGAGGGAGCCAGCGTACAGCTTCTGGGTCATGTGGCCAGCATGACTAAGCCGCTTTTGGCAAACCAGAGCAGCACACGGAAACGCCGTTTACCTTCCCGCCGGAGACCTATTTATCTACTTGCACTTGGACGTGCTTTCAAACTGCTAGGTTGGCAGGAGCAGGGACTGAGCAACAGGAGCTCACCCCATCACAGGGATTGGAACTGCCAACCTTCTGATTGGCAAGTCCTAGGCTCTGTGGTTTAACCGACAGTGCCACCCATGTCCCTAAGCATGCTTTGTTGTTGTTTAGTTGTTTAGTCGTGTCTGACTCTTCGTGACCCCCTGGACCAGAGCACGCCAGGCACTCCTGTCTTCCACTGCCTCCTGCAGTTTAGTCAAACTCATGCTTGTAGCTTCGAGAACACTGTCCAACCATCTCGTCCTCTGTCGTCCCCTTCTCCTTGTGCCCTCCAATCTTTCCCAACATCAGGGTCTTTTCCAGGGAGTCTTCTCTTCTCATGAGGTGGCCAAAGTATTGGAGCCTCAGCTTCAGGATCTGTCCTTCCAGTGAGCCCTCAGGGCTGATTTCCCTAAGAATGGATAGGTTTGATCTTCTTGCAGTCCGTGGGACTCTCAAGAGTCTCCTCCAGCACCATAATTCAAAAGCATCAATTCTTCGGCAATCAGCTTCTAAGCATGCTTAGTTAGAAGTAATTCTTGCTGAATTTTGCAGGATTTACTCTCAGGTAAGTGGCCATACGATTGCAGGCTCGGTAATACATATAATGCCTGTCCAAAGCAGTTGATCATTTCCTTGCCTCTTCCATCAGATCAAGGCAGATGTACTTGGGTTTATTTCATGCTTGATGGCAGCCTGCTGCTGGAATAAATGAAAGCTTCAACTTGCTGTACTCCCGGGGACGTGTCTGCAACTCGCCTAAACTTCTCCTGACCTTGGGTTCCGCTTTGCCTCTGGCAAGAAGGCCTGTTTGTAGGCAAATGGAAGAGGCAGCAGGGATGGCTGGTCCATCTGGGCAAATGAGGCACTCCCTCACCAATCCCAGCCAGCCAGCCCCTTCACCCCACTTGCTTCCTTACAGCCAATCCAGGAACTGAGACCCCCTCACAACTTCCTCCTCCTTGGTATCAGGGTATCGGATCCACACCAGACATCTAAAGCAGATGGGGGTTGGAGACTGACTTGGAAGAAGCTGTCAGTGATCTGGGGGTCCTGTAACAGCCGGGAGATGAGAGTCAGAGGCAGGAGAAACTGCAGGATTGGAGAGTGGAGATGTCAGGAGTCCAAGTTCCCCGCTTGATAACGCAGTAAGCGTAGGTAATTAAAAGTGAGGATTTGTTGCAAAAACAAACAGATAGCTCCGGACATCTCTAACGCAGCCGGCGGCATTATCACTCAAGATGACCCTTCTGAAGACTGCTTCCTGTGTCTACAGAATATATTGAACTTTCTCACCTTACATCTTTTGTTTTGCTTCCTGTCTAGAAGCCCTCTCATTTGCCAACTTCTTGGACTGATTGGATAATCTCCAACCCCTTCCTTTTCCGATAAACTCTCTGTTTGCACCTATTTGCTCTTCCGGAGAACTTTGGCTGAGTTCCAGTCTGCTCTTACCCACTGCTTCATCAGCCGGCACGTCAAGGTGAAGCAGGGCCAAAGTCTGAATCTGTCGGCTCTCCCCTGTCTAACTAAAGTCTCTCTGTTCCTGGCTGCTTTCTGCAGTTGGCTGCATACCTTTTCTTGGAGCTGGCTCATTCCTGACAGCAGAACAGGAGCAGGAGGAGGGAGGGAGAAGTTGGGCTGGTGTGGAGGAAGGGCTTCCACACCTCTTCCTCCTTCCCCAACCTCTCCTGCTCCACTGTCTCCCAGGACCAGAAGAAGATTGAAGACGGAGGAGCAGAAGCAGGTTGCATGCAGGCAGAGTCTACGCCTGCTGGCATGCAGCTCATGTGGAGGAGATACTCTCAAGGGCTGGACTGAGGAGGAATGGTGGGGACAGCTCCCTCCCCCTTCCCCTGAACCATCCCTGAACAAGAGGACAGTATAGATTTAGAACAGTGGTTTGCAGAAGGGCATAATTCAGAGGCTGTAAAGGGCAAAAGCTGGGAAATATTGGAAGAGGAACAGCAGGAAGAAGAAGCACCAGGGGAGAGACAGCTGACAGACTCAGTGTCCTTGGAAAGCATTCCTGACCCCCCTTTCCCAGGACCAGGCAGGCATTGAGGGTATCAGAACAGAGAGCTCAGAGGCAGAAAGCTCAGATTCACCAACGCAGGAGTGACTTCGAATAAGGGGGACATAGAGGAGTGGGACTTTACTTGGAGCAACGCCATAATTAGGGAAGGCTGCATTCCTTCGCCGTTCTCTGTGAATTATTGAATAATTTGATTGGTAAGAACTTTTAGCGTTTCTCTTATTATGGGCTGCCACCGGGGCAGGGAGGGATCTGATTCCCCAAAGCCTGACAGATACGTAAGCCAAGGTCTCTCTGTTGTGGCAACTGCCTCATTGGGTACACACCTAGGAGCAGCTGAGAAACGCAGGACCGATGGACATGCCTTTTTTAACTTGTAGATATACTTTTAAAAAATTAGTTTTTAATTAAGGATTTTCTTGAGTAACAAAGAAACAAGAAAAGTGAGGAGATTTCACCCCTCCCATATCCAAGAATCTGCTGATGTTCCTTGCTGATTCTCCAGAGAGGAGGGGGCGGTTTCTGCTCTCTACTTATTCCGCTCCAGCCTCACATCAAAGAGAGAGAGAGAGACTGAGTGTTAGAGAGAGATCATGTGTATAGATAAGGTTGCTGCTAAGAGCAGCACTCAGTGCAGTTCAGCATTTTCGCTTAGACCTCATTTAGCTCTGTACATAGTTGTGTATTATAGTTGTAGATAGAATAAAAGAAGATATTCTACAGAGCTGCACTCCGAGTCATTTATGCTCTGCTATACTCTGCTGTACTCTGCTGTGCGATGACTGTCTTCTTGTTGGAGTGAATCCGGTGCTCACAACTCTAAGCTGTGAGTCCACAGCACTTTGACCTGTTCCTGTGCAGAGGGTGGTCTCTGGAAGTGCTACCCAGCTCGCCTGGCCCAGTCGGGGCTGAAGTGTATGAGTCCAGCTAGTGGCACTGGCTCAAGGGCGATGCTGGCAAAAAGTACATATCGCATCTCCACTTCCAGCTACACTCAGTTATATCGTTGTAACTCTGTTATAAAGATGCAACACCAGATGGTGCTGTAGAGCAAAAAACTTTGTCTATGTGAATTTATGAAGGGTTTATTTTTTCTTTTGTTATAACGATCTAATTTAGGACTTATTTATAGTGGTGGTTTTTTCCCCTGTGTGTAGATCCAGCTCTAGAGTCTTCCAGGAAAACAACACACGTTCACGCGGCAAAGAATTAATAAGCCACTTACTCCCAGCAGCTAGAAACATCATAACTAGACCCTGGAAAGGCCTATCCCGGGTGAATATAGATCACCGGTACCAAAAAATATGGAAAACCGCCCTATTAGAAAAGTTAGCCAGCAAATTTAAACTAGCACAGGGACAAGCAAAGGAGGATGACTTTATCCCGGTGTGGTTCCCCCTTAATCACATATGCAGCAAAACAGGACAAAAATGTATTCGCTCCAACTGCACCCAAATCAATATGGCTAACCTGATCCAACAACCTAGGCCCTCCCCCTTGAACCCCACTGCAACCAAACAAATAAAACCAGCCAAGCTCTGGACCCTCCAAACTCTCACAATGCCTATATATATATAATAAATTTTACTTATATGCCGCCCTCCCCGGCCAGAGCTGGGCTCAGGGTGGCTAACACCAGTAAAATTACAGTAAAAACATCATGGGGGGGACACAAAAAAAATACAGGTTAAAATGCAATTTAAAATGCAGTCTCATTTTAAAAGTAGCCCATAGATCAAGACCATAAGGGGAGGGAAACATAAGGGTCAGACTGAGTCCAAACCAAAGGCCTGGTGGAACAGCTCTGTATTGCAAGCCCTGCGGAAAGATGCCAAGTCCCGCAGGGCCCTAGTCTCTTGTGAGAGAGCGTTCCACCAAGTTGGAGCCAGTACTGAAAAGGCCCTGGCCCTAGTTGAAACCAATCGAACCTCCTTGAGGCTTGGGACCTCCAAAGTGTTGTCATTTGTGGACCTTAAGGTCCTCCGCGGGGCATACCAGGAGAGGCGGTCCCGTAGGTACGTGGGTCCTAGGCCACATATATATGAATGAGAGAGAGAGACAGTAAACAACTGACACAAAAACCCTGCAAAAAAACTATGCAATAGAATGAAAGATCATTATTCCTCCCCTCGCATCTCTCTCCCCTCCTCTTTGTCCTCTTTCCCCGCAACCGTACAATGCATATGACAACAGTGTCTCATGCTGAATGTAAATGAAGCGTAAGTGCACTCTTGACAATAAAGAGTTAATTCCTCTCTCAGGACATTCTTTGCCTGACAGCGCCATTGAAGGCTGCTAGCCATGGGGGCTCAGCTCTGCCTCTGCCATTGGAGCCCGCGATGCTTCTGAATGCAAGCTGCTGGAAACCACAGGAGGAGAGAATTTCTCTTGTGCTCAAATCCTGCTTGAAGGATTCTGGCTGTCCACTGTGAGAACAGGATGCTGGACTAGTCGGTCCAGGGCCCTGATCCAGAAGGCTCTTCTCACATTCTTCTGTTCTTAACTTAAAGGGAACAGGAAATTTTCCAGTCAATTAGAGTCAGTGTCAAACCAAAAGGGACTTAGGGAATGGAAAATATTTAAAGAATATTTGAAAATGTATTGTACGAACAATAAGATGCTTGCAGAAATAGAGTGATACTGATAAACAAGAATTAATTAAAATATAATAGTGGATTGTATATCTATATACAAAATAAAATAGTATGAATCTGTGCAAGGAATACAGATAATATAAGTAGCATAATGAGAATTCCTGAAGTTACATATTTTAACTTGTTATGTAAATGTACTTGTTTGTTTCTTTATCTTTTCTTACTCTATTGTTTTTATTCTTTCGTACCCTTTTTTGTATTATATGTTATGTATATTGATCTATGTGAAAATTAATAAAGATTTTAAAATAAATAAATAAAGGGAACAGGAAAGTAGAATTGCAGTTTTTTAAATGTACAAAAAAAACCACCTCTTCTTTGGATCACACACACACACACAAAAAAAAACTTCTGCACAAAAGCAGCAGCAATATTAAACCCATCTGTTAGGATGTTTCTTAAAACCAGGACACTCAGCTTGCAGTCAGAAAACCAACAAGACAGCTGAATTATTGATATTGCCAGGAGTGGGATTGCGTACTCTGTGCCCTGTAAATATTCCAGCAATTCGCCGCTCAGTATATTTCCTCCTGTCTTCAGCTTGCTGTTTCTTTCCCAGTCACCTTCAGTAAACAAGGCGAGGAGTTAGAAAGGAATGGTGGGCTGCCGCACAATGTGTCTTGAGGTGAATCCATCGCATTACACGCACGCAAAACACATCCTCCAGCTTTTCTCATCATCCAGAAGGGCAACTTCCAGCCTTGCTGGCCTTGCTGCCTTTAAATAACGCCAAAGAGTTCAAACACTAAGAGAGAGAGAGAGAGAGAGAGAGAGAGAGAGAGGGAGCGCCATTCAGACACAACTTGGGCAGAAAGGTTTTGCAATGGCAGTGAGACACTAAAGGACCATCGCAGCTGAATGAAGCCTCAATTGGCAGCACTTGTGTTTTTTTAGAAGGGGAGGGTGCAGGATGCGAAACAAAGCTCAAAGATGCTATAGCGATCAATATCCTGTAGTGTGCCTGAGTGCGCGCACACGCACACATACACATAAGCAATGCCCTCCAGGTGGAGCACACTGTTTTCATTGCTAACCATTGCCAACCCCATCCTTGTGCCTTTTTATTCCTGCTTTGGGGCTGCTGGTATTGTAAGTGAGCAATGGGGAAAGCGTTAGTCACTCACTGCAGGGCAGAGAACCGGCAGCTTCAAAACAGCAGCTAAGATGCCCTCGGAAATACATCCTCTCTCCCCGCACACATTGTCAGAAGCCTCTTTCATTCCAGTGTTTCCACCCCTGGCAAGGCAGATGCCTTTCTCTTTGACAAGGATGAGAGAGAGAGAGAGAGAGAGAGAGAGAGAGAGAGAGAGAGAGAGAGAGAGAGAAAGGTCTGGAAGGCCAGCGCTTCTGAAAAGGGAAGGCTCCTTCAGCGCAGCGCTTGGGGTCAGATGCCAGCAAATATTGGATTTTATTTCTTTGCATACACATCATATGAGGGGGCAAGTGAGACTCAGGAGATTCCTGGTGGATCAGACAAAAAATCCATTGAATCTGGCTTCTTGTTTTCAACAGAAAAGCTCAGCGGAAGATCACCTGTTCTGCATGCAAAAAGTGCCATTTCATTCAGGAGAGATGAAATCCTGTAAAGTTTCTAGACCTCAACATGTAGGATTTTACTCTCCTCTCTGTCCTATTCACTCACCATGCAAACAGAACACCCAATAATAAAATGGGGGTGTATAACCAGTTTTTGTCACAGAAGTTTAGGCTCTCCTGGAACCTTTATTACATACCGTTCCTTTCTCTTGTTTGGTTGACTGTCGTTTTATGGCCTTCTAAATGCGTTTGTGGGCCGGGGGATAGTGGTTTGTTCTTGTTTTATTACGTATTTTGTGTTCTTGTTTTGTGTTTTTATGTTGGGAACGGCCCTGTGATCTTCAGGTGAAGGGTGGCATACAAATTTAACAGATAATAATAATAGTAAAACTCTCGACGAGTATTTGGTTTTGGTTTCATGAGGTGAGGGAGAAACATGTTGTTAGGCAGGCAAGAATATCTTTGAGAGATGTCTCACTTAGCTTCGCTGGAGCAAGCAATGCCTTGGCCAGCTTGAAGATCTCAGGCCCACAGTAGCTCAGGAATGTGGCCCTTCTTTTGCTGGCATCGGTGATCCCTTGAGCCACTGCGAAGAACTCGAAGTGTTCGACGTAGTCTTCCCACGTGTGGGGCTCTGATGGCTGGAAGGGCTCCAATACCCTTGGACTCTCCATGGTCCTGTGGGCAGGGTCGTCTTCTCAGCTGGCCAGTGAGTCTTGTTCTTAGCTACAATCCGGACTCTGAGGCAGGGCTGCGTTTAACCGCTCCTCAGCATTCCGGATCCCACCTTCGTCGCCAGTTGTTGTGACGTGGGGTTTGTGATTTCAGCTCTCTTGACATAATATGCTGGAGTCAGTTCTCTAGTAACACTTCTTTATTAAAGCAAACAAGACTGAGACCTGAGGAGGGGAGAGCTACATTTATAGGGACAGGGAACTAGCTAGAAAGGATACATTTCGGAGGGAACAATATCAGGCAATCACAGTCCTGCCTTTTGGAGGGAACCAATAAGACAGAGGATCCAAATACAGCAGCTTAAATGAACCAATAGTAGCTGTACCCTCTGGAACCAAAAGGCAGTTACTTTACCCTAATGCAAATACAGACAATAATAATACAGATATAAAATCCTTTGACTCAATACACAACAAAACAGACAAGCAAGAACTGCATCCAAAACCTACTCATAAAGATGTTGTAAACAAAATCTGCCCTTTTCCCCTTATGGTGTACCCAAGAGCCCGTACAGAGTCCTTAAGTGGGTTCCCTATCAGTAGGATAATAATAATAATAATAATAATAATAATAATAATAATAATAATAATAATAATTTATTTGTACCCCGCCCATCTGGCTGGGTTTCCCCAGCCACTCTGGGCGGCTTCCAACAAAGATGAAAGATACACTAAAATGTCACATATTAAAAACTTCCCTGAACAGGGCTGCCTTCAGATGTCTTCTGAATGTCAGGTAGTTGTTTATCGTTTTGACATCTGATGGGAGGGCGTTCCACAGGGCGGGCGCCACTACCGAGAAGGCCCTCTGCCTGGTTCCCTGTAGCTTTGCTTCTCGCAATGAGGGAACCGCCAGAAGGCCCTCGGCGCTGGATCTCAGCGTCCGGGCAGAATGATGGGGGAGGAGACGCTCCTTCAGATATACTGGACCAAGGCCGTTTAGGGCTTTAAAGGTCAGCAGCAACACTTTGAATTGTGCTCGGAAACGTACTGGGACCCCAATGTAGGTCTTTCAAGACTAGCTGCCGCATTCTGGATTAGTTGTAGTTTCCGGGTCACCTTCAAAGGTAGCCCCACGTAGAGCGGGGGGAAATAACAAAGGCCAACCAGAGAATATTGAGAAGCAAAGCAGCTAGTAAGCCTGATCTTTATTAAAACAGTTGCAACAGGGTGCTCCCCTCTCACACGCAGGAGAGAGGAGGAAGACCCAGGACAAAGTTGTGCAAGGGATCAGTTCGTGGTGAGTTCTGGCACCTCTTTCTCCAGAGAAATAGCACTGTGGGGAAGAACACGTGTTTACAAGCAAGACCAAAAGAGTGAGACCATTTTAAAAGAAGAAAGCTCTGAAGGATACTGGGGCCCTGCAAAAATAAACCTGCCTGCCTGGAGGAAATATTTAAGCCCCCAACCCCACCCTGGAATGGACTGAAAGTGTATCACATCCTTCACAGCTCGCAAATGGGGCACATCTAAAATATTGTGCTAATTTCATACTTTCGTTTATCAACCATTTAGAAAACATTGCTAAATTGGCAAATTTTACGTTGAAGTTTATGTCCCATTTGCAAGATCAGAGCATTTATTGTTTCCCAGATTTTTGATTTTTGATTTTTTTGCTGCTGATCTAATTAAAATTGTTTGTGTTTAGCTTTCTAGAAGACGATGGCCAGAGAATAAACAAGATGGAAGAACATTAGTAATTATTAGAAGAGCAACATTTAGTCAATCAGGTCGATTAATTGATGTTGAGCTAGGATAGCAGAGCACTTTAATGCACTAATTGCACAAGCCCAAAGCGCCGGCCAATGCATGCCTGAATGGCTCCCACAAAATACGGACAGACTAGATGGAAGCAACCAACCAGCCACAAATCCACCTAATGGTCGCATCAGCCAGCCCGCATTTTACCAGCTAACACTGCTGCTAGGATTGTGCTATTTAAAAAAAATCACATGATTAATTGGCTAAGATTTCTTTAATTGGGTGACAGCTCTAGTAATTACTACGTACAACTTGGACTTGCCGCAGGCAAAAAGCTAATATTGGAATTAGGACCTATTATGCGTTTTTATGTCCTGAGCTTTGCTGCCACCTAAAGGGAAAGAAGCGATTTCTTTCTAGGTTGGATCTAGGTTGGATCCTTTCTAGGTTGGATCCTGCCAACCCAGCAGTTCGAAAGCACAAAGTGCAAGTAGATAAATAGGTACCACTCCGGTGGGAAGGTAAACGGCATTTCCATGTGCTGCTTTGGTTCGCCAGGAGCGGCTTAGTCATGCTGTCCACATGACCCGGAAGCTGTACTCCAGCTCCCTTGGCCACTAAAGCGAGATGAGCGC
This sequence comes from Podarcis muralis, assembly GCF_964188315.1. Lineage (NCBI taxonomy): Eukaryota > Metazoa > Chordata > Lepidosauria > Squamata > Lacertidae > Podarcis > Podarcis muralis. Next base: position 9,940,346 of record NC_135655.1, on the reverse strand, counting down.
CGCAACCCCAGAGTCGGCCATGACTGGACCTAATGGTCAGGGGTCCCTTTACCTGTACCTTTAAAGGGAAAGAATGGTGCTGGAGGAGACTCTTGAGAGTCCCATGGACTGCAAGAAGATCAAACTTATCCATTCTTCAGGAAATCAGCCCGGAGTGTTCACTGGAAGGACAGATCCTGAAGCTGAGGCTCCAATACTTTGACCACCTCATGAGAAGAGAAGACTCCCTGGAAAAGACCCTTATGTTGGGAAAGAGAAGGGGACGACAGAGAACGAGATGGTGGGACAGTGTTCTCGAAGCTACCAGCATGAGTTTGACCAAACTGCGGGAGGCAGTGGAAGACAGGAGTGCCTGGCGTGCTCTGGTCCATGGGGTGACGAAGAGACGGACACGACTAAACGACTAAACAACAACAACAATAAAAGAGCACGGGTGTTATATGCTGGCTAGGCCTGCCTCTGGCAGCGATCATGCTGCAGCATTTGGCACTAACTGCAGCTTCCAATTTTGTAACTGATCTCACTGAGTGCTTTCCACGGTCCTGCTCCCCAGCCCTTCTGTGCTTCTCTTTTTCTACCTCTTGCATTTTGCAGATTCCATAGTTTAGAGTTTTGTAAACTGGAGAAATAAATATTAGTAGGAAAAGTCCCTTCCATCTCCTGCTGTAGAAGAACTACTAATCCCTTGAAATGCAACCTCGGATGACCACCTGCGGCAGCTGAGTGGCAAGGCGAGTCCTGCTGGCATAAAGGCGAGGAACTGTTGCCCTTGCAGCCATGCCTGGAGCGAAAGAACTTTAAGAGGCTTTAAGGTTAGCTAACAATGATGAGTTTTCTCTTCCTCACAGTCCGCGGACAGTCAGTCGCACATTGCCTTTTTTTGTCCTCTGGAGAGGAAAGCGAAAGCGCACAGCATTTAGCGCCATGAACGAAAGGATTCACAGTCTGAGTTCTCGAAGCCTCTTGGTGCAACAGCTCCATCTACAGCAAGGAAGGTGCGGAAAGGGGATTTTGACTCAATGCGATTGTGCGGAGGGGAGTGTTTCGCTTTAAAGGGAATTCATCAGAAATGGAAATGGGCTTGGAAGTTGCTGAGGTTCGCTTATTCATCCCGTCTCTGGAGCAGAAATTGATGCAGTGAATGTGTTTGGTGTTTACTGCGGTTCTTGCTTCCAGTCTGCAAATGATACATAACCAGGGCCGGATGGAGGTTTGATTAGGCCCTAAGCTACTGAAGGTAATGGGGCCCTTTTTATGTCCAGCTGCCCTTTGTCAACAACAAATTGTCGCTGTTTTTTTGTGTTGAATATATGCTATATGGTAATTTATGACCCTAATAGGTATCTAAAGCCATTGGCACATGTTGCTGTGCAACCAGTCCATGCAGAATGTAGGCACCCTATATATAGAAATGAGCAAACCAGTGATATTTTAGGAGCAGGCTAGCAGGCAGGGCCCATTATTTACATCATAGGAGCCTACACAACACAAAACACTGTTGCTGTATGTAGGTTTTATTTTATTTGTTTTTTATCATATGGGACGCAGGTGGCGCTGTGGGTTAAATCACTGAGCCTCTTGGGCTTTGCGATCAGAAGGTCGGCGATTCGAATCCCCGCCACGGGGTGAGCTCCCGTTGCTCGGTCCCTGCTCCTGCCAACCTAGCAGTTCGAAAGCACATCAAAGTGCAAGTAGATAAATAGGCACCGCTCCGGTGGGAAGGTAAACGGCGTTTTCGTGCGCTGCTCTGGTTCGCCAGAAGCAGCTTAGTCATGCTGGCCACATGACCCGGAAGCTGTACGCCGGCTCCCTCAGCCACTAAAGCGAGATGAGTGCCACAACCCCAGAGTCGGCCATGACTGGACCTAATGGTCAGGAGTCCCTTTACCTTTTATCATATATTTTGGAAATGTACATCAAGGTGTTTTTTCCCTTTACATTTTTTTGGGGGCCCCAAGAGAGTGGGGCCCTGATCTATAGCTTGTTTAGCTTATACGTAAATCCGTCACTGTACTTAACCTATTGCTCCCCCTGCCCCATCGTAGCCAGGATAGCTCAGTCAGTAGAGCATGAGACTCTTCCAGCATCACTGGGGGTAGGATTAGATTACCCTGGCGCTCCCTTTCCAACTCTACAATTCATTGTATCAATTCAGTGTGCATTGCATTTCCTTTGCATTGACACGAATGGGGTGGAGTAGTGTATTGGCAATGTTATTTGAGTAATTAATTACATAAGTTACATCATTTTTGCCACAGTGGATAGCAAGACAGATAATGCAGGTTTTGGCAGAAGGCGAACTGCAGAACTGAAACAGCGATGCATGTGACAAGCGCCGGACATAATCGAAAAAGCTGCCTTCTTACATCCATAGTTACAGTAAACAGCTGCATCACAATAAACTGGCATAGATTTATGGTTTCAAATACCTGTGGCCATTTTTAATGGACACCTTTCTAAGATATGCAGAAATTTCATTTGGCCAGAGCCAGTCCTAGCATTAAGCAAGGAAGCTGCCACTCTCCTTGAGCCCCTCTCATTCCCCTATAGCACCACATTATTTATCTATCTCTCTATCTCTTACTCCTCCTGTGCGCACCCAAGCTGTCCCTAAATCTGCTCCAGAGGATTGGGAAAACCTCCGGAACATATTTAGGGTAGCACAGGGGGGAGGAGAGAGCTAGAATATTCTGTTGCGCAAGGAGAAAACCTTGTATTGGTGGAACATTCACCTTAGCAATACATGGGATGCAACCCAGTGCTTTTATCCTGCCTTCCTGAACTTTCGCTCCCTCTGTTTTCTGTTCCATTCTTCCCTGTTTGCACGCAGCATGGTTTCCGTTCCATTCTAGCTTGTGGCTTGACAGGGCCTCCTCTGTGGTGGCATCCCATTGATGGAACTCCCTCCCTTCTCTGTGATGCTGGCCTAAATGGGCCGTTGGACTCGTCCTAAGTTTCTTAAACTGGGGTATCTTTAATCATGCTCCTGGGGAGACTTTTGCTGCAGCAACAGGACTTCTCACTCCTTTCCTCTCCTCCCTACCCCAAATTGGCTCCGGAGGGCTGCTCTGTTTTTTGGAGGGGACTGCATGTGAGGTTGCAGGATGGAGAAGAGGAAGAGGAAATCCCTTCAGTTGGTGGGTGGACAGGTAGATGTCATGTGACCCATTGCCTTTTGCGTTGCGTCATTGTTCTTTATCTATTAGAGAGAGTAAGCCACATGGATAAAGAGAAACAGAGTCCAACATTTTTAATGAAATGCATAATGAACACGCACTTGTTTCAATAGAAATAGAACTTTATTAGTAAGACCATGCACATATACATGTATTTATATATATTCATTTATTTATTTATATTTTAAAATACATCTATTTCCCACCCACCCACCCACCGTTCACTTAAAAAAAAGAGAGAAAGAGAGAAAATAAGAAGAAAAGCATAAAAACCTTTCCGGTAGATCTCAAGTAGGTCCAAAATGTTGATTGTACAACACACACAAAAAGTCACTCCAGCAAAGTGCCATAAAAAAAATCAAACCCAACCCACACCTCCTCGACATCTGAATTCAAGGCCTATTCATTCTGTTATCTAGCAAATGCATTGTTGCATTTCTGATACCATCCAGGGCTGCAACTTCTTAATAAGCTAACGGGGTGATTGATTGACAAACAGGGTCACAAGCCATTTTAGCAGGAGCCTTGTGGCACCTAGAGGCTAAGATGTTTGTTTGTGGCATTATCCACAGCCCGACTCCTATCAAATTGCCAGTGATATCTTTGACACCGCTTACAAAGGCTGTTTTCTGCAGCTGTGGTTTGTGGTGAGGAAGAAGCAACACCTAGGAGATTTAAAAATGAGATAACCATTTTAATCTCCAGGAATCAGTGGCTCTGGCAAAGGTACACGCAAACAGACGCAGTCCCCATGAATGCAAGCAGCTCATAAAAGAAAAGGAACATAAAGCAGATCCTGTGTTTCCTGGCCAAATTAAATTTCAGTTCTTGCCCATTGTACGTGGAAATCACAGTAGCTACAGTTGAAGTTGCAAAATGGTAGCAGAAATGCAAAAAGTAAAACAGAATAGGGCCACACTCAAACCATACATTTAAAGCACTATGAGACCATTTTAAACAAACATGGCTTCTCCCAAGGAATTCTGGGAGCTGTCATTTCCTAAGGCTGCTGACAGTTGTTACGAGACCTCAATTCCACTCCCAGAGCTACAATTCCCTGGGAAGAGGGATTGAATGCGAAACCACTCTGGGAACTGTAGATCCACGAAGGGAACGGGGTCTCCTAACAGTTCTCAACACCCTTAACGAACCACAGCTCCCAGAATTATTTGGGGAAAGCAGTGACTGTTTAAAGCAGTATCATAATCCAGGCATGGTGTGAATGTGGCCTAGGTCTCAATATGTATGCGGAGTTTTGGGTCCAGGTCTGCTCTGATTACAGTCTGAAGTCCTATCAGAGTTTTGTACAGAACAATGGCTTTTTAGGGTAGACCCAAGGACCAAGCATGGATCTTCACAGAGCATCAAATCATCCTCGGCTGTAGCACGCTTTTTACAGTTATCACAGAGAAGAATTGAAGGCTCACATGATAAGGGAACTTTAAGGCACAATATTCCATATACTCAACCACACACATTCAGCAACCACAGCAAAAAGCGAAAGAAAAAAAAGAGCGAGCAAGATACAGGTTTTCTAGAATAACAGCTCATTCATAGCTTCCGACCTGAAATTGAGGCGTAACAAGATTCACCGCACTGACGACTTTTGCATTGCCACAGAACGAAACAGAAATGTTGATAGCGTCCACCTTTCCAAAATGGCAAATTTGGCATGTGTCTTCTCCCCTCCCCCAAATTGTCCAGGTAGTCTCAACTTTTGTGGACCAAAGAAATGGCTTTGGTCTGTGTAATAGTCACCCTTAGGGAAAATCCATGCCTCTTCTCACACAAAGTAAGGGAAACTGCAATCTCCTACCTCTACAATTCCCATCACCCCTGACCATTGGCCATGCATGCTGGGGCTGATGGGAGTTGTAGTTCAGCAACTTCTAGAGGACCAGAGGTTCCCACCCCCTGCTCAAGATGATATGAGTTGGGGCCAAACTCCCTGTGAACAGGTTACTGGTTTCTGACTAGCCCACAGACCAGCACTCTAAGATGGCAATGCTAAAGAGAGCTGTAGAATGGCAACTTGGAAGAAAACTTAGCACTACCCTAAGGAGACATGTCACTATTCCACTTGAAACTATTTTAGCTTTCCTTGAAGCTCTTCAGATGTTTCCCCTAAGGAAGAACTGCCAGAAGGGCTTCAAGTTCCATTGCAGATGACATCCTGTAGACATGCAAACCCCCCTCTGAGAAATTGCACCTAGTCTTTTAGGCATTCCATGAGACTATGATTTATACTCAGAGTAGACCCACTGAAATTTATGTACCTAAGTTAGCCGCGTCCATTGATTTCAATGAGTCGGATTAATGTTGGCTGGAACCCTTAATTGTTCTGCCAGACTATTTGATTTTAGATGCAGTTCTGATGGCAACGCGCTACCCATTCACAACAATTCAGGATGAATAGCCACACTAAAGGGTTATCTTATAATGACTGAAGAGAGGAGGTGGCTATGCAGTTGGTTCAGCTGTTTTTATATATGCAATTGTTTTACGTATGTTTTATTGTATCATGAAATGGCTTCAAGATGCTTAATAATAATAGATCTCTGGGGTCAGTATGAATGACACCTGCAGGTCCCTTCCAAACCTGTGACCTGTGAGGTCAGAAAGAGTAACAGGAAACCTGCTGAACCAGCCAAACCTGCTCCTCTGTTAAGGAGCTTATCTGGCCAGTTAAGTACCTCCATTTACATGTCCAAAGTGGTTGCCCTGCTTCCATGAATGGGTGAGTGTTTTCCCACATCACCTAATTGGATGCCACATCCTTCTGGAAGGGAGAACAATAGGCGAAGGGTGACTGTGTGTTTCTGCTTGTGAGTTTGGGTAGGACCACTGGGGAATCTGTGTCAGAAGGTCTGCAAACACCATCTTGGTAGTCAAGCTAAGCTGGGGGCTAACTGTGATTTGCTGCAAGAATATCTCACAAATGCTTATCTGCTTGGGAGCTTGGGAGCCTTTGTTTCTTTCGGTTAGTGGGGACAAGGGAGCTTCTCAAGCTGGCTGCTCCTCAGCTACTCCTTTATCTGAGAGGTGGAAGGGTCCTCTAAGCCAGGGGTGAGTTAATAGGGCTATTGATGCCAGCCTACATAGCTTCCTTTGTGTATAAATAATACTTAAAATATCAGCACTTTGCAGACAATTCATGATGGCTTCTTACTGCTCTGCTGTTTGCCCTGTGTCTGTAATGGCAGCGAGACTTTGCAGGCTGTGTTGTCAGTTTAGACCTCTTATAATTAAGCACTAGAATTGATCCCTCTGGTGTTTTCGATAGCCTTCTTTGGTATCCCTGCACCAAACCATGCACACAGTCCCTCTGTTGGGCCTGTGGATCAGGACAGAGTTTTGGCCGATGCTGGAAGTTGGAGACACAGAGGCTTGTCTTGATCTGTGCTGGTCCCAAAGCTGTGGCTCACGGCTCCCTGGGAACCTAATGGAGGAGCAAAATATGCTGGGTTGTTGCTGCTGCGAGCTGTTCCATCCCATACACAGGTTGTATATATGCGTAAATAAAGACACCGTCACCTCCATGGACCTTCATCCCAAGGAAACTGAAACCTGGGTAAGCACTGGAACCCCTGGCATCTCTCACCGGTTGGAAACTGGGATGTACACAATGGTAACAGCAATGGAAGCCAACAACTTGGGACACTTCATTTAATTTTCCTTGGAACATGCCAGAGCTGCCAACAGATACATTCAGTGCAATGATGGCTGATGTCCATTGGGACTGGTAGGGCGGAAGGCAAGGAGACTAACAGCAGGTGGCGCCAGAGCCAATGGCTGGCAGAGTCATTCTATGTTTTGTCCCCCTCCTCCTGTCTGCTGAGCTGAAGAAGAGGAGGAAGCAGACAGCCAGAGCCACCCCCCTAGACTGGTTGTAGGCAAGAAGGGTTGGCTGTGGGCACTCTAAGGTTGGTGGGCAGTGCCCCATTTGCCCTAAGTAAACCAGCCTCTGCTGATTCAGTGGTAAAAAAGGGAAACCACCAGGGCTGATTGCTGCCAGCGTGAATTTGACTGCTGACTCTAACTACATAGGGATTGCCAATATTCCGAACACACTGCGATCAGTAGGAAAAGGGCTGATGTCCTCAAGTTCCTTATTTATAAGTCATTTTTTTAAAAGAAGAAGAAGAAGAAAGAAAGCAGGAAAAACATGCAACATTCCACTGAACGCTAAATAGCCACTTTCCTCCTAGGCACACTTCGGTCTCCAATGCCCCCAGCCGAGATGGCAAACTGTTTATACACTCTCAGATGCCTAAAGCGCGGCGCTCAACATTATTATTGAGTTGTGCAGAGGCAGTTACAGAGGCAGCCTCTGTGCAAAGCGGCATCAAAGCACGAGAAATGTAAGGTCAGTTAAGGCTAACAGTGCGCAGAGGAGCCAGTACCTGGAGGGCAACCAGTTGGCTACCCTGGAGAGCTCCGTTGGTTAGAGCATGGTGCTGATGATGCCAAGCTTGCAGGCTCAATCCCCCTGTGGTACAGCTGCATATTCCTGCATTTTCAGGGGGTTGGACTAGATGATCCTCAGGGTCCCTTCCAACTCTGCAATTCTATGATTCTGCCCCTGGCTCTCAACGGACCTCAACATCGGTCACTTTGCAAACCGCTTTGGGGTTTTCTTACAACCGAGTGCTACACAAATGTTGTGGAACAAGCAATACGCAAGTGCGTGGGTCGGCGCCAGTCCTGGTACTCAAGCACATTCATCCTTCACTGGCTGTAGTATTCGGGTGTGAGCGAGCATCACAGCATAGGATTTCCACATCGCCAAGCACCAGCAGACAGACAGTGAGGTCCATTCGCACGATCAGCTGGGAATCTTCACAAGCACCGCTAGAGTTAGCTAATGATGTGTGTGCAAAAATGAGCAAAAACACAGGCAAAAACGAGGCATTTTAAGTTGGCTCAGAATGATGGTCCCCTCCCTCCCCACCCCTTTGCTAGACTTCGCTAAAGATTTTTCTTACTTGCCCCCCTAGAAAAGAAACATTCAGAGACGGCTTTAACTGCCCCTTGCATAAGAATGATGGCTTTGCTTGCGGAAGTTAAGAGGACACCCTCGTATAACATCTGTCAGTATTAGTCCTTCTTGAACTTAAGCTTTCTTTAAAATAAAAATAAAATAAAGTTACAATGTACAAATGCAAACAAAGAGATCCATATGCTTGCAAATGATGGCATCCCATTAGGATTGTTCGCCCGCCTAAATACAAAGGAAATTCAGTAGGAGCCATGGAACAGCACAATAAGGACTTCATCCCAGCAGTGCATCTTCAGGAAAATGTTGTGTCCTTTAATGCTGAATGATGCAACTTTCAAAGGTTCAAATAGAAACTTCCCTAGATTGGAAGGCACACCCACACTGCAGATGTAGGCCACATCTGCATCACGCATTTAAAGCAGTATCAGACCTCTTTGAACAGCCATGGCTTTCCCCAAAGGAATCATGGGAAGTGTAGTTTGCTTAAGGTGCTGAGATCCCTATTCTGAACTGCAATTCCCTCAGTGGTTTAACCGTCAAGCCCTCTTCCCAGGGAACTATGGGATTTATAACTCTGCAGGGGGGAACAAGGGCCTCCTAGGAACTCACAGCACCCTTAACAAACTACAGTTCCCAGGATTTCTTGGGACTGTTAAAGTGGTATAAATGCGCTTTAAATGTGTGGTGTGGATTTGGCCTTGAACTCGCTTCTTCTCTGAGTTTAATTTTGACGTAAGCCCAAAGGAAAGGCCCTGTTACCGCCTCCTACTGACTCTGCCTCCCTAGGGAACTGTGGGAACTGTAGTAGGAACTGATAGCAAAAACCTCAGCAAACTAAAGTTCCCAAGATACTTTAGCAGAAGTCCAGAGTAAAAATTGGTACAAATCTGCCATGAGCTTGTAGTGTCAATCGGGACTTGGTGCATTCCTCATTTTGGGTTCTGCGGCCTCTTGCACCCTCCTGTCTAATACTTCTCTTTGGCAATTTCACCACACACACCATGGGCAGCAATGGCATCCTCACCAATCTTTGTTGATCTTTTTGCCATCTTCCTTTGCGTGACATGCTCGAGGGTCGTAGAAGACATTTCCTAAGCTTCAGCTGGCTGCCTTCATCAACTGTGAACACTGGAACAACTGCCTCGTATGGTTCACTGAATCAAACATATATTTGTCCCCCAAATCACACACACACACACACACACACACACACACACACACACACACAACGACCTGCCAAAGCATTAATACTGATAAGCACCCTGCCACTGAACCGTCATATCAGTTTGACATGAACTCAAAGAGGATCTCTTAGAAAGCGGTGGTCACGGGGCGAATGCGTTTTTCTGGCTCACCAAATTCACTGAAGTTACACAAAGTCAGAAGTGCCAAGCAAAACAAGGAACCATGCGTGCTGGCAAAGTCAGCGAGCCAGCAAATGAATGGCTAAGCAGAACAATCTCAGAACAGTTAATAGCGTGGAATACCCTAAGCAAAAAAAGCGTGAAAAGGAATCCATATCTGTAACGGCAGAGAACCCTTCGGTGCCGAAGGACTCCCTTAAAATGAAAGCTTGTTTCTTGACCCTTTTGAGAAGTCAATCCCACCCGCCCTTTCTGATTCTCACCAAAAACCTCACTAACGGATTAGTCTCCTGTCGTCAGTTTGCGTTTCCTAAGCAAGGGTGGTCTAGTTAAGCTGCTAATGTTAATTCATCTATATACATAACGGACAAATCGAAAAGCCACTGATCGCTGAGCACAAGATCTCTCTCTGCTTCTGAGGAACCTCCCTATTGCACCAGTTCCAAGTGGACGCTGAGCAATGTTTGCAACCAAGCTGGCCAAAGCTCGCCCAGAGCAACCATCATTGCAGCCTAAGGTGACGCGCTAACCTTTGACCTCTCCCTACAGTTGCAGCTAGCGCCTCGCCGTAGCAGGCTAAGAAGCCCTCCTAGCTGCTCAGAAGCAAAACAACCTGCAGGTCTACAAGAAAAGAAAGCACGACCTTTACTCCATCTTATAAATAAGCAACTGAGAATTCTGCTCCAAGTGGCCACTCGTGTAGCCCACTCCGTAAATGGCATTCTCCGTAGGGTAAGGCACGATATGATACGAATGCAGCTCTTCGTAATAAAGGGATTGAGAACGGCATTCTTGGACCATGAACTTCAGCCGTTTTCGTGCATCCGCGTAGGCAGTCCGGCAGCACGGACTCCCCTTAAAGTATTCATAGCGTTCCCTCTCTGTTTCCAGGTGAATCTTCCGCAGCAGGTTGTTGATCAAGACGGACCGGCGGAGGTAGATCTCAGGATCCTCAAGGAACTGGAGCTTCTGCAGAGAAAGTTTCAAGATACAAGTCCGGTCTTCAGGCAGGATCAGGTGCTGAGGTGAGTTTAAAGGATAAAAAGAGACCGTTAGCACAGAAAACTGATTTAGTACATAACAGAAACATCAGATGTGTGGGATGCAACATAAGCAGTCAAATACAACATTTCCTGTTTGGCTAGAGTGGACATGCAGGGGAATGTTGGGCCAGCCAGTTGAACTTCCTGTTACACCTGGTCTGAAGCATCCTTCCATTGCATGTGACCAAGTAGGTTGGCGTGACCCTTCCAGACCTAACAAAAGGTCCAGTCATGCAGCCACCTTCCTCTTTTGATGCCTTTTCTTGTCTTGGACTGCAGTGCTGGCTCTCAGCCAGCAGCATGTGGGATGGGTTCGCATATGGGATGAACTCAAACCCTCTTCTATAACTCTAAGCTAAAGCCTGCCTTCAGGGATCCAACTGTGAACTGAATGTGAGTAAACTTCTTATTACTTTTAAAAGAAGACTGTTCTGTCTGTATTCTTTTAGGGGGGGGATCAAAGGGGTCTTACCAGGAATAATAGAACTTAAGAGATTCTAACCAATCTGCAACTAGCTTCCTACTGTGTAAAGAGGGGGATGTACTCTGCTGTATGAATAAACTCACTAGCGTGAGTTAGGAAGAATAATATTTCATCAAGATATCCTCTCCTGCTACCCACAACATTCCCGTAAGATGGTGAAGAAGACTGGATTCAAAACCTGTACAAAGGTGGGCCAAACTTGCACCCGATTCTCCCTCCGTTGAACTGCATCATGAGATGGAAGGGACCATTAGGGTTATCTAGCCCAAAATCCTTCCTTTTCTCTGTCCTGAGGCTTCCAACATTCAGCCTCTCTGGGTTTCCATGAGTTTTAGTGTTATGAGAGAGGGGGAAACCGTTGTTCCCATCCACATTCTACATGCCATGCCTAATTTTACAAACTTCCACCGTGTCACCATTTTCTCTAAACTATGAAGGCCCAAAATGCTGCAACCTTTCCATGTAGGAGAGTTGACCCACCTCCTTAATCACTTTGGTTGCCCTATTCCGAATCTCCCATCATCCCTGATCATTGGGCAGGTGGAATGAGGATGATAGGAGATAAAGTTCTACAACTTCTGGAGGGCACTGGCTTGGGAAAGGCCATGGGACTTTGGATTTGGACTTCAGATGGAATGAAAAATTAAAGCAAATGGGGCCCTTCTGAATTCACTGGGAAGCAAATGCTATGAGTAACGAAGGCATTTCAGAACTTGTGTTTTTACTGTTTTGCGTGCTCTGTGCAAACCACTTAGAGGTCACTTTATGACAGAAAATAGTATATAAAAGCATCAAATAAATAAATAAATTTGGCCTCTATTGGACTGAAGGGTGGCGCTGTGGGTTAAACCACAGAGCCTAGGACTTGCCAATCAGAAGGTCGGGGTTCGAAAGCACGAAGTGCAAGTAGATAGGTACCGCTCCACAGGAAGGTAAACGGCGTTTCCATGTGCTGCTCTGGTTCGCCAGAAGCGGCTTAGTCATGCTGGCCACATGATCCAGAAGCTGTATGCCGGCTCCCTCGGCCAATAAAGCGAGATGAGTGCTGCAACCCCAGAGTCGTCCACGACTGGACCTAATGATCAGGGGTCCCTTTAACTTTAGCTATTGGATTGAATACCAACAAAGGTCCGTATAGTTAAAGCCATGGTCTTCCCAGTAGTGATGTATGGAAGTGAGAGCTGGACCATAAAGAAGGCTGGTCGCCGAAGAATTGATGCTTTTGAGTTATGGTGCTGGAGGAGACTCTTGAGAGTCCCATGGACTGCAAGAAGATCAAACCTCTCTATTCTGAAGGAAATCAGCCCTGAGTGCTCACTGGAAGGACAGATCGTGAAGCTGAGGCTCCAATACTTTGGCCACCTCATGAGAAGAGAAGACTCCCTGGAAAAGACACTGATGTTGGGAAAGATGGAGGGCACAAGGAGAAGGGGATGACAGAGGACGAGATGGTTGGACAGTGTTCTCGAAGCTACAAACATGAGTCTGACCAAACTTCGGGAGGCAGTGGAAGACAGGAGTGCCTGGCGTGCTCTGGTCCATGGGGTCACGAAGAGTCGGACACGACTAAATGACTAAACAACAACATTGGATTGAAATTAGCTCTCTACAGCAATGTTGTAAGTTAGAAGAAGAAGAGTTTGGATTTGATATCCCGCTTTATCACTACCCGAAGGAGTCTCAAAGTGGCTAACATTCTCCTTTCCTTTCCTCCCCCACAACAAACACTCTGTGAGGTGAGTGGGGCTGAGAGACTTCAGAGAAGTGTGACTAGCCCAAGGTCACCCAGCAGCTGCATGTGGAGCAGCGGGGAAGCGAACCCGGTTCACCAGATTACGAGTCTACCGCTCTTAACCACTACACCACACTGGCTCTCTTTGTTTGTTTGTCAAAATCTATTATCAGAGAATTATTATTTTTCAGGAGTGGGGGGGAGGTCAATTCTTTTTGATCTCAGAAGCATACTCACTTTTGGAAAATACCCCTGGTAATCCTGATGTAAATCTTCTTCTTCTTCTGCATATTTCCTCTTAAAATAGGCTACTTTCGACGTTGTTAAGGTATTTGTCGATACTTGGCTGGGACCTGCTGTGCAAACAAGGAGGAGTTGTCATTAGGAATTGTGCTGTTGGCTTTCCGTATGCCTGTTTCCATTGGACTGTCGACTTCAGTTGTGTTTTATTCCCAGCTTTATTGTGTTAGGAAACATTTTTGATAAAGCAGGTTATAGATATTCTAAAGAAAGAAATATGGTTTGTTTTTGTTTTCAGAAGTAAAATCAATTTTTGTTGCATTTGGCAGCAATTTTCTACAATCACACAACATCCATTTGCAAGCAATTGCACCATGATCAGCTCTATGTATGGACCCAGCAGAACCATGGAGGAAGTATATAATACGGGAGTTCCACCCCAGGTCTTTTTCCAGAGGAAATGGAATGTCATCTGCTGGAGCACTGGGGGAATTAACAAGACCCCCCCTCTCACAGGCTTGTTGGGAGGATTAAATGGAGAAAGGGAAGAACAATGTACAGTGGTACCTTGGTTCTCAAACGCCTTGGTACTCAAACAACTTGGAACCCAAACACTGCAAACCCAGAAATAAGTGATCTGGTTTGTGAACATTTTTTGGAAGCCGAACATGCTCCATTTTGAGTGCTACGCTTCCGTTTTGAGTGCCACACTTCTGTTTTGAGTATTACACTGAGGTCTGTCTGTTTTTGCTATTTATTTTGCGGTTTTGTTTTTGTGGCCCATTTTGGTTTTGCGGCTCATTTTGTTTTGTTTTGTTTTGTTTTTGTGGCTGTGTGGACCCCAGTCAGTCCAGCTACTGATTGACTGATTGTGTGACTGCAGTACATTGTTTATTGTTTTCCTTTCATGGACCGCTGGTCTTGTTAGATAGTAAAATTCATGTTAAATTGCTGTTTTAGGGGTTGTTTTTAAAAGTCTGGAACAGATCAATCCCTTTTTGCATTACTTTCTGTAGGAAAGCGCGCCTTGGTTTTGGAACGCTTTGGTTTTGGAACAGACCTCCGGAACGGATTAAGTTTGAGAACCAAGGTACCACTGTCTACTGCAATGAGCTCCTTGGAGGGAAAAAAGGTGATATATTAATGTAAGAAATGGATATATAAAAGCAAAAAGGAGGGGGAGGCGTCGGCCGAAAAAGCACTAGTACTGCCCTGTCTAATGCTGGGGAGGGGAAGAGAGGAGGAGAAAGGATTGGGAGGCAACAGGAGAGAGGACCATGCCATCAGCAGGAAGGCAATGCCACCAAACACCCACCTCAGGCAATGTAATTATGGGATGTTAGCCCTGCACAGATGACTTACCTCACAGCTGTATGTTTTAAAAGATAGATTTCCCTTTCGGCACAAGGTGGCAGTGTTGACACATTGAAAAACCTTAGTAGGTGTTCCAGCCAAAACCAAAATAAAAGTATTTCCTCTCGCAGTCACATTCCGTTTTAGCTACTTTATTTTATTTTATATTCTAAAAATTCAATAAAACATTTAGCATTCAACAGTGCTTCCTTTTGTCCTTTCGAGCAGAACTCTCTCGATACAATGGCAGCAAAGGAACATAGCATCTCAGAGATGGGAGCAGAGCCTAGTCTCAGAGAGCTTTCGGAAGCTGGTTGTCGTGCATTTGAGAAGCCTCTGCTTAAGGGACGTGGGTGGCGCTGTGGGTTAAACCACAGAGCCTAGGACTTGCCAATCAGAAGGTCGGCGGTTCGAATCCCCGTGACGGGGTGAGCTCCTGTTGCTCGGTCCCTGCTCTTGCCAACCTAGCAGTTCGAAAGCACATCAAAGTGCAAGTAGATAAATAGGTACCACTCCGGTGGGAAGGTAAATGGTGTTTCCGTGCACTGCTCTGGTTCGCCAGAAGCGGCTTAGTCATGCTGGCCACATGACCCGGAAGCTGTACGCCGGCTCCCTCGGCCAGTAAAGCGAGATGAGTGCCACAACCCCAGAGTCGGTCACGACTGGACCTAATAGTCAGGGGCCCCCTTTACTGCTTAAAGGATGTGCTGACAACGGGGGGTTGCAAAGCCTCTTGCATGACACTTTCCCAAAAAAAAACAGACAATCAGCTGGGTATGGAGCACTGGGAAGCATCATGCAAAGTACTCAGTAATAATAATAATAATAATAAATTTTATTTATACCCCACCCTCCCCGGCCAGAGCTATCCTCAGGGCAGCTAACACCAGTAAAATTACAGTAAAATCATAACAGGGGAAAAAACCAATTTAAAATACAAGTTAAAATGCAATTTAAAATGCAGCCTCGCTTTAAAAGTAGCCCATAGATCAAAACCATAATGGGAGGGAAACATAAGGGTCAGACTGAGTCCAAACCAAAGGCCAGGCGGAACAAGCTCTGTCTTCCCAGTACTTCCCAGGCGCTAAGATTCGGTCTTGCAAAGTGCTTTTGTGCTGCATTTCTGAAGCACCTGACACTCTGCAATAATAAATCTGTCTTGATTGGGATTTCTTTCCCACCCACCCCCCAACAGAGTTCCAGATTTGGAATTTGCTTGCTATCTCGCTCTCTGGTTTGTTGGGATTCCTAGAAAGGCCAAGGCAACTATCTCCTGTTTTATTTGGGGTTCCCCCCCCCCCACTATCTCTGCCTTTAAAAACAATCGATTTGCAACCAGATAAGGTGGAGCGAAGCGAGAGGCAGCTTCTTACAAACCAAATCCGGAGGGCTTGGTGCCAAGCTGAAATTGACATTGATTTTCAGGAGGCAAAACAAGGCTGACATCATGGGATATATGGTGATGTTCTTGGCAGCCTCTGTTTCATAACCTAAAGTGAAGTGTGTGCACTTGCAGAGTGTGCCCTTGCCGTCGAATCTGTTGCCAGCCATCCGTCTTTGTTACACTTCTGCATTTTCAGTCTCCCTTGGGGAGGGAGGTATAGAGCAAGGATGAAACCTGCTCTGATGCATGAACCGTAAGGTTGCCAAATGACCAGGGATAAAATGGTTGGACTGGGGTTCTATTTTCTTTCTTTCTTTGCTCGTTTGGCCTCAGGGCCTCTTGTCAGAATCCATGTGCGGAAGCCAGATTTTTCCTTTTTCTTTTTTATTAAAGATTTTCTTGTTTTACAGAAGTGTGATGTCTCTCATAGGGGACGCGGGTGGCGTTGTGGGTTAAAGCCTCAGCACCTAGGACTTGCCGATCGAAAGGTCGGCGGTTCAAATCCCCGCGGCGGGGTGCGCTCCCGTTGTTCAGTCCCAGCGCCTGCCAACCTAGCAGTTCGAAAGCACCCTCGGGTGCAAGTAGATAAATAGGGACCGCTTACTAGCGGGAAGGTAAACGGCGTTCTGTGTGCTGCGCTGGCTCGCCAGATGCAGCTTCGTCACACTGGCCACGTGACCCGGAAATGTCTGCGGACAGCGCTGGCCCCCGGCCTATAGAGTGAGATAAGCGCACAACCCTAGAGTCTGTCAAGACTGGCCCGTATGGGCAGGGGTACCTTTACCTTTACCTTAATGTCTCTCATATTTTTTCCATGTAACATTTTTACAAATCCGTTTCATTTGTTGAGACATTAGGGGGAGGGGAAAAAGGGGGTTGGAGGGAGGGAAGATGGGTGGGGGTGGGATTGGGTGGCGATGTTTCTGTTATGCTTAATGTATGTAGGGTTTGGTGTCAGCAATGCTTGTGCTGTTCATTTGTGTTCCTTTGGTGGTGAGAGAGGTTGGGGTTGGCCTAGGGTGTGGCTGTTCATTTGTGGTTGGCTGTGGTGGTCTTTGTTGTCATGTGTGAGTGGGGTGGGTTTTGGATCAGGTTAGCCATATTGATTTGTATGCTGTTGGTGGATTGTTGTCATTGTCTTGTTGGGCTGTGTATGTGATAAAGGGGAGCCATACAGGGGTAAAGGCGTCTTCTTCTGTTTGTCCCCGTGTCAGTTTCAGTTTATTGGTTAATTTTTCTAGTAGGGCTGTCTCCCATACTATTTGGTACCATTGGTCCATGCTTACTCCTGACAGGTCTCTCCAGTGTCTGGTTATGGTGTTTCTGGCTGCTGAAAATAGGTGGGTTATGAGTTCTTTGTGGTGTAAATGGGCATTGTTTTCTTGGAAGATGTTTAGTAGGGCCAATCAGAAGCCAGATTTTTGAAGGAAAAGTCGACAGAAACGTTTTCCTTTACCATGCATATTTGAACTGTGTGAGGCGCACACACACATCATTATTATTATTATTATTATTATTATTATTATTATTATTATTATTATTATTATACCACCCTATACCCAGGGGTCTCAGGGCAGTTCCCAAAATAAAAACCAAAGGAAAAAAACACAAAAGACATAATAAAAATAAAAGCAACAACCCAATAGCCCTCCTCCCCCCCACAAAAAGCCACATTTTAAAAGGGCATAGGATGTCAGTCAGATCAACCAAAGGCCTGGTTAAAAAGGAATGCTTTTGCCTGGTGCCTAAAGGGGTATAGTGAAAGCACTAGGTGAACTTCCCTGAGGAGAGCATTCTACAGACAGGGAGCCACTGCAGAGAAGGCCCTGTTCTCGTGTTGCCACCCTCTGGACCTCTCGAGGAGGAGGCACACGAAGGAGGGCCTTAGAAGATGATCTCAGGGTCCAGGTAGGTTCATGTGGAAAGAGGTGGTCCTTGAGGTATTGCGGTCCTGAGACATCTGGGACTCAGCTACACGGGTCAATTATAATGTTATAACTGCGTTATAAAAATGTGACATGAGATGGCGCTGTAGAGCTGGAATCCAAAGTGAATGGTAAATTGCTTTGGGACCTTTGATGGCTTTTTTTTATATCTGTGTAGATCCAGCCCCGGTAATGAAGGCTGGTCTAGTAGTGCAAACAGGAAATGGCCCCACTATCTTTCGACCTCCTTGGTCTCTGTGTTGGCCCTTGAAGAACTCAGCAGGGAGTAGGAGAATGGGAGGAAAACTTTGACTCCTATCAGACCCAACCAGCATGGTCAATGACCAGGGAAGATGGGAGATTGTAGTCCAACAACATCTGCAGGGCCACAGAGTCTAACCTGCCTCTGCCATTGAAATATACTCGGAGTCGAGAGTGGGTTTCATGCTCTTTATTCAGCTCATAGTGATGAGGAGGAGTGGAAGTTCCCCCAGAATGTCTGCTCTATATACATTATTTACACAATAGGCCCCATGTGATTGGCTAATTCCGGGATTCTCCTGTAGGCCAATCAGGTTGCGGATTCACTTCCACCTGGAGCTGGATTGGGTGGCTCCTGTGGACCAATGAGACTGCTGCATTCTGGATCCTATTGTTCTAGGACCAATCAGACTGCTGCATTCTGAATCCTATTGTTCTAGGACCAATCAGACTGCTGCATTGTGGATCCTATTCAACTCAGTACATAACAGCCATTCACCGTGCTATATTCTGGGAGCGAGCCCCATTGAACCAGGTAGGTCCATAGGTAGGCCTCTCTTCATATGAACCAATGTGGACCCTGAGATCATCTTCTGAAACCCTTCTGTGTGTGTCTCCTCCGCAAGAGGTCCAGACATTGGCAACACAAGAATGGGCATCTTCTATGGTGGCTCCTCATTTGTGGAATGTTCTCCTTAAGAACACCTTCATTATAAACCTTTAGGCTCTAGACAAAAACATTCCTCTTCAACCAGATATTTGGCTGGTTGACACCCCATGCCCTTTCAAATGTGTTGTGGGAGGGGGGATTATTGGTTTGTTTTTTGTTCCTTATTATGTATTTTGAGTTTCCTATGTTGTAATTTCATTTTGTGAACCACCCTGAGATCTATAGAAATGCAAATTTTAACAGAAACAACCACCACGACAGCTTGGCGTGGGTTTATGTCTGAGCAGAAATGTCTAAGATCGGTCTGGCGGTGGGCTGTTTCCCTGACCTGCTCTTTCTATCCAGATTTTAAAAGGGGTGGCATGCAAGGATATTTGAACTATTTTTAACCTAATCACGTCACCACCACAAAAATTGGCAGCGAAAGCAGGCCTTTTTATAGGAGTGGGTTTGGAAGGCTTCGGGATGCTCTGAGCTTAAGCTAAACCACCGTGATTTATTTACAACTTTGGGGAGGACGACTGATAAAAACCAATTCAATTAATACTTGGCACTTTTCGTAGCTTATTGGAGCATCGAATATAATATTAATTTAAAAGCGGGGAATACTAAGCAAGATAGGCTAATGCTCTGACTGGACATAAGGCAGCAGTTTCCTGTGTTGTAAGTAAGAAAGTGGTTATAAATATATTAACAAATCCTACAAACTGAGGAGCCAGGATAGAGTCGGTCGCGTTAAAGGGGCAGGTGGCACCTTATTGGCTCTCCTGCGTCACCTGATCACAGCTGGGGTACAGCCTGCAGTACCACTGTGTGCCCATCTGCAGTGGTGGCACTGTAGAGCAGCTGAGATGAGACCATCATGTGGGTGCAGTAAATAAGCTGAGCCCTGAGACCGGAGTCTTGTCTCCAGCACAGCTGGTTACAGTGTTGTCATTCTGCAGCGTCGCGCTTTCATTAAAGCAACTTGTCGTACCTCGTAATGCCGAGTCAGTCCACAGAGCGCCTCTCTACGGTGTTTTCAGCAGCCCTGATGAGTTTCTCCCTCCACACAGGCTCTGCTCGCATCGCTTCCCACACAGTTCTGCTGAACAAACACCTGTTCGATTGAATCGAGGAGAGAGGGAGGAGCAGGGGAGAGGATAGAAAGGGGAGAGGTAGAGAAAGAGAGGGAAGCATGTCAGAGCATACACCTGGATGGGTTGCATCAGCCCAGGACAAACTCTCATCATTGTAATAATAATAATAATAATAATAATAATAATAATAATAATAATAATAATAATAATTTGTTACATACCCAGCCTATCTGGCCAGGTCTGCCCAGCTACTCTGGGCAGCTTCCAACAGAATATTAAAAGCACAATAAAACAACAAATGTCTTCTAAAAGTCAGATACAGTGGTACCTTGGGTTAAGGACTTAATTCATTCTGGAGGTCTGTTCTTAACCAGAAACTATTATTAACCTGAAGCACCACTTTAGCTAATAGGGCCTCCCACTGCCGCCACGCTGCCGTAGCATGATTTCTGTTCTCATCCTGAAGCAAAGTTCTTAACCCAAGGTACTATTTGTGGGCTAGCGGAGTCTGTAACCTGAATCGTCTGTAAACTAAGGTACCACTGTAGTTGTTTATTTCCTGGACATCTGGTGGGAGGGCGTTCCACAGGGCAGGTGCCACTGCCGAGAAATCCCTCTGCCTGGTTCCCTGTAATTTCAATTCTTGCAGTGAGAGAACCACCAGAAGGCCCTCGGAGGTGGACCTCAGTGTCCGGGCAGAATGATGGGGTGGAGACGCTCCTTCAGGTATACTGGGTCGAGGCCATTTAGGGCTTTGAAGGTCAGCACCAACACTTTGAATTGTGCTCGGAAACGTGATAGGAGCCAATGTAGGTCTTTCAGGACCAGTGTTATATGGTCCTGGTGGCCGCTCCCAGTCACCAGTCTAGCTGCCGCATTCTGGAAAGCAATACCATGAAAATGCCTGCTATTCAGGTGCCTTGTTTCCTGAAGTCTCAGGGCAACAGAAGACGCTTAGGTCCAAGGATGTGCTGCCCTTCTTCTGATAGGAAATGCTCTGTGGGGTGGGGGAGAAAAAAAGGAGGGTTCAAGGAGGATCAATTGGATCAGGGAGTGAGAAATATCCCAACTTTCATCTGAGGAACGTTGGAGGGTATAGACCAGTTGGATCATGGCAAAGGCCCATCTAGTCCACCAGCCTGTTCTCTCAATGGCCAACTGGATGACCATATAAGCCTGAAAGCAGAATCTGTGCCTTTAAGAGCATCCTGCCTACATCAGTAGAGCACAGCCATTGTGGCTAGTAGCCATTGATAGCTCTTTTCTCCATGAATTTGCCCCATCTTCTTTTAAAGCCATCCAACCTGATAGCACATCACCTTACCAACAAAGGTCCGTATAGTTAAATCCATGGTGTTCCCAGTAGTGATGTATGTAGTGAAGTGAGAGCTGGGTCATAAAGAAGGCTGATCGCCAAAGAATTGATGCTTTTTAATTATGGTGCTGGAGGAGACTCTTGAGAGTCCCATGGACTGCAAGAAGATCAAACCTATCCATTCTTAAGGAAATCAGCCCTGAGTGCTCACTGGAAGGACAGATCCTGAAGCTGAGGCTCCAATACTTTGGCCACCTCATGAGAAGAGAAGACTCCCTGGAAAAGACCCTGATGTTGGGAAAGATGGAGGGCACAAGGAGAAGGGGACGGCAGAGGACAAGATGGTTGGATAGTGTTCTCGAAGCTACCAGCATGAGTTTGACCAAACTGCGGGAGGCAGTGGAAGACAGGAGTGCCTGGCGTGCTCTGGTCCATGGGGTCATGAAGAGTCGGACACGACTAAGCAACTAAACAACAACAAAATGCGCTGGGTTAAAAATGTACTTCCTTCTGTCTGCCCTCAAGCTTTCCCCTTGCCCGCACAGGCTAATTTAGGAATTGTGGAGATCTTTCTTTGAAACAGTAGAAGAACTTCAGCTGTGGGCTTGTAGGATGGTCCAGAGGCCACACTGTCCCTGGAGCCTTCAGGGTTGGCTTTCGGTTGCACCTCGGCATGGCGTTCAAGTCTCAGAAGAAAGCTGAAGAATCCCGTGTGGTTCATATGTGATGGGAAGTTCTCCATCGTCAGACATGCAAGTTTCAAGACAGTTGTCGAAGTTCGCAAAGATTTAGCTCACCTGGCGATTTAGCTTCTCAAGTCCCCCAAATAATTAGAGTGCACAGGTGGTCATGACTCAATTTCTAAAACTCCAAGTCTCCCACAAAAATGGGGCAGAGAGAGAGAGAGAGAGAGAGAGAGAGAGAGAGAGAGAGAGAGAGAGAGTTGTTTACCACATATAGGAACCAGAAGAGTCCTCCAGCGAGTGGCAAAAAGTTGACAAGCTGGAACCCAAGACGATCAAGGGTCTGGAAACCAAGCCCTATGAGGAACTGTTGAAGGAGCTGGGTGTGTTTAGCCTGGAAAAGAGGGCACTGAGAGGCGATAGGATAGCCATCTTCAAATATCTCAAGGGCTGTCCCAGGGGAGATGGAGCAAGCTGGGTTTCAACTGCTCTGGAAGGTAGGGCATGAATCAAAGGAGTCAAATGATGAGAAAGGAGATTCGGACTCAAGATTAGGAAGATCTTCCTGGCAGCAAGAACTGTTTGACTGTGGAACGGATAACCTTGGAAAGTGGTGGACCCTCTTGGAAGTTTCTAAACAGAGGCTTGGGTGTCCATCTGTCAAGGATTCTTTAGCAGCGATTCCTGCAATGCTGGACTAAATGACCCTGGTGGGTCCTTTCCAACCTTACAGTTCTGTGATTCTATGGAGGCTGCCTGTGCTAATTTATACATTTGGGTGAAAATTTAGAAACAGGGGTTCTAGGATTTAAATGACAACGCAATTCAATTCCGACGAAAGAAGAATGGCAGACAAAGTTAATGGATTATGCAGAATTAGATAAAATGACAGGAAGGATTCGAAATCTGCGGGACCAGAGATTTACAGAAGATTGGAAGAAATATACAAACTATTTGAAGAGCAACTGTATTCATCAAATTACGCTAGTAGGACTACAAGAAGTTTTGTTAAGAGAAATGTATGAAGCATTGCAAAGTAGAGAAAGAATAGAGATATTAGTTATGAGTTAAATGTAATTGTGGAAGTAGGAAATGTATATTTATTGAAAAAATTGGAAAATTTTCAGATGTGATTGATGGAAGTAAAAAAAATGGTATAAGATATGAAAATATATTTAATTACTGTTGAAAATGATATGTCGAAAAACTAATTAAAAAATTATATTTTTATAAAATAGCAACGCAATGCAACTCACCTCTCCAGGTGCTGCTAACTGTTGATGGGCTACAGTTCTCACTCCTTTGGTTTCTTTTTCCCTATTGGCTTAAGCCAGACTCACAATAGATAGCCTTTGAAATACAGGATTCTTTCAGAGAAGGAACTGTCCTCTGCAAAGCAGGGCTGCAATTACTCTAGCACCAGCCAGCCATGCCCTGGCCCAAGATACTCCATTGCATTCCGCTTCCTCCCCCCATTTCCCTCCCCCATGCTCAGCATTCCGTGGCTACTAAGCAGGCCCAGTATTCATCAGTTTTCTCTGCAACCCACAGGGCTCCTCTAAAACCTTCCTTTTCAGCATGGGACGTGCCATTTCGGGTTCATAAGGACAGGTTACCTCTTTCAAGATACGAAGGCTATGTTTGCATACGAGGCTGGCCCCATCTGGCAGGTGTTGTGTGGCCCGAGAGATGCTCAAAAACTCCATTACATTTGCCAAACCAGGCAAGCCCCCAAACCCATCAGTTGACCAAGTTCCAAACACGAAGAGCGGGGTGCATTCAACATGGTACACCCCAAACTTCACACTGGTCTTCAGTGTTGATTTCTCTCCCTCACTACCCCCCGGCACGACTCTTTTACAAACCTGGACCTGGGTTCAAATGTGACCTCAGGCAGGAATCGGCTTCAGGCAGGTCTCCTCACCCCCACCACCCCAGCTCTAAAAGGGAACATAACCGAGGCCTGGTCCCTCACAGGGTAACTGTGAAAAGGGAGCTTT
Source organism: Podarcis muralis (assembly GCF_964188315.1). Lineage (NCBI taxonomy): Eukaryota > Metazoa > Chordata > Lepidosauria > Squamata > Lacertidae > Podarcis > Podarcis muralis. Next base: position 9,916,638 of record NC_135655.1, on the reverse strand, counting down.
GCAAAAGTGCTTGGCGAATGAACTCTTCAACCTCAAACCTATTGATCTGGAAGGAAGTCCCATTGATTTTGATGGCACCACTTAAGTGTGGTTAGGAAATCAGCTGGGCGAAGGGGGGGCGGGCGGAACGCTGCATATACATAATTAATCCTAATTGCAGAGGGCCATGGAAGACCCTGCTCCACAATCCATCTCTTGTTCTTCCGCTGGAGAGGACAATTTGGGGGAGTCTATTAAACACCTCCACTCATGTTCAGTGCTTTCGCCTGCCAACCTAGCAGTTCGAAAGCACCCCCGGGTGCAAGTAGATAAATAGGGACCGCTTACCAGCGGGAAGGTAAACGGCGTTCCGTGTGCAGCTTTGTCACGCTGGCCACGTGACCCGGAAGTGTCTCCGGACAGCGCTGGCCCCCGGCCTCTTGAGTGAGATGGGCGCACAACCCCAGAGTCTGGCAAGACTGACCCGTACGGGCAGGGGTACCTTTACCTTTTACCTTTTAGGGATGCGGGTGGTGCTGTGGGTAAAAGCCTCAGCACCTAGGGCTTGCTGATCGAAAGGTCGGCAGTTCGAATCCCCGCAGCGGGGTGTGCTCCCGCTGCTCGGTCCCAGCGCCTGCCAACCTAGCAGTTTGAAAGCACCCCCGGGTGCAAGTAGATAAATAGGGACCGCTTACCAGCGGGAAGGTAAACGGCGTTCCGTGTGCTGCGCTGGCTTGCCAGATGCAGCTTTGTCACGCTGGCCACGTGACCCGGAAGTGACTTCGGACAGCGCTGGCCCTCGGCCTCTACAGTGAGATGGGCGCACAACCCCAGAGTCTGTCAAGACTGGCCCCTACAGGCAGGGGTACCTTTACCTTTTACCTTTTATTAAACACCTCCACTCATGTTCAGGAGTGTCGCCACTCATGTTCAGGAGACATTGTAAGCAGATGGATTAAAGATCTGGGTGCTCTATTAAAAAACATTTTCATGTACATGACAAAGGCGGCAAGAGTCTTACTACCACAAGCATGGAAGAATGAAGAAATTCCGACCAAAGAACTGTGACAAGAGAAACTGGTGGACTATGCAGAATTGGCGAAATTGACACACAAACTACGTGATAAGGACAACTGTGACTTTAAAGAAGAATGGGAACCTTTTACAAAGTACTTAAAGAAACAACAAAATGAACTGGACTCCTTGGCAGGTTTTGAATAAACCTACACAAATTTATTATTGGTAACATATAGATAGATAAATTAAGGATCTTTACAATTTTATAATATGCAGAGAATAACATGTGCTGAAAAACCAGAGAGAGGAGCTGAGGGAAGTCTGGGGGGGAGGGTTTTGTTTTTCTCTTGGGGGAGGGGGAAGGAAAAATAGGGAGGGAAATGAGTATGATATGTTTTTGATAAACTGTTATGTTGAAATTCCTAATAAAAAATATTTTTTAAAAAAAGATCTGGGTGCTCTGAGATGTGGTGCTGCCGAATGCACTTTTCCCTAAGACAGGTATGGGGAATATTTCCATCCTTAAAGGTAAAAGGTAAAGGTAAAGGACCCCTGACAGTTAAGTCCAGTCGCAGACCTTACAGTTATATTATTCTGCGATGGGCTGGTTGATGGGCCTACTGATCTCTGCCAGGCTGATATAAGACCCTGCATTGACCATCCAGACAAAAGCATCGCAATGTGTTTTCCTTTACTAGCACGGTCTCTTAAAACAATATTTAAAAGTCTGGGTTTCTTAAGCGCACCAACATGCCTTCACAATGAAGTCGCTCTGTACATTGATTGCCGAGGCACATTTTCTTCCAAAGTATCTCACAGAATCATAGAACGGTAAAGTTGGAAGGGACCCCAGGGGTCATCTAGTCCAACCCCCTGCAATGCAGGAATCTCAGCTAAAGCATCCACCACAGATGGCCGTCCAACCTCTGCTTAAAAATACATCGGAATCCTACCCTCTGCAAACTTTGATGTGGAGCACAGGGCAGGCACCCTCTTCACTTCTGGAAAATTTGCTGGAGATACTCAGGAAGCATCCCAATTGGAGCGCGCTGCTAGTGACGAACCCGTTTTTAAATGATCAAAATCCTGCCAATCAGCTGTTTGCTCAGGAAAGGAGAATGGGAAGGGCTGAATCCAGACACTCCCCACCCCCAGCCTCCTCCAGCAACCCAACAGTGGGATTTGAGTGTTTTTCATAAGGAGTCCCACAGTATTGGTTGCATGCCAAACAACATTTAGTTGTGCATACAGCCTCTCATCTGTGCAGCTACAGATAAGCATGTCAAAACTATGCCCCTAGAGCAGGGGTAGGCAACCTAAGGCCCGGGGGCCGGATCCGGCCCAATCGCCTTCTAAATCCGGCCCACGGATGGTCCGGGAATCAGCGTGTTTTTACATAAGTAGAATGTGTCCTTTTTAAAAAAAATGCATCTCTGGGTTATTTGTGGGGCCTGCCTGGTGTATTTACATGAGTAGAATGTGTGCTTTTATTTAAAATGCATCTCTGGGTTATTTGTGGGGCATGGGGATTTGTTCATTTCCCCCCAAAAAATATAGTCCGGCCCACCACATGGTCTGAAGGATGGTGGAACAGCCCACGGCTGAAAAAGGTTGCTGACCCCTGCCCTAGAGAGATCAAGCCCCAGATATCTGCATTTGCTAAGATGGTCTGTTTTTATTTCAACATTTGAAACTTGATAGGATGTGAAGATTGAAATCACAGCATATTTTATTTTTGACTGCCTCTGAGAGTCAAAATGCAGATTCATTTTGTTTTTGATTGATGGTTTGCAGTAGAATTTAGTATCTGACAGTATTTATCACACAATATAGAATGCCATTTTGCATTTGACACCTGATGTAACTTCATAATTGATACCTGCCAAAATTCAAAACAATTAAGAGGCACCAATGAAGGACTCAAGCGGCAATAATTCCGGCAAAGGATGAATGAAAACTTGGAAAATTTGCTGAGTTTTTGAATGATTTTATTCATGCACCATGCTTCAGAATATCTTGAGGGACTGCTCACCCCCAGCCTTTGTCTTTTGTGTATAATTAACTATCGTTTAATCAATTGATCAAAAAGCAATATTGATGAAATCCCCATGATTTATGAATGTTTAAAGCACTTCACATGCATTATCTTCAGTGATCCTCACAAGAACCCTGCAAGGTAGGTTAGCATTATTCTCCTATTGCAGATGAGCGTCTGAGGAACGAAGTTTTGGCTAAGTTGAGATTCCTACATTGCAGGGGGTTGGACTAGATGGCCCTTGGGGTCCCTTCCAACTCTACAATTCTATGATTAATTGTTGAGGGGGCTTCCTAGCTCATAGGACGCTGTCTTATACCAAGTCAAACCACTGGGTCCATGTAGCTTATTATTTTGTACACTGGCAGTGGCTCTCCCAGACATTCCCAGTCCTGTCTGAAGATGCCTAGGACTGAAGTTAGGACCTTCTGCATCAACACAGATGCTTTTTTGCTAAGCTACAGCGTTTCCCCGATAAGTCACACACTCTAAGGCACTAAATCATCATTGCTCTATCTATCTAATTTCTCCTGTAGGTATAGATAGATCGCTATGTATAAGTGCTGAGAATGCCTGCTGAATGGAGGAAGCACAGAAACACGGGGTAGGGCCGATTCAAAGGCGCCAAGAGAAAAACTGCAGACAGACAGCTTATTTTTCATTAATTCGCTGCAATTATGGCGAGCCTTTCTAGTTTATATATATTTTAAAAGTGTCATGTGGAGCAAAGCAAGGACAACGACAACAAATGACCGCAGCGGAAATGAATGGAATCTAAAACTATAAAATAAAAGATTAAATCTTAAGGAATCGAACGCACTGCCCGGAGAATAGGCATCATCTCTAAACAATGCCAGAGAATGAGCCTCAGCTCCAGTCACAAAACGGGTATTTTGATCTGCGCCTAATCCCTCCATATTGGCACGTATATGAGCTCTCTATATATAGACAGTTCTTTCATCCAGGGAGGAGGCTGCTTCACATGGGTGAGAACTTTTAGTAGTGTTTCTATGGTTACTTTTCAGAGTTTCGAACACTCAAGGCTTACAAGGTGGGGTTGTGTTGGGGACTCTCCAGAACAAAACAAAAAAATGAGTATCTGGGTGGGGTGAGCGAGGAGTTGCAAATTGGCTCCGGAGTGAGTATGGATTTACACACACACACACACACAAATCTGGTCTTCTCCTTGCCACCACCTCGCTCGTCCTTCTTCCCCATATGACTGGATCTCTCCAGGGGCAAAGAGGGAAACTTCCTCCAAGCCATCAAGCATAAGGTTACCAGACGTCCCCGTTTCCCGGGGACAGTCCCTGGATTTACAAATCAGTCCCCATACAAAATCCTACCATTCCTACTCAAGTTGAAAAAGTGTCCCTGGATTCATTGGAAAAAATCTGGTATCCTTAATCAAGCAAACATATACAGGAAGACCACAAGGTTAAAACGAGGGAGAAAACCAAAAGCCACCTCAACTGTCAAGAGGGGGTTCATTTTGACTGAGATGCTGGTCACAGGATGTCATAGCCAACGCTGGCCCAAGACATTTCAGCACCCAAGGCAAAGCCCAAATAGGGGTGCGCCCCCTCTCTGCGAGGGAAGAAGGGGTGAGAGAAGATTGACATCAGGGAGAAGGCGGGAGGGAGATCAACACTGTGATCTGCTGCCCCTGGGGATCTGCCACCCAAGGCGGTCGCTCACCTGGACTCATTCATGGGCCAGCCCTGGTCTAGCTGACTTGAAGATATATCCTTGAACATTGACTCTGAGAGGTTATTGGGCGGATGAAGCCCCCCTGTTCTTAGCTGGGGAACGCTTTGGCCTTGGTGAGGAGGAGAAGAGCACACACTTTGCAGGGGAAATGACCCAGGTGTGGTCCCTATCCTATCCTAAAAGATATCAGGTACCAGGGTAAAGGGTCTCCCCGCCCCACTCCCGGCTGCCAGTCAAAGGAAAGGAGGCGATGCTAAACTGAGTGAGCCCAAACTGGGTTTGAGCGGTCCAACAGCTCAGTTAGGCACAAACCAGCTCCATTTCTTCGCCATACTTTCCCCACCCTCCGGCGCCTGGAAGCTTTACCCCGCGTTGCGCGCTTCCTCGGCGGAGCTTGGGGAAGTCTGTGCATTCTCAGAAGCACTCTCGCCAGCGCCGAGCTCCGGGAGCGCACGAGGAAGCAGGCGGAGGCGACTCGGTCCCGGTGAGGACTAAGCAGGCAAAGTCCTAGCCTAAAGCTCAGAACAAGAAAACGGGGAGAAAAAAGGAGTCGGGATCGCCCGGTTTACCTTCCCAGTCGCTGCAGGAGCGCACATGCCAGAGAGGTGCGGGGTGCTGGCTGGGGCGGTGGGGGGCTGCCTCCTCTTTCCCACGCTCCCTTCGGCAAAAAAATAGCCTCTCCCGTGGCTGCAACAAGCCAGCCCAGCTCCTGCGGGTCCCTCCAGTCACTGTCGAGCTCATCGCCTCCCTCTCTCCCCAGAAGCAGGGAGGCGGTCGCCCAGATGTTCCCTTCCTTCCCGGATTGGTCCAGAGGGAAAAGATGTTGGGCTCGTTGCTAGGCGAGTTGCTAAGAGGCGGTGACGCTCTCGCAGCATCTCCGGAGCGGCTCGAGAGGGCCCTCGCCGAATGTCCTGCTGAGATGCTCAAGAGGCGGGGAAGGAGGGGTTTTTTTTGGGGGGAGCACACTCGGCCCCCAGCCCAGTGGGAGCGCAGGGACGGTGGGAGGCGGGAGGGAGGGGAGGGGCTGGTTAGTTGTGGGGATGGAGCCAGCGAGGCAGAACCACAGAACTGTAGAAAGGGTCTCCCAAAGGTCATCCAGTCCAACCCCGGTAAAGCAGGAAAAGTGGCTTGTGGAATAAGGAAAGGGGGAGGGGCATTACGACGGGCGGGTGGATGTGTTCAGGTGTATTTATTTTTGCTCACATTTATTTATTTAACAGATTTATCTACCAATATTATTTTTTATAAAAATATCCTGTTTACATGAAATTGGTATTTTCAAAATTATTCTTAAAATAGCAAGAAAGCTTTGAAAATAGGAGACGCAATGGGTGGGATTCACATGGCCAGCCCCTTCAGCAGATACCCTGAGCAAGGATTTCTGCTCCTCCAACTGAGCTTTGCACAAACACCCCTGGCCTCCACGCACGTGCTCCCTGAGTCCCCTGAAATCGGCTGCGATGGGGTCAGGACAACCCCCAGAAACAGGAACACAGTGCAGGGAGGAGAGAGAAAATCCTTCCATCTGGAAAGCTGAAATGTTTGCGCAGAGGGAATGATTAGAAGAGTGCAACACTGCATTCCAATTATATTTTTCTAGTAAGTTTTATATACTGCATATATTTTTTTAAAAAAATAATCTAAGTGGTTATCATAAAATGTCACACACTTTTAAAATCAATTAAAACAGACTTTAAAATAGCAAACATTATATGCTTATTTACATATATATATTGCATAATAATAATAATAATAATTCCAAAGCAGTTTGTTTTTTATATTGCATTCATATTCTACCTTCCCGCCCCCCAAGGAGCTTAACTTGGCATACTGTGGGATGTAAACACAGGAGCAGTCAATGACAACATTCCTAGAGTGTACATGTTAGAACATGGGGAGGGATGTCTGTCCAGCAAGCAGGTAAACTTCCTGGGGACGGACTTCCTCCGCATGTGACCAGAGGTGGGTGTGGCCTCACCTGTGCAGGTAAATGATAAAAGCACAGGGCAGGCAGCCATCTCTCTCTCTCTATGCCATTTTCCTTCGATGAGGAAACATCTAAGGATGCTCTCTTGGCTCCCAGCCAAGAGAGGAGATAAGGTCTATCTTGCTACAAGATAGATTCTGAATGTATGTAACCTTTTTAAGCTGTCTGCCTTCTGGGATCATATTGTGAACAGAACGTGAGTAAACTCTTTTATACTTTTATAAAGACTGTGTCGTGTCTTGTATTTTAAGAGGGAACAAAAGGGGAAATTACCAGAGTAATTATTATAGAGGTTCTAGCGAACCTGTGCACACGTTACCGTTGCGAACTTAAAGGGGAATGTTTATAAACTCTGCTGATATTTTGGGAACTTGTTAGCACAAGTTGGATAAGGATATAATTAGTCAATATATCCTCTCCTGCACCCCAGAACATTCCCACACATACATGGTTCTCCCCATCCTCATTTGTTCACCACAACAGCCCTGTGAGGTAGGTTAGGCAGAGAGGCAGTCACTGGCCCAAGGTCACCCAGTGAGCTTCATGACTGGGTGAGGATTTGAACCCTGGTCTCCCAGGTCCCAAGGGACGCGGGTGGCGCTGTGGTCTAAACCACTGAGCCTCTTAGGCTTGCCGATCGGAAGGGCGGCGGTTTGAATCCCCACGATGGGGTGAGCTCCTGTTGCTCGGTCCCAGCTCCTGCCAACCTAGCAGTTCGAAAGCACACCAAAAAGTGCAAGTAGATAAATAGGTACCACTCCGGCGGGAAGGTAAACAGCATTTCCATGCGCTGCTCTGCTTCGCCAGAAGCGGCTTAGTCATGATCCGGAAGCTGTACGCTGTCTCCCTCAGCCAATAAAGCAAGATGAGCGCCACAACCCCAGAGTCGTCAACGACTGGAGCTAACAGTCAGGGGTCCCTTTACCTTTACCTCCCAGGTCCCAGTCCAACACTCTAACCACTACCCTGCACTGTCTGTCTTTACATAGAATGATATAAAACATTGTTCAAAAGCAGGCTTTAGAAACAGTGAGCGTAATATATTTAGTTACCAAGATTTACATACCACTTAAAACTATTTACTCATTGGAAACAGATGATAAAAAGTTACATCCCACTTGAAGAAGGAGAGTTTGAATTTGATATCCTGCTTTATCACTACCCGAAGGAGTCTCAAAGTGGCTAACATTCTCCTTTCCCTTCCTCCCCCACAACAAACACTCTGTGAGGTGAGTGGGGCTGAGAGACTTCAGAGAAGTGTGACTGGCCCAAGGTCACCCAGCAGCTGCATGTGGAGGAGCGAAGACGTGAACCCAGTTCCCCAGATTACGAGTCCACCGCTCTTAACCACTACACCACACTGGCTCACGTGAATGCAGGTTGAATCAACCCAAATCATTGCCTGGGAAGAAGGCAATGGCTGGAAAAGGTGTAGCGATGGCATTGCCAGGGTAAATCTTTAGGGCACATGTCTCGTGTCCTGCTAAGCAGAATGAACAGGAGGACCTCCAAACAGAGCAAGCCTAGCTTACCGCATGTTGAAGGAAGGGAAGTAATCACAGAATCATAGAATTGTAGAATTGGAAGGGACCCCAAAGGTCATATCTACCCCCTGGTAATGCAGGAATCTCAACAAGATCATACATGACAGGTGGTCATCCAACCTCTGCTTAAAAACCTCCAAGAAAGGAGAGTCTGCAACCTCCCCAGGGAGTCCTCTCCAATGTCGAACAACTCCTACTTTTCAGAAAGCTCTTCCTGATGTTGAGTCGAAATCTCTTTTCTTGTAACTTAAAGCCAGTGGTTTAAGGCCTACCCTCCAGAGCAGGAAAAAACAAGCGTGCTCCATCTTCCATGTGATAGCCCTTAACATATTTGAAGATGGTTATCATATCTCCATATGGACCATATGGACCATAAAGAAGGCTGATTGCCGAAGAATTGATGCTTTTGAATTATGGTGCTGGAGGAGACTCTTGAGAGTCCCATGGACTGCAAGAAGATCAAATCTATCCATTCTTAAGGAAATCAGCCCTGAGTGCTCACTGGAAGGACAGATCCTCTGGTCCATGGGGTCACGAAGAGTCGGACACGACTAAATGACTAAACAACAACAAGTTGGGGAGACAGCAGTAGAGGCGAGAGGGCTATTGCTTCCTATAAAAGCATACAATGGTACCTCTGGATGCGAACGGGATCCGTTCTGGAGCCCCGTTCGCATCCTGAAGCAAACGCAACCCACGTCCATGCGTCTGCAGGTTGTGATTCACCGCTTCTGCACATGTGCGTGACACCATTTTGAGCGTCTGCGCATGTGTGAGCGGCGAAACCCGGAAGTAACGCGCTCCGTTACTTCAGGGTCGCCACAGAGTGCAACCTGAAAATGCTTAACCTGAAGCTACTTTACCCCGAGGTATGACTGTACTGCATATTTGGGGGGGGGGGGGACTGGTTGTATTCCTGTATTTTGCATCTGCTCGTGGTTATCGTGGCCCCGATATATTAGCTGTTTCAGTTTATGATGATGTCTTAAGAGGCCGTATAATCGATCTGTACTGCTTTAAAATATGGATTTGTAAGTTGTATTTATTTGTGGTGTTTTTACGATGCCGTAAACCACTCAGAGATTTGTTGGAAATATTCTTATTAATTTATTAATCACCTTCCTCAACAGCCCCAAGGTGATATACAAGTTGCAGTAAAAACAGCCCAGTAACCCACACCGAAAATAACAGCATATAAATTTTAAAAGAATACTGAGCAGAGACCAATTTGTCTAGCTGGGAAAGTTTACAGGAACAAAAAAGTCTTCAGTTGTTTCCGGAAGGTGCCAATAGTGGATGCCTGTCCTGTCTCAAAATATGAAAGAACGGAGGAAGAAAACCACTCTGTTTCCCAGACTACCATTTTGGGAATAGTACTGAACAGATCCTTTGAGATGTGATATGGGCTTCTGGGAAAGCACACTCCTTAGCACCAGGGCTACAATTTCAGACTCTAATGGACTTCCTGGGGGCGGGAGAGGGTCTCTCTTTAAATGGTAATGTGCAGAAGTATAGGGTTCAGATCAAGGGAAGTAATAGTCCCACTCTATTTTGCCTTGGTACAGTCCATGCCTGGCGTTCTGTGTCCAGTTCTGTGTGCCACAATTTAAGAAGGGCTTTGACAAGGTGGAACGTGTGCAAAGGAGGGTGACCAAGATGATCATGGGTCTGGAAACCAAGCCTGATGAGGAACAGTTGAATGAGCAGGGTACATTTAGCCTGGGAAAGAGGAGATGTGATGTTTGTTGTTGTTGTTTAGTCGTTTAGTTGTGTCCGACTCTTCGTGACCCCATGGACCAGAGCATGCCAGGCACTTCTGTCTTCCACTGCCTCCCACAGTTTGGTCAAACTCATGCTGGTAGCTTCGAGAACACTATCCAACCATCTCGTCCTCTGTCGTCCCCTTCTCCTTGTGCCCTCCATCTTTCCCAACATCAGGGTCTTTTCCAGGGAGTCTTCTCTTCTCATGAGCTGGCCAAAGTATTGGAGCCTCAGCTTCAGGATCTGTCCTTCCAGTGAGCACTCAGGGCTGATTTCCTTCAGAATGGAGAGGTTTGATCTTCTTGCAGTCCATGGGACTCTCAAGAGTCTCCTCCAGCACCATAATTCAAAAGCATCCATTCTTCGGCGATCAGCCTTCTTTATGGTCCAGCTCTCACTTCCATACATCACTACTGGGAAAACCATAGCTTTTACTATACGGACCTTTGTTGGCAAGGTGATGTCTCTACTTTTTAAGATGCTGTCCCCAACTTAAGCTCACCCTAAAAGGTGGGGTGAAAATACTCCCCCACTCCTGAAGCGTCTCGCTTTCAGCAGGCAGCATCTACAATCATAGAATCATAGAACTGTAGTGTTGGAAGGGACTACGAGGGTCATCTAGTCCAACCCCCTGTGATGCAGGAATCTTTTTGCTCACCCCATTTAGTGTCATTTCCGCCCATGCTCTTGCTGTAGAACGTTCCAGAAACACACTCGGCGAAGCACAAGAAGCAGGTAGCACCTCCACCACCTCCCTGCTCATCGTTCCCGTCCAAGTTTGTTTAAGCTCATCCAGGAAACAATATTTCACAAGGGAGCGTTAGGTCTGAATAATGAGAGGAAAGGCAATTTGGCCCATGGCGAGAACCATGTCATTGAGTTTCAAGGCTCACGCTATTTAGCCTTGGCTCAGATACAAGAAGGAAGGTCACCTTGCAGTTTTGACAGGCGCCTCCCGCAGGACAAGGACAAAGAGATTCGTGGTTACAACTTATGGGTCAATGGCAGAGAAACAAGGGGGGCTGGCGGGGGGGGCTGGCAAGCTGCTTAGGCCAGGGCAGCCATCCCACCGTGTTTCCCTGGGAGTAAAAGTCCCATTGAACTCAGCAGGGCTTGGTTTCAAGGATTAATTAATTTTTTAAAAAAACACCTGATGTGTGTGAAATCAGTTTCAAACAACAGCAAATAAATAAATAAATAAATAAAATCGGTGTGAATCTCCATTTAGAAGGCTTGTTGAAAGAGGGACATCTGTAGCAGGTACCCAAAAGACAATAGAGGAGGAACGCAGAATGGGAAGCAGTTCTAAAAGGCAGGTTTCACCACCCTAAAGGACCAGTTCTGACATGGTGTGGAAAGAACCTCCTAATAAAATGGTATCTGCAGGATGCCCAGAAGGCAGGAGCGATCTGTTGGGTATAAAAGAAGGTCTTTATGTGTGTGTGCACATTCATTTACATTGGCTCCTTCTCCCTAGGTGGGGTGGCTGACCATTAATAGCACCCTTGGGACTGAAAAAAGAAGGTGGCCCCTCTTCATTTTGCTTCCTGTCTGGGACAGCCAAACTGACAAGCCTATGGGAGTCCACACTAAGTCGCTGCTTTTGGCTCAGATGGTTGCAAGTTGCAGCTGGTTACACTCTCCAGAATGCACCACGTTCCCTGCTGAACACCAGCCAATTATGTAAAGCTGCGTAAGGTCAGCAGGAGCTAAAATTACACCAGGGCCCTGTCTGTGTATCCATGACACGGTAAACTGTGCAAGGAGCAGCATCCCACATGGGAGGCATATCAAAAACTCAAGCCATATTAGAGAAACACAAGCAGGAGGCTGGTGTGGTCCCAGGAGTAATTAAGGTGAAGGCAGAATGGAACAACTTTCAAAGTAATTAACTGAGCGCACTGAGGCAACACAAAGAGCTAAATTAATCCAGAACCGTGTTAGAAAATGAGGTGAAATTCTCGAGAAGTGTTCAAATTGCTTGTGGGGGTGGGAAGAGGGCAGAGGGATGGTGGCTTCTTAGCAACTGTTCTCAGAAAGTCATGATTTGGCTAAAATTGGGAGGAGGGGAGGTCAAGGGGTAGAGCTTGTGGGTTTCAGTTAGAGCGCTCCCTCAATAATCCAAGCTGGGATCAAGCCCTCAGTTTCAAAATGACGCATACACATGTCAACTCAGAAGAGTGTTGAATAGCTGCTATATCTTTCTATATAATAAAAAGTAAGGTTGTTGTCACACTGTAGTTTGCTTGGCTGCTGACAGGCAGTGCTGCAGACTACAGAGTTCACAAGTGGGCATCCCAGGTGAATTGCAGAGCTCCTAAAGCTGCCAGCCTTGGAGGTCCTGGCCCTGGGATCCAGATCTCCAGGCTGGTCCATGCCACTGTTGGCCACCTTCCTCCTCCAAGGCCACCCTTGGAATCTGCTGTTGCCACCACTACTTGTAATGAAGAGCAGCAGGAAGAAAAGCACAGGGTGCAAGGATAGTGCCATGAGGCAGAAAGGGATAAGGAATGTGAGGTGGAAAGGGAAAAGTCACCTGTAAAGACTGTGTTTATCATTTAGGGATAGTTCCTTTGTATTAAGAAGTTGGTACCTTGAGGACTTGCCCTAACGTCATAGGACAAGGCAGTTCCAAAGGCCTGAAGGCCGCTGCACAAATTTGCCTTAGGAAGGTCTGAAAAATAAAGTTGCGTCAAGCCATACCCACATTCCTCTGGTCTGCCTGCAGAATGATTCCATCACCTATACATGAAACTTTTTTTATTGGTTTGTGGGTGCAATGCATTCACAGTAGTCTGGTTTGTGTTAAGCTGATCTGTGGTTGCTAGGTAACAGGTAAAGGGACCCCTGACCGTTACGTCCAGTCGCGGACGACTCTGGAGTTGTGGCGCTCATCTCGCTTTATTGGCCGAGGGAGCCAGCTTCCGGGTCATGTGGCCAGCATGACTAAGCCGCTTCTGGCGAGCCAGAGCAGCACATGGAAACGCCATTTACCTTCCCGCCAGAGCGGTAACTATTTATCTACTTGCACTTTGATGTGCTTTTGAACTGCTAGGTTGGCAGGAGCAGGGACCGAGCAACGGGAGCTCACCCCGTCACAAGGATTCGAAACACCGACCTTCTGAACGGCAAGCCCTAGGCTCTGTGGTTTAACCCACAGCGCCACCCGTGTCCCTGTGGTTGCTAGATGCCGTCAAAAAAGCGGTATTGCTTCTCGCAGGGGAGCAGCAAAAAAACCAAACATGTGCAATAGATGAACAGAGTGTTTTCTGCGATTCCTGATCCCCCACCCACCAGTCCTTGTTATTAAAGATGTGATAGAGCAGCAGGAAAATGCTCTGTTTTTTTTTATTATTATTTATTTATTTATAATAATTATTTAGTTTATTTTTAAAAATCTCAGTTGAATGTACTGAGCAAATTCAAAATGTAGTGCTTTTTTGAGAAAAAAGAAAAACCATTTCCACTGTTTACCTTAACAATCCTTCAGTAACTTCCTGTTAATGCATCAATCAATGTACTGAGTCACTCCAGCCATTGTGAGATCTCACACTTCAAATATCAAATTATATAAAACGAAACATGTGATTGAATATTATTGTGACATTTTAAGGTCCAGTAATTAATGGATAAGCTCTCCATACATACGCTATCACCACATCCATCTTTCCTCCTTCTATAACATATTAATTTAGTAAGAAGAAGAAAAAGAAAGTTATATACCAGATTTCCATATGCCGTTGCTTTTTATCTGGTCTACCAGGAGATTTCCAGTTATCTGCTGTTACTAGTTTCTTTGCTATTAATAACACCATTGTTTAGTTCTAGGTCTCTGTCATTAACAGCTCCTTTTAGGCAGCCAAGGAGGATTTGCTTTGGATTTAAAGCTATATCACATCCAGTTATGTCATTTGTTTTATTTAACATCTCCTGCTGAAAGGGCTTAATTTGTTTACGATGCCAAAATATATGAATGCAACTGAATTCCAATATATCTCACATATATCCTGTTAGAGATTGCAATTTTTTTCACCAATACTGTATTTTATAATCATTTATTTCATTTTAATTGGTATTATGTTTTAACATTTTAATAAATTCAAATCCATTCATCTCTAGGAATTACAGCACCTATGTCCTGTTTAGTCTCAGAATTGGGAAACTTTTGAGTTATATCAAGAAATATTCTGTACTAGGGATTCTATCCTGTAAGCTTTCAATTTCCAAAGATTGCAAGTTTAAGTTCATCCATTCTGTTTTTATAATTTTTATCTTATATAAGTCAAAGAACAAAAATCAGATATAGAACTTTCAGACTGAAGTAAGGTGATGGCCACATCATCTGCATAAAGATCCCCCCCCCACATTGACCCAAGATTATACCCTTGATATGCATATTAGTTCTAACTGCTGTACTGAGGGGTTTTGTGTGGATAATAATGATGAGGGGGCAACCTTGCCTAGCTCGGCTTAATGTAACTGGATCAGAGATATTTCCATTTACTAATATCTTTGTACACAGGGCATTATAAATACTTCCGACTCAGTTTATGAAGCTTACCTAAGTACCAAAAGCTTGTAATATATTCCCACGGAATTGACATTCAATTCTGTCAAAAGCCTTTTCGGCATATAAACACAGACTAGTGTTTTTTTCTTATTTCATTGTAAGTTTTCTATAATATTTATCAATCGTTTGATATTAATTCACATATTACATCCTGCTATAAAACCAGTTCGGTCTCCTCAATATATTTTACATAATAATTCCCAAATTTGCTGCTATTAAAGTGCACCATAATTTGAAGCAATGATTAAGATAAGCTGTATATATGAAGAAGATAAGAATTGGTCTTTTTCAGTTTTAGGATGAGCGTGGTACAGGCTTCACTTCATAATTTATGTTGTGTTTTTATATCAGTATATTGAAAACAAGCATTCTTAGTGGATTTAGAATGCTGTATATCCCCCCCCCCCTTAAACTGTTCTTTCTACCCTACGGTAAAAATATGTGACAAGTGACTCAGTGTATAAGGTGTTTTCTATTTTGTAGTACCGATTAATTAATCTCTGACTAGTTTTCTGTCACTAATCCCAGCAAAAATTAGTACTGTGTATACTGACAATATTTACTTGTGCAGCATACTGGAAGGGGGGGGGGATGACCAGATGTTTTAATTCATCCCTCTGCCTGCCCCTCCACTAAGAGTCTTATAAAGACGTTTCATGATAAATACAAAAAAGGCCTTTCGATGACAAAAGCCATTGTGCCACATAAAGCAAACAGGTTTCACTGAGGCACCAAACATGAGATTGTTTTTATTGTTAAATCATTTTGAGTTGTTTTATAGGAAATTCGCAACTGGAATAAAATAAAATTATGAAATGTGCATATGATAAATAAAATTCTATCTTCTGGTTTATTAGTAGCTTTTGATTTAGAGTGTAAGCTATCTATTGCCTTAGGGTCTACAGCCCAACCCTGAGCTCCTGTGGGATGGACAGTACCTCCACAACAGTTAGCCAGTTGCTACCTGTCCTTCAAGGATTAAGAACTCACTCCAAGAGCCCCACCCCCTTCAGACTCAGGAAGTGGAGCCTTGCAGCTGTGTCTAGGTGAGGTCCACTAGTCCCATTTGAGGGCAGAGGGTGGTATATGGTTGATCAGGCAGGGGATCTGACCACTGGTGTGGTGTCAGGGACTAGGCAGAGGAGGAATGGTGGAGACTGCCTCCCCAGCCTGAACCTTCCAGAGAAGAAGACAGTTCAGAATTACAGCAGGGGTTTGATGGAGGTCACAGCTCAGAGGAAGATGAGAAGTTGGGAAATAATGGGAGAGGAGGAGGCAGAGCTGGAGCAGCTGGCTGACACGTTATCACTAGAAAGCATTCCAGATCCACCATCTTCCAGAACCCGGCGAGCCTTAAAAGTAGGAGAGCTAAGAGCTTGAAGACAGATGGCCCTAAGCGGCAACCATAGGAGTGTGGGTGCTGTTGACGAATGAGGAAGTGGGAGAGAAGGGGGGGTGGCGTTTTGCTTGGGACAATGCCACTATTCCACTATTACTTCAACAATGGGGAGCTTGTGGCTCTCCAGGTGTTGATCTCCAACTCCCATCACCCAGCATGAGATGATGTGGCTTGTAGTCTGTTATGTACTGAGTTAAATAGGATTCAGAATGCAGCAGTCTGATTGGTCCTAGAACAATAGGATTCAGAATGCCGCAGTCTGATTGGCCCTAGAACAATAGGATTCAGAATGCAGCAGTCTGATTAGTCCTAGAACACTAGGATTCAGAATGCAGCAGTCTGATTGGTCCTAGAACAATAGGATTCAGACTGCAGCAGTCTGATTGGTCCTAGAACAATAGGCTCCAGAATGCAGCAGTCTGATTGGTCCACAGGAGCCTCCCAATCCAGCTCCAGGTGGAAGTGAATCCACAACCTGATTGGCCTATAGGAGAATCCCGGAATTAGCCAATCACGTGGGGCCCATTGTGTAAATAATGTATATAAGGCAGACATTCTGGGGGAACTTCCATTTCTCCTCACCACTATGAGCTGAATAAAGAGCATGAAATCCACACTCGACTCCGAGGATATTTCATAGTCCATCAACATCTGGAGAACTTTGGGTTCCCCTTTGTCGATATAATCCTTCCCTTGGAGACCAGAGTGCAAAAGCCCCAACACTTTCGCTACACGCAAATGCCTGCCATCCGATGCCCTTCTGCAGCTATCTCCAAGCCTTTCCTCCTGACCTTGTGTCACCCTACAGGATCAATGATTGCTCGTCTCTCTCCTCCTCTTAATAACACAAGACTCATTCACAGCCCTCAAAGCCCAGCGCTTCACAGAAATCTATGCCCGCACAACAGATCAATGCCAGGCTGGGGATGCAGGCAGAATACAAAGCGGAGACCGTGGCGATGAAGCCGAGGAAACGTTTCTGAAGGTTCACCTCCGCTCCAGATCTCAAAAAGGCGCAATGGGGTGTGGGAAAAGAAAACACACACCAGTTACTGTGCATCTGCAGTTCCCTTTGCATCAGACAGAAGGGTGATTGCGAGGCATGGTTTTTACAAGCGCCAGCAGTCCCTGGCTTGAAGAGATATGTACAATTTCTATGAGGAGCAGGTGGTGGAATGCAGCTGCTCCATAATCACACGCATCCTCCCCAAAGGAGCTCATCAATAGTCAATGGGGTGAAGTTAAACATGGGGTGAGGGAGGACCCGCAATGGTAAATGGCGTCGCAGATGAAAAGAAGCATAAATGCTGGAAGTGGGAACGGCAATAGCAATCAAGCCAAAAACCTGCTCCAAAAATTCTACCTCGTATATGCTTTTTTAAAAATGAAAAAAAAAAATCAGCGTTAAAGAAATAGGTCGTTCCAGAGTTACGTGTTTCATTTTCAGAGAGCTGGAAGAGACCCTGAGGATCATCCAGTCCAAATCCCTGCCGTGCAGGAATATGCAGCTGTCCCATGCGGGGCTCGAACCTGCAACCTTGGCGTTATCAGCACCATGCTCTAACCAACTGAGCTATCCAGGCTGAGCTTATTTGTTGGGAATGGCAAGTGGGGAGAGTGGGGGGCACTCACGTCCTGCTTAGGGGCTTCTAAGAGATATCTGGCCACCCGCTGTGACAACAGAAGAATTCTGTATTCATTTAAATTTTACTCAGAGTAGACCCATTGGAGTTATATAATAATAATAATAATAATAATAATAATAATAATAATAATAATAATAATAATTTATTATTTGTACCCCGCCCATCTGGCTGGGTTTCCCCAGCCACTCTGGGCGGCTTCCAACAAAGATAAAAGATGCACTAAAATGTCACATGTTAAAAACTTCCCTGAACAGGGCTGCCTTCAGATGTCTTCTGAATGTCAGGTAGATGTTTATCGCTTTGACATCTGATGGGAGGGCGTTCCACAGGGCGGGCGCCACTACCGAGAAGGCCCTCTGCCTGGTTCCCTGTAACTTGGCCTCTCGCAGTGAGGGAACCGCCAGAAGGCCCTCGGAGCTGGACCTCAGTGTCCGGGCAGAATGATGGGGGTGGAGACGCTCCTTCAGGTATACTGGACCAAGGCCGTTTAGGGCTTTAAAGGTCAGCACCAACACTTTGAATTGCGCTCGGAAACGTACTGGGAGCCAATGTAGGTCTTTCAAGACCGGTGTTATATGGTCTCGGCGGCCGCTCCCAGTCACCAGTCTAGCTGCCGCATTCTGGATTAGTTGTAGTTTCCGGGTCACCTTCAAAGGTAGCCCCACGTAGAGCGCATTGTGCATTGCAGTAGTCCAAGCGGGAGATAACCAGAGCATGTACCACTGCGCAGAGTGCATTGCAGTAGTCCAAGCGGGAGATAACCAGAGCATGTACCACTCTGGCGAGACAGTCCGCAGGCAGATAGGGTCTCAGCCCTACCAGATGGAGCTGGTAAACAGCTGCCCAAATATTTGATTTATTTAACCAACTGGATGTGCCAACAACCCTTTAAGCTCCCAGGATTCCTTGGAGAAAGTCATGTGCTTTAAATGTGCATCGAATGTGCTTTTAATGTATCGTGTTTGTGTGACTCTATTTGTTCTGCACGGTTCACATAAACCTCTGCCATAGCTCAGTGGCAGGATCATGCCTTTTCATGAGGAAGGGTCCCAGTTCTATCCTTCTCCAGTTTAAGGGGTCAGGTGGCAGGTGATGGGGAAAGACCCTCAGCTCAGGCCTGGGGTAAAGGTAAAGAGACCCCTGACCATTAGGTCCAGCCGTGGACGACTCTGGGATTGCGGCGCTCATGTCACTTTATTGGCCAAGGGAGCCGGCATACAGCTTCCGGGTCATGTGGCCAGCAGGACGAAGCCGCTTCTGGCAAACCAGAGCAGCGCACAGAAACGCCATTTACCTCCCCGCTGGAACGGTGCCTATTTATCTACTTGCATGTTGTGCTTTCAAACTGCTAGGTTGGCAGGAGCAGGGACCGAGCAACGGGAGCTCACCCCGTCATGGGGATTCGAACCGCCAACCTTCTGATCAGCAAGTCCTAGGCTCTGTGGTTTAACCCACAGCGCCACCCATGTCCCTTCAGGCCTGGGGAGCTGTTGCTAAACAATCCTGGAACAGATAGTCAAAACATTCTGGCTTGGCTTCATATTCCTTTATCAAGATTGGAGGATGGAATGGGATCGATGCTTATCCGGTTAAAATTCTCTTTCCTCGGGGGGGGGGGGCATATTGTAATGCAAAGAGTCAGAATTATCCATCTGCAAAGCACATTGCTGCATTTTGTAAAGGAGGCTATAATCAAAGAGCAAAAGGATCGTTCCTGAATGCCCCCAACCCAAAGAGCGTGCTTTGCAAAGGGAATAATGCAAGGGTACTTTGCTTACTGCTTGACCCAAGAGAAACCAGATAATTGGTCGAGTTCAATGCACAAGCAGACTCTGGATGTTTGCAATTGGATGCTGTATTTGCATCCAGAAGTCTATTGTGGCTTTGGTACTCCATGCAAACGTCTTCAATTGCTCGTGTTATGCAGCTGCAATACTGGAAAACTGTGCTGCTGCTGCCGCCACCAGTTTGCAGCGATGCGAGAGCCCTGACCCAGCCATTTTTGCTTTGCACCGACAGCTTGAGACTCAAACACTTAAGGAAAGGTTCTTTCTAGATCATGCAAGCAAACCCCATGTGCAACTTCCCCAAGCTGTGCAAAGCGGAAATGGTTTCTTCCTAAGGCTTGGTGTGGCCTAGTCACTAGAAGCAATGGATACTGACAGCCCCAGTAACTGGAAAGAAAGGACTCAGCTGCATCAAAAATAATAATAATTTTTAAAAAGTGTTTTAAATGCATTATAGCACTGTGACACCAGATGGCGCTGTGGAGTTCCACCTTTCGGTAACATGATTTTCCCCTTACAAGGTTTATGATGCGTTTTCCCAAAATGTTTTTTGGATGTGTCTCGATCCAGCCAAAGTCTCCGCAATGCAATACAAGGAACTAGAGTGATCTCAAATGGCAGTTATTTCTACCTAAATGCACTTCCGATTGCAACCTAACTAGCAGAGTGGGACTGAATACTAGCTTGCATGAACAGAGTGGATAAGAACAGTCAGATCTGGATTTGACTGGCAAAAGAGAGAAAGAGAGAGCATTGGTTTTTTAAAAGTGCTCATATTGCTTTGGGAGTAGTACTGTGCCCTGTCAACCTCCACATTTGTGAATCATAGAATCATGGAGTTGGAAGAGACCACAAGGGCCATCGAGTCCAACCCCCTGCCAAGCAGGAAACACCATCAGAGCACTCCTGACATATGGTTGTCAAGCTTCTGCTTAAAGACCTCCAAAGACGGAGACTCTACCACACTCCTTGGCAGCAAATTCCACTGTCGAACAGCTCTTACTGTCAGGAAGTTCTTCCTAATGTTTAGGTGGAATCTTCTTTCTTGTAGTTTGCATCCATTGCTCCGTGTCCGCTTCTCTGGAGCAGCAGAAAACAACCTTTCTCCCTCCTCTATATGTCATCCTTTTATATATTTGAACATGGCTATCATATCACCCCTTAACCTCCTCTTCTCCAGGCTAAACATGCCCAGCTCCCTTAGCCGTTCCTCATAACCCACAACTTAAACTCAACAACTTAAACTCACAAACCACCTCCTGCAAGCCCCTTTAACTTTGTTTTGTTGCTTTGAAATTCTCACTGCACAGGAAAGGGAGACAGGAAGTATTTCGCTGCTTGGGATCAACAATTGCAAGTAGTTTCTGAACTCTGCTTCAATAAGATCCATCCCTTCTGCATCCCATCATCTCTTTGGGCGGTTTCTCGTGTGTGTGTGTGTGTGTGTGTGTGTGTGTGTGTGTGTGTGCCGTAAAGCAGACAGCACTCTACACTGGCACAGGACAGTTAAGAGAAATGTTGCAAGTTTAATGTTGCACATTCAGATGCATCTCACACAAAAGTAAGTATCTGAAAACGGTCAAGGTGTACATTTTGTTTCTATCGGTAAAAACTAAAACAATGCATACATTTAAATCAAGGGTATTCTGATGCAAGAACAAAACTACGATTATATAGATTTCAAATAATAATAATAATAATAATAATAATTAGGTATTGCCCATAAACTGTGCTTAATTTATCCTGAAGATTTTGATCCCGATTCTTACCGATCAGCTACTCTGATGAACTGTGCTTCTGCATTTAGCAAGTCTAAAAAGGGGCTCCTTTGACTGGATGGAGGGTTGACCCCATGCTCATGCACCCATTTCACTGCCATGCTTAGGAACAGGCACGCTGCATAAGGGACTTCGGGGATGAACGCTCTTGCAGAGCCGGCCAGTTACTGACTGAGGACAAGGGCAGGGAACCTTTCCGGCTCCAGTGATCTCTTCCCAGCCCTGCAAGCCAGTTTGAGAAGCCTTAAGCCCAGCCCTTCTCAATCGCTGGCCACAGGGCTAGCAAAGCTGCTTTCTGAAGGGATTGTGTCCCCCACAGAGAACTTGCCAATCCAGCCAGGTCTCTGCCTGCCCCACACCTGATCTCAAACGCAGCATCAGGTGTGCAGGGCAGATGGGCATGGTTTGGGGAAAACGTCCTTGCAGGCTGAAATGTATGGGCTGCAGGTTCCCCACCTCTGACATGGAAGCAGCACCCCAAATCCCACCCCCTGCTGCAATCACCCTACACATCAGACAGGGCTATGGGGCTCATAGGCTGTTTGCTGGATCGTGGGGCTCCTCCCCAGAGGCCTGATGCACCCTTCTTGTGGCTACACAGGGGCACATGCCTGCAAATACATGTGACATTTCCTGGGAAGACTATGTCTAACCTCCCAGCGAGCAAATCAGAATGAACGCTCCCTTTCTTCCCTGGAAAGCCTGTCCAAACAAATTGAGATAAATGCTACATAAACACGTTGTCCGGAAGCGACCCCAGGCAAGTGGCAACTCATCACACATAGAGTGCAGGAGTTATGAAACACCTGTGTGTGTAGCAACGCCCCCCCAAGCAAGGTGAGATTGGTGCGTACAAGGTGCCCGTTTTTGGCTGTGCACACACAACATTTTATTCTAGACTCAGTGGAGATCAAGTACTTGTTTTCTTCTTCCACACGCAATCTAGAACTACTGCATATTTTTCCTGATCTCTGGACAGCGTTTTTGGAGAAACAGGTTTCAACATGAAAAGCTCGTGGCAGATTGTGTCTGCATTACCATGCAAGTGTGTCTGTTTAAAAAATGATGAAATCCTATGCAGGCAGTCCCTTCAGTGTGTTGGTGTTTCTATCCAAGCCTGCCCAGTGATATGTGAGAGCCATATACTGAGATCGTGAGCACCACTTCCTTCTTCGTTCACCTGGGGCAGGTTCAGGGATGGAAAGGCATGGAGACCCTACGCAGAGGGTTTTCAGTTGGTTCTCAAGTAACCACACTCATCATTGTGGATGGCAGGATCCAGAATCAATCTGCATTGAAAGGAGCCTGTTGAGGACGAGTGGGAACAATTCTGGATTCAGAAACAAGTTAAGTTTTGTGCTGCAAGCGAGTGTGTGTTCAGCCTTTGCACAGAAATGCCCACCTCTGTGTGCATACACTGGCAAATGAATAACTGGGCCTTTTGCCTCGGAAATTAAGGAGCTGCAGAATGGATTTCAGCCAAAGCCCCTCTCTCAATAAAAAAAAAAAAATTGGGATCCAGCCCTGGTTCTGGAATTCCCACTGGTGGATTTGGCAAAGAAAGAAAACACAGAGGTCTGAAGACAGACAACACAAGCCGCCTCCTTATAATTGCGGCATCCATCAATCGGTGCATCACATTCTCACACAACCATTTGAACATTGTGGAGAGTGGGGAGCTGCTGAAAGGTTTTGCATCTCCCCAACTACCAATGGAGGAGTTCTTTGCTCATTTTGGATCCACTGCTATTCTTGGCACATATCCAAGTTTGATCACAGCCTACAGGCACTTGGAAGTTTAAATGGTGGGGGCGGGGATCTACAGCTCTCCCAAAGGTGATCTGTTGGCCCACCTGCTTCAACTCATTGTCGTCCCTCAACCCCTTTCCAAGCCTGCAGTTGCAGCAAACGATGTTTTGTCTCCAGAATAGAAAATAAAACCCCAGGTTGTTGTTGTCTTTTAAAAAAAGAATAGATGAGTAATATGCAGTGCTAGACCAATGACATCATCTGCATAATTTCAGACAAATCTTGCAATCCCCCCGTAGTCCTTTGAAATAAAAAGGTGGTAAGGAAAACAAAAACATGAGTTTTGGTTGATCAGTCCCTAAAACCTGCCTATATTTGTTCCTAAGCAGGGCAGCCAACTTGAATAAAATACTGGGGGGGGGGATCTCTGCCCTGCATAATCAATCACATGAGATGGTGCATACAAAGCATTTGAATGGCAATGCCCACCAAATTTGGGGGGCCCCTCAAATATTTTATTGGGGGGCCAAAGCCCCCTCGGCCCCTAGGAGTTGGCTCCTATGTTCCGAAGGAATATGCATGCTTGCTTTATGACAACAGTGTATCTGGTTCTTGGGACCCTCCACTGGCTGTGTCACAGAATCATAGAATTGTAAGGGTTGGAAGGGAACCCAGGGGTCATCTAGTCCAACCCCGACAATGCAGGAATCCTAGCTAAAGCATCCCCAAAAGATGGCCATGCACTGAAGGAGCTTGCTTCACTTACTGGTCCCTGATGCTTAAAGGAGGTCATTTTTGTCTGTGCTGGTTTTTCCTGGGCCCTGGTTCCCAAGGCTGGGATTGATTTCAGCATTGGGGGGGGGGGGGGCTTAATTGGTGTTCTATTGAGTCCTGACCCGATGTACTGCACATTCAGGTCCCGCTTCTTTCAGATGATTCTCCTTTCCTCATGGGTGGTGTAGAGGACGCACCAGTCTAGAAGCTAGACAAAATCTTTGCAGTCTCTGCTCCCAGAGAGGGAACTCCTGACTCTCTACTCAGATTCAACGAACTCCAGGAACGAAGTAGTCTCGTTATCTGGGGAACCGGGTTCACGTCTCCGCTCCTCCACATGCAGCTGCTGGGTGACCTTGGGCCAGTCACACTTCTTTGAAGTCTCTCAGCCCCACTCACCTCACAGAGTGTTTGTTGTGGGGGAGGAAGGGAAAGGAGATTGTTAGCCGCTTTGAGACTTCTTAAAGGGAGCGAAAGGCGGGATATCAAATCCAAACTCTTCCTCTTCTTCTTCATCTATTAGCTAAACCATACAAATGACACCATCCACACACCCTCCATGTTCTGAGTGCACAAGCCAAGCTTTGCCAGAAGTTTTTCTGTGTGCAGCTTTGTACCTCAACTTATTAAAACATATTTTCTAGCCCTCATGGGCTTATACTGGGAATTCTGCATTTGTGGCCCTCTAAGTATTGTTGGATTGCCATCCCATCATCTCTGATCATTGACTGTGGCTGCTTGGGCTGAGTTATAGGTGTGGCTCAGCAAAAGCACATAGGCCATGCTCAGTTTAGAAAACGGAAGGACCACACTTGGAGGAGGCTGAGAAATTAAAAAGGAAGACTTGAGCAGGGTCTATCATGGCCAGACCAGCTTTTATGCCCAGTTTCTCTGACTATCCTACACTACAGTGCTGCCGGCCAGCCTTCTAGATACTGTCTTCCCCCTTCCATGGCTTCTACCAAACATTCCCGTCGGAACCATTCATTCTTTCCATTCTTTGCCAAGCAGCCTCTTCCGAACGTCATCTCAGCGACTGCCATCGTATAAGCAAATTGGAGCTGAGCCAAATGTTCCCCGGCAAACATTATTTTTGGCATGGAAAAAGGGGATGGGAGGGTTTTGAAGAGAAAAACTGTACCCTCAAAGCATACTTCTTGCATGACAACTTGCTGCTGTTTACAGACCCCCTTCCACTGGCCAACCAATCAGATTTGGCTACATGATGGCATCGCCAAAGACAAAGAAAGCCTCGTTTGGAAGCGGGGAATCTCAGGGACTGAACGCAGCCCCCCAGGCCTTGCAATCTGGTCCTCAAAACTCAATGCCCTGGCCGGAACGCATCCTTTCAACCCTAAAAACGTCTCTTGCTGGTGTGGACAAGGACTGTGTGCTGTGGGTGTCTAGAAATTCAGCCTACTGGACAAATGTAACGTTCGCCTCCCATTGCCCCCACCCTCCAATTCTGCCTCTGGCCCTGCTCAACAGTCGCATGCGGCCCTCAGGAGGTTGCCAAGAGCAGAATGAGGCCCCGGGAGTGGAAAAGGTTCATCAGCCCTGGCCTACTTCTCTGAGGGGCCGGATCCGAGTGCCAATCCTGCTCTGCCTTTGCCAATGGCGTGGCTGTAGTTTTGAGAGACCTTTTGGGGAAGGGAAGAGTGCAGAAGTCCAGTTCATAACAGGAACTTGGCAGTCCTTTGTGTTTCGGACACTGGGAAGGGTTGGCTTAACCTTCTGAGCCTTGGGTGGAGACAACCGCCATGCCAGGACCTCGGAGGCTCTTCCCCTTAGGATTCCCCTCAGGATTCCAGGAGAGTGTGCCACCGGCACACCTGCTGAGCCTTGCATTCCTTCATCTCCTGCCAGTGGCTCAGCTCTTCCTCCCCGCTACTGTTCTGCCCCATGGAGAGCCAGCCGATCATCTCCTTGCGCTTGATGCTGCGGCGGTTGTAGACGGAGATCATCAGCGTGACGTCCGACAGCTGGAACAAGGCAACCTGGAAGACGAAAGTCTCTTTGTAGACGGGATTCGGCTGCCCCCGGCGGAGCGACGTCTTGCAGCGGGACATCTCCTGGCCAACGGAGTTGAGGAGGCAGAGCTTTCCGTAAGTGTCTGCGGGACAAAAATGGACATGCGAAGAAAGGGGGAAGGGACAGGTTATTGCAGGGGTCAGCAACCTTTTTCACTTTTTTTCCAAAAAATTTCAATTGATTTTCCACATTTATAACAAATATAACATAAAAACACACAAAAGAAAACACATTACAGTACTAAAAAGAAACAAAAATATAAACACATATTACTTGTTAAACCCAATTTATCTTTCATTGTTAACTGACTTCCACAAATCCCCCCTAACTGAATTTCAATGTATCACCTTGTAACAGCTCTCCAAAATCATCTTTCTACTAAAATCAACTCCTTCAATTTACTATTTACCTTTTTCAGCAGAGGGCCGGTCCACCGTCCCTCAGACCTTGTGGGGGGCCGGACTATATTTTTTTTTGGGGGGATGAACAAATTCCTATGCCCCACAAATAACCCTGAGATACATTTTAAATAAAAGCACGCATTGTACTCATGTAAAAACACGCTGATTCCCAGACCGTCCGCGGGCCGGATTTAGAAGGCGATCTGGCCCCCGGGCCTTAGGTTGCCTACCCCTGGGTTATTGTTTCTAAATATGTAATTTATAGAATCTTAAGAGCTGGAAGGGACCCGAGGGTCATCTATTCCAACCCCCCACAATGCAGGTATGATATGATAATATATGATATGATGATATGATGGTGGACTTGGAGGTTTTTCAGCAGAGGTTAGATGGCCATCTGTCATGGATGCTTTAGCTGAGATTCCAGAATTGAACGGGGTTGGGCTAGATGACCCTCGGGACCCTCTATTCTAGTCTAGTCTATTCTAATGGGAAAAAATGTAAGCACTAGGTTTGTGGCTTATCTCTGTTTTGAAGCTACCCCTCAGGTCTGTTTTGGAGATAAACAGCCACTTTTTAACCAGGAAGAATGGCCACAATACTACTACTACTACTAATTTTTTATTTATACCCCACCCTTCCCGGTTCAAAAACAGGGCTGAGGGCAGCTAACAACAAATTTAAAACACTTAATTGTAAAAGCAGCATAAAATACAATATAAAAACATGAATAACAATAAAATTCAAAGTTCAGAAATCAATTTAGGGGAAATCCATCTAAGAAGCATTAGATAATCCCCAGGGCTAGCTGGCTGAATGAGTCCTACTTGGGCCAGCAAGGAGGCCAGGAGAGAATTAGCTGTGGGGTCTCAGAGCAGGTGATCTTCATAAAAGGGGAGGGGGAGGGGAGGGAAGGGAAATAAAAGATCAGGCTGAATTCAAATTAAGGCCAGGCGGAATAGCTCTGTCTTACAGGAAGGAGGTTAAATCCTGAAGGGCCCTGGTCTCATGGGACAGAGCATTCCACCAGGTCGGAGCCATCACTGAAAAGTCCCTGGCCCAGGTGGAGAATAGTCTGACTTCCTTAGGGCCCGGGACCTCTAAACTATGGTTCTTCATGGACCTTAAGGTCCTCTGCGGGGCAGACCAGGAGAGGCGGTCCTGTAAATACAAGGGCCCTAAGCCCTAACCTGAATATCATGGACAAACATCAACAGCCCAGTGCGAATGTGTTGAAATTAACGAACCTAGCTCTCGTTAGGTCTGCTCTGCGTGCAATTTAGCTGAGTACAACTGGAATGGCAACCCTCAATCTTCCCCTGAGAGCATCCCGCCTCTTTCTCTTTGTGACGCGCTCTTTTCCACACCTCTGCGCCTGAGAAACAAGGTGCAATGTCTCGCTTCTGGCGCGAAAACACTTGTATACGACTCAGAAGCAAGGAGTTCCTCTCCAGGCAGCTTCCTCTTCTGTCACTGCTGCTGTCATCAGTGTTTGTGTGTCTGTTTTTCTGTGCATGTTTTGAATGAACAGCCTTCGGACATTTTGCTACAAGTTCTAGGATGAACACATCAGCGTACCTGAGTGCATTTGGGAAACATACAGGCGAGCCTCCCCCAGACATGTAATTCTATTACGTATGTTTGTTTGAATATTGTTATATTTTTTTATTCAGATGCTTTTTAAAAGTCTGCTTTTATTGCTTTCAAAATGAATGTTTTATACTATTTTATGTAAACCTAGGGACGCGGGTGGCGCTGTGGCTAAAAGCCTCAGCGCCTAGGGCTTGCCGATCGAAAGGTCGGCGGTTCGAATCCCCGCGGCGGGGTGCGCTCCCGTTGTTCGGTCCCAGCGCCTGCCAACCTAGCAGTTCGAAAGCACCTCCGGGTGCAAGTAGATAAATAGGGACCGCTTACTGGCGGGAAGGTAAACGGCGTTCCGTGTGCTGCGCTGGCTCGCCAGATGCAGCTTTGTCACGCTGGCCACGTGACCCGGAAGTGTCTCCGGACAGCGCTGGCCCCCGGCCTCTTGAGTGAGATGGGCGCACAACCCCAGAGTCTGTCAAGACTGGCCCGTACGGGCAGGGGTACCTTTACCTTTACCTTTATGTAAACCTAAGCGGCGGGGTGTGTTTCTTTCAGTGACGTAAAAATCTAAATAGACAAGACACAAAGCGATTTGGGAAACGAGAGAGTGATCTCTTTTAGAGTTCTCTTTTAGTATTTTATTTATTGTAGCTTTTTTCCTGGCATTAGAGTTATCAGGTTAACTCTTCCCAGGAAAGATGCGCTCAGTGTGCCGCCTTTAAGATACAAGGGTTGGACCCCATCACTGCACACACTATCACACACCAGTCCTTGCTAGTTATCTGGCTGTTCAGTCCTCTTGTGTCAAACATGGACCTGGGAGATCAGCGTTCAAATCCCCACTAAGTGGCCGCCAAGACCATATAACACTGAAAGACCTACATTGGCTCCTAGTACGTTTCCGAGCACAATTCAAAGTGTTGGTGCTGACCTTTAAAGCCCTAAACAGCCTCGGCCCAGTATACCTGAAGGAGCATCTCCACCCCCATCGTTCTGCCCGGACACTGAGGTCCACCTCTGAGGGCCTTCTGGCGGTTCCCTCACTGCAAGAATTGAAATTACA
The DNA here is from genome assembly GCF_964188315.1 of Podarcis muralis. Taxonomy (NCBI): domain Eukaryota; kingdom Metazoa; phylum Chordata; class Lepidosauria; order Squamata; family Lacertidae; genus Podarcis; species Podarcis muralis. Next base: position 9,887,823 of record NC_135655.1, on the reverse strand, counting down.
GGGACCCAGGCACAGGGCCTTCTCAGTAGTGGCACCCTCCTTCTGGAACGCCCTTCCACCAGATGTCCAGGAAATAAACAACTACAGTCATACCTCTTGTTACGTTTGCATCATGTTATATTTTTTCAGGTTGTGTCCCACAGCGACCCAGAAGTACCGGAAAGGGTTACTTCCGGGTTTCACTGTTCACGCATGCGAAGTAGCGCTAAATCATGCCTCACGCATGTGCACAATCGCCAAATCACGCTGCACACCTGCGCAGATACGGCACTTCAGGTTGCGGGCTTTTCATGTTGCGAACGGGCCTCCAGAATGGATCCTGTTCGCAACCAGAGGTACCACTGTATCTGACTTTTAGAAGACATCTGAGGGCAGCCCTGTTTAGGGAAGTTTTTAATGTTTGATGTTTAATTGTGTTTTTAATATTCTGTTGGGAGCCGCCCAGAGTTGCTAGGGAAACCAGATGAGCGGGGTATAAAATTATTATTATTATTATTATTATTATTATTATTATTATTATTATTATTATTAGCTTGGGCTGGTCATTGTTTCTCAGCCTAACCTACCTCACAGGGTTGTTGTGGGGATCAAATAGGGGGGACCATTTACGGCACCTTGACATTACTTGTTTATTTAAAATATGTACATACTGTTCCCATTTCAGGTCAGAAGGAAAACAAGAACATGTAAAATAATTTGCTGCCCAACTCTATGAAAATGCATAGGAGGTGGCCAAGATGATCAAGGGTCTGGGAACTGTTGAGGGAGCTTAACTTGGAAAAGAGGAGACCGTGAGGAGATATGAGATCCATCTCCATATATCTCAAGGGCTGCCACATGGAAGATGGAGCGAGCTGGTTTTCTTCTGCCCTGGAGGGTAGGACTCGAACCCATGGCTTCAAGTTGCAAGAAAGAGGTGTGACGTTAACATATGAGAATGCTGGAGGTGAAATAGTTAAACAGGTTACCCAATCAGAACCCAGGGGGGTGGAGTCAGTGGGACTATAAAACCAGCTCTGGGAGGGGCAAAGGGAAGGTTTTTGAGACGAGGCATGCGTTGGGAAGAGCTTATGCCATTGCTGAGAGGGAGAGTTGCCGTGTTTGGCCCTCCTGACATCCTTATCCTTCAATTAGGGGGAAATGGCCTTGTTAGCAGAAGAAGTGTGGACTTGTCGTGGCACATAAAAAGAGATTTGGATTAGATTGCTGCCTTGTGTCCCGGAACAACGGTGGGCTCGGGTGGCGGTTAGGCATTGGAATAATGTGTTGTGGTGTCGAAGGGCTAGGTGTGGCCATCGCCTATGCCTTCAATTTTTGGGTATTCCGTTAAAGGAATCTGGCGGTCGTGTATTCTGTCCGATGCCTGCTTGGCGGGAGGCCATGGCACGACCCTCGGTGACATCAGGGGAGAGCCTATAGTTGGATTAGCATCAACAGGCTCCACCTACTGGTGAATAAACCCACCTTGTTTCTGACTCACCCCTTTCTGAGGGGGTGGAGTCAGCTGACGTAATCCAATGCCTAAGCCAATACCTTTTCACTTGCTGTAATCAATAAAGTTGTGGCCTTTTCTTGCCCATTAACCTTATATCACGTGTCCTTGTGTTTCATTCCACTGCACGGGGTACGGGTCCTCGAACCACAAGTAAATATCTGAGAGGTGGCTTAGTGAGTGAGAGCAGGTAGCGGAAGTTATAGGTCTGGATAGGCACCCCGTGAATGTAATGGACCGATACCGTTTATGAAACCACACGCTTGTTAAACTGCAATAAATAAACAGAAGTTTATGTTCCAATTGAACCCTGACTGGACTCAGTATTGTACCAGGTAGGGCCTGGGTGGTGGCAGCGAGAAATAAAGTGGTGGCATAGGGATCAATAGACGGTGAAACGTCCAGGGACCCTGTGTGATCGCCACAAGGGGATTCTGACTAAACATCTGCCATGGATGCTTCAGTTGAGATTTCTGCATTGCAGGGGGTTGGACTAGATGACCCTCAGGGTCCCTTCCAACTCTATAGTTCCATGATTCTATGATCCAGCCATATGGATCATTAACACAATTAATGGTGCTTCCCAAGGAATAAGGGGCCTTGAAAGCTGCAGTCAGAAGTTCTGCAAGTCAGCACGACAAAGCTCAATTCTCACCAGCAGGAACCATTGACTGGGGTTCAGCTCTAAGCCCACAGCTTGTTAATAAGACACAAAAGGGTGTCTCCAAGTGCTACTGATGCTTTCGACTCCTACAGGATGTGATTGGCTCAAGCAAAAACCAAACAAACCATAAAATAAATGGAGGACATGGAATTTGCTTTGCAGGGCGGAGGCCAAAGCTCAGCTGACGAGAGTTGTTAAATCATTTCACTATCAGTGTTGCGGCAGGACAACCCGCCCTTGTTTGCTACGCTCCTCCTATGTCACCAGGAAACCTTCTCTGAAAAGCAGCGTCTTATGCAATACATTTCTGATGCTCTAGGAAGCATCGCTTCCCATGAGTGACACCTATTTATTTTGCCCTGTTGCTGCCTCCAATCAAACAGGTGTCGCTGCCTCCAATAAAACAAGTATTTTTTTTTTCAGGCAACACAATAAACCTGCACAAGAAGGCGTTGTTTTCTGTCCCGCTGTTTCCATTCCGCTGCAGTTCATCTTCCGCCCAAAACTCTGTTATTTGCCTTGCTGTCCTTTGTGGCAAAACTTTGTGACTTTCACAGTTAGCAAAGTCACGTCCTCAAAACATTATTCCACCCCGTTCATTTCAACTCAATGGAAATGCAATTCAAATTGAGGGGGAGTGGCGTAATTAATTACGTATTGTTTGCAGACTGACGGCCGCCGTGGAATGCCGGTTGTATTTGCTAGATTGATTTCTGTCCCAGACATGGAAAAAACCACATAATATCCAGCCCGTTTCTGTTTAAATCGGAATCCTTAGACATTTCTAGGTGTGAGCGGGGATGTGTGAACACGCCCTCAAGCACCAATCTCTCTTTGAAATTGTCTTCCACTGTCTGGAGAAATATCTCCAGCTTTATTTAGACCCCTCCTTTCTATATAAAATGCCATGGGCAATGAAATATACTCAGAGGGAGTGGGGATTTCATGCTCTTTATTCAGCTCATAGTAGCAAGGAATGGAAGTTTCCCCAAAACGTCTGCTTTATATACATTATTTACACAATGGGTGCCACGTGATTGGTTAATTCTGGGATTCTCCTGTAGGCAAATCAGATTGCGGATTCACTTCCACCTGGAACCGGATTGGGTGGCTCCTGCGGACCAATCAGACTGCTGCATTCTGGATCCTATTGTTCTAGGACCAATCAGACTGCTGCATTTTGGATCCTATTCAACTCAGTACATAACAGGCAACTAGATCGCAGCCCCTCTGCCCCTGACCGCAAGCTTCTGAATTCAAGCCCAGCCACATCTGCTAAGCTAGGAGATTCTGCATGCTGGCTACAAAAACAAAACAAAATGCTTTTACATACCAGGCGGCCTGTTAATAGCCAGGTTCCGGAAGTGGCTGCCTTTGATCATTTCGACAGACAGCCGCCCCGTCGTGGCATTGTAGGATAGGCCCACCAGCAGTTCTGGAACCCCTCCGTGTGACAGGGACTGGGTCGAAGAAGCACTGTCGCTGTGAGAGATGGCCGAGAGACTCATCTGGGAACCTCCGCTCTGTTGGGGATGGAGAGCAGAGAGTAAGCGTTAACCAGGAGGTGGAGGGAACGTTCTTTCATATGTAGTGGACTTGTAAAAGGGTAAAAGGGTAAAAGAGTACAGCGGATGCTTGGGTTGCGAACGTGATCTGTGTGGGAAGCACATTCACAACCCGCAGCATTCACAACCCGTAGTGCCCTGTGTGTATACGCACGCACCAGTTGTGATTCGGCGCTTCTGCGCATGCGCAAAGCACGATTTAGCACTTCTGCGCATGCGTGACCGCCAAAACCCGGAAGTAACCCATTTCGCTACTTCCAGGTTTCGGCGCATCCATAACCCAAAAAAACACAACCTGAAGCGTCTGTAACCCGAGGTATGACTGTATTGGGAAATGATCCATAATGAATTGCAAAAAATGTTTAAAAGTGCTTTCCCAAAAAACCCAGAGTCCTTTCTGTTGGAGATAATTCAGACTGAAATTCCCAGGTGTCAGAAAAGGTTATTTATGTATGCCACTACTGCGGACCGTTTTTTGTTAAATCGGGACCCGCCATTATGAGACAGACTATGTTGCGAGATTAACAGTCATAGGGGGAGGCGAGCCATTACTCTGTTATCATGTTTGTATTCTAAGTTCGACTTGGCAATTCTTCTCTGGAAAGACTAATTTATGGTGCAACTTGTCTGGGAAAATTAATGAGCAAACGCCTAGATTTTATTTCATCGGAACTGAGAAATATGGCGTCTGCCACCCGAGGAGGACTTTTGGATCAGCGTGTGAGGATTTATGGCAAACAAAAGACTTACCAGCTTTTAAAACTATGAAGACTATGAAGAGAATTATTAGTTAATGACAATTAAAAGTAACAGAGAAATTAAGAAATGCAGAATAAGTGATAAAGAACGGAAAATCTTCAGAGGTTGTGGACGGAAGTCGGAAATATTGTATAAGATAAGAAGTTATGTTAAATGACTGTTGGAAAAGATATGTTAAAAAAAATAATTAAAATGTGTTTATGGGGGAGGAGACAGCGTTAGGTGGCTTCTTCCAGCCTAAAAACCTACACACAAGTTGCTCCTGGGCTCCAGAACTAGCGTGACCTTCATTTCCCCTTCCTGGTTCAGGTGGCTGAGGTAAAACAGATGCTCCCCCATCATCCTCTCCTTGATCATTTTGCGCACGGAGTAGAGGCGGAACCGGAGGGCGTAGCTGCTCAGCTCCTCCGGCGCCAACTTGCTGAAGGTCACCTTGTCCTTGAACCCGGGGCTGGGGCCTCGCTGGACGCTGGTCTTCCCTCTCTGCTTCTTGCTGGGCATCAGGACCACGTGCACCTGCCAGGAGCTGGCTCCGCTGCGGTCCTTGTCGGGAATCTCCTTCGCCTCCAGAACCGTCACCAGCAGCTTTTGACTCGAGGGCTTGTACTCAAAGAGGACGTCCAGGTCGCCGCACTTGGAAATTGGCACGCGGCTGCTTGGCGGAGCCGGAAGGGCACTCGCTCCTTCGTGATCCTGCGGAGGAGATATATAATGGGGGTAAAAAAGAAGAAGTAATATTAATATTATAATAGGGATGCGGGTGGCGCTGTGGGTTAAACCACATAGCCTAGGACTTGCTGATCAGAAGGTCACGGTTCGAATCCCTGTGACGGGGTGAGCTCCTGTTGCTCGGTCCCTGCTCCTGCCAACCTAGCAGTTCGAAAGCACGTCAAAGTGCAAGTAGATAAATAGGTACCCCTCCGGCGGGAAGGTAGACGCCGTTTCCGTGCACTGCTCTGGTTTCGCCAGAAGTGGCTTAGTCATGCTGGCCACATGACCCAGAAGCTGTCTGCGGACAAACGCTGGCCCCCTTCACCAATAAAGCGAGATGAGCACCGCAACCCCAGAGTTGGTCACGACTGGACCTAATAGTCAGAGGTCCCTTTATCTTTACCTTAATATTATAATAATTTATTATTTATACCCCACCCATCTGGCTGAGTTTCCCCAGCCACTTTGGGCTTCTCCTAACGGAATATTAAACAGAATAAAAACATCAAGCTGGAAATTTGGGTTAAAAAGACATAGCGTAAGAAAAGTTCTGCAGTTCTCACTGTGGCCAACTATATACAGTGGTACCTCTGGATGCAAACGGGATCCATTCCAGAGCCCCGTTCGCATCCTGTAGTGAACGCAACCTGTGTCTGCACGTGCGCGGGTCACGTTTTGCCGCTTCCGCGCATGCGCGTAACATCATTTTGAGCGTCTGTGCGAGCGGCGAAACCTGGAAGTAACGTGTTCCGTTATTTCCGGGTCACCGCGGAGCGCAACCTGAAAATGTTTAAGCTGAAGCGTATTCATCCCAAGGTATGACTGTACCATCCATCATTTCCCCTATGAAAATAGGGATGTCCTGTTGCAATAACAACAACAACAACAACAACAACAACAACCTGCCCATCTGTCTGGGTTGCCCCAGCCACTCTGGGCGGCTTCCAACACATATATAAAAACGTAATAAAACATTGAACATTAATAAACTTTCCTATACAGAGCTGCCTTCAGATGTCTCCTAAAGGTTGTATAGTTACTTATCTCCTTGGCTCAGGGGTCTCATAACTCCATACCCTCCAACATTTCTCTGATGAAAATAAAGGTAAAGGGACCCCTGACCATTAGGTCCAGTCGTGGCGGACTCTGGGGTTGCGGCGCTCATCTCGCTTTACTGGCCAAGGGAGCCGGCGTACAGCTTCCGGGTCATGTGGCCAGCATGACTAAGCCACTTCTGGTGAACCAGAGCAGCGCACGGAAACGCCGTTTACCTTCCCGCCGGAGCGGTACCTATTTATCTACTTGCACTTTGATGTGCTTTCGAACTGCTAGGTTGGCAGGAGCAGGGACCGAGCAACGGGAGCTCACCCCGTCGCGGGGATTCAAACCTCTGACCTTCTGATCGGCAAGTCCTAAGCTCTGTGGTTTAACCCACAGCGCCAGCCGCATCCCCCTGATGAAAATAGGGACATCCTAACATACTGTCAAACATTTCTGCCATGGAATTCTACTCAGTATTGATCCAGAGTAGATTCCAATGGATAGTCAGCAGAGTAAAAACTTAAACATGTTGCAGGATTCCCAAAAAATAGACCAGAGCCAATTAATATTTCATCCAGCAGAGCTTTACTGCTACTGAAGGCAAATGAGCATAATGGTCACAAATCCAATACAATCAGGATTGGCACTGCCCGTAAGAAATCCAGTTGCAGCAGACTTAACTTAAACTTACAATAACTTAACCTTACCTTACAATAACTTAGCTAAACCTTAACAGTAAGCATACTATGTACAGAACACCATACCAGAAGGAAAAGAGATAGAAAGAGAAAAGTGAAAACCAGGCTCCTTCTGGCCTTACTTTTATAGTCAGCATGACCTTGACAGAAGAGATAAGAGAACTAGTTTAAACCAGCTTCTCGGAAGGAATAACCCAAACATCACGAACCTTCTGCTTGTTTCTTTCACACAGAGAAGCTTCCAGAACCCTCTTGAATTAATTAGAATAGGAAAGATCTCTACACATCAGATCAATACTTTCTGCACTAAGAAATGCAAAGTGACAATTTCAATTATTGTTTGTTTGTTTGTTTGTTTGTTTGTTTGTTTGTTTGTTTGCACCCCACCCATCTGACTGGGTTGCCCCAGCCACTCTGGGACATTCTATGGAAAAGCAGGAAATTCCAGGATCAGATCAGAAACTTGGACAGAGTCTGTAAATCCGGGACTGCCCCTGGAAAATAGGGACACTTGGGGGGTCTGTAACTAGACATCCACGGGAAGCTTGCAAACAGGACTTAAGTGCAACAACAGTACTTTCCCCTCTTGGGATTCCTGCCTGGAAGTCTGGACCCTTGTGGTGGTATTAAAATTCTGGGATCAAGTAATTTCTTTGGAGGAGTAAACAGCTCCGAAGTCCTCCCAGCTGTGAAAACTGCAACCGGGGCCTTAATGCATTTTCAAGCGGCTTTCAGCCGAGGAAGATCTTTGATACAGGACTTTAAGCCCGCCTGCTGTCAGCTGCTTAGAGTGTTCTTCAATATAATAACAGTTATTTTTGTGCTCTGTGGTTCTCTGTAAGCCTCGCTGCAATTTACACTTTGCAATGGCAACAACACTTTGCCTTGCTTTGTTGTGAACGAATATTCGGAGGCAAGATGTATGGCAATAGGAATTGCTGTAGCTCCATGATTTTCTTGCAGTCCATGGGACTCTCAATAGTCTCCTCCAGGACCAGAATTCAAAAGCATAAATTCTTCGGCGATCAGCCTTCTTTATGGTCCAACTCTCACTTCCATACATCACTACTGGGAAAACCATGGCTTTTACTATACGGACCTTTGTTGGCAAGGTGATGTCTCTGCTTTTTAAGATGCTGTCTAGGTTTGTCATTGCTTTTCTCCCAAGAAGCAGGCATCTTTTAATTTTGTGGCTGCTGTCACCATCTACAGTGATCATGGAGCCCAAGAAGGTAAAATCTCTCACTGCCTCCATTTCTTCCCCTTCTATTTGCCAGGAGGTGATGGGACCAGTGGCCATGATCCCCTTCATGGATCACTGTCTTGCCGTGGCGAAAGGGCTTGAATAACTCAGAGAAGCTATGAACTATGCCGAGCAGGGCACCTAAGATGGACAGGTCATAGTGGAGAGTTTTGACCAAACGTGATCCACCTGGAGGAGGAACCGGCAAGCCACTCCAGTATCCCTGCCAAGAAAACTCCATGGACAAAGACAACAGGCATATAAAAGCCATCACTACTGCTGCAAAAAAAAAAAAAAAAGTAGCATGAATATTGGTGAGCTTTTTCTGGCACCTTGAACCCATGGCCTTCTGTAGGTGCTTCAACCTGCGATAATTTCTCCTTCAACACATTTGTACAATACAGAAGTGTATTGTGCCATGAAAATTACAGTGTGGGAGGCTGGCCTAATTCCTAGCCAACTGTGCTGCAAACATCTTTCTTACGCCTTCAGGCTAACAAAACCAAAGCATAAATACTGTTGTAGATTCTTTTTTGGGGGGACGATTACTCCCTAAACCCTAGAAATTAATAAATGGGAGGATTTTGATTATTTGTGGCATGAAGGGAGAAATAAAAAACTGCAGAGGAATTCCTCAGCTAGCCTGTGCAAAATGACCCGGTCAAGCTAAGGCCATCAAGAAAAAATAGAGGGCCATTGGCAATGCAAGAGAAATGTCCTCCCTCATTGACCTGGGGTGACAGGAAAAGAGAGGTTTTTTTAGCAAGGTGTGCTGGGAAGAAGAAGGGGAGAGAGACTAGGATCCATCTTGGGCAGGTTGGCTGAAGGCTGGCTGGCATGAGATGCCATGGACCCTAGGTCTGAACTGCTGTGGGGTACAAGCCCATCTTGAAATGACCATACTGTAAGACTCCCTCCATACAGACTGAAGGTGTCAACAGGTGAATGAACCATATTTCTTAAAGCGAAGACAGTCTCTGCCATGTCTTAATTCACCAAAGGAACACAGACCCTGGATGAGTGCCTGGGTCCCCAAGAAATCTTGTAGAGAGTGGGGGCACCAACTTTTGTAACAACACAAATGCTTTCCACCTCCTCACCTCTGCACATGAGCATCTTCTCGCTAAATGTGAAATCGAGCCATAGTTTTTTTTGTATTTTCCAGTGAGTCTTGCAGGCAAACCCTTCCTGCAGAACATTTACTTATTTTCTTGCAGAACATTTATTTTGATGAAACAAAACCAGGGTGGGAGGGGAGAGAGAGAGAGAGAGACAGAGAGACAGTCAGGTGTTCAGCTTCCTGGGCGCATGTGTTTCCTGTTCAAAGGTGCTCTTTAATCTCAGACTAGAAAGAGTTGCTATAGAGACCCCTCCTTTCTATTTAAACATGAGCACGCGCTGAAAAGAACAGGACATTCAAGGACTAGAGCAAGCCTACCCAAGCTTAACGGCTTTTGTTTCCACTGATGCTTTTTAACCTTGATTTGTTTTAAATCATCTTGATGTTTTCCTGCTGCTGATCGCTGTTTTAATTGTTTGCACGTTGCCTTGATTGCCAGCTGGCCGTCGGGTGTTTGGGAAGGGATGCACTAAGGGTTTTGCAAGCTCAGAGCTCTCACACCTTCCAAGTGTCCCTATTTTCCAGGAACAGCCCTGGAATTACAAAAGCCATCCTGGCTTCTGAGTTGATCCCAGAATGTCCCTATTTCCCCTGCCAGTGCCACTACCAAGAGTTCGGGGAGGTGGGTGAGCTGGCACCTGTCCCGAGCAGCTGTGGAAGCGAGGGAGCATCCCATGGCCTCTACCTGGTCCTGAATGGGGTAACTGTGCCCCTGAAGGACCAGGTGCGCAGCCTGGGAGTCATTTTGGACTCACAGCTGTCCATGGAGGCGCAGGTCAATTCTGTGTCCAGGGCAGCTGTCTACCAACTCCACCTGGTACGCAGGCTGAGACCCTATCTGCCCGCAGACTGTCTCCCCAGAGTGGTGCATGCTCTAGTTATCTCCCACTTGGACTACTGCAATGCACTCTATGTGGGGCTACCTTTGAAGGTGACCCGGAAACTGCAATTAATCCAGAATGCGGCAGCTAGACTGGTGACTGGGAGCGGCCGCCGGGACCACATAACACCGGTCCTGAGAGATCTGCATGGGCTCCCAGTACATTTCCGAGCACAATTCAAAGTGTTGGTGCTGCCCTTTAAAGCCCTAAACGGCCTCGGCCCAGTATACCTGAAGGAGCATCTCCACCCCCATCATTCAGCCCAAACACTTGAGGTCCAGCGCTGAGGGTTCTGCTGCAGCCAATCGGAACCCACGGAATCTGCGTTGGACGTTCAGGTTCCAACAGAATGTTTGCAAACCAGAACACACAGTTCCAGGTTTGCGGCATTCAGGAGCAGAAACGTTCGACTCGCAAGGTGCTCAACTTCCGAGGTACGACTGTATGCGGGGACTTATGTTATGCAAAATGAACCATGGAAAGAGAAGAAGGGAAGTCATTGATATTTTAAGGTTGTTGAAATGAATATTCTGAAATGCAAAGCAGAAAATTTAATAAAAATTACAGTGGTACCTCGGATTAAGTACTTAATTCGTTCCAGAGGCCGTTCTTAACCTGAAACTGTTCTTAACCTGAAGCACCACTTTAGCTAATGGGGCTTCCTGCTGCTGCCGCACTGCTGCAGCACAGTGTGGTGTAGTGGTTAAGAGCGGTAGTCTCGTAATCTGGGGAACCGGGTTCGCGTCTCCGCTCCTCCACCTGCAGCTGCTGGGTGACCTTGGGCCAGTCACACTTCTTTGAAGTCTCTCAGCCCCACTCACCTCACAGAGTGTTTGTTGTGGGGGAGGAAGGGAAAGGAGAATGTTAGACTCCTTAAAGGGAGTGAAAGGCGGGATATCAAATCCAAACTTCTTCTTCTTCTTTCTGTTCTCATCCTGAAGCAAAGTTCTTAGCCCAAGGTACTATTTCTGGGTTAGCAGAGTCTGTATCCTGAAGCGTATGTAACCTGAAGCGTATGTAACCCGAGGTACCACTGTATACAAAAAGAAGAAGAAGAAACGTCCCTATTTTCATCTGATGAATGTTAAAGGGTATAAGCTCTTCGAGCATAAAACATGGGGGGTGGCCAAACCCCTTTTTCTGCAGTACCCCAAGGGCCCAAGAGCAAGTATTTTCCTAGGCACTTGGGGAGGACTGAGAAAGGACTTTGGCAGGGCACTTGTCCTGCCCACCAGTCTGTGTTGACCTGCAGGGGTGGGGTGGGGGATGGGGAGAGAGACCTTTGGTCTCATCCAGCAGGACTCTTCTTGTAGTTGTTTAGTCGTTTAGTCGTGTCCGACTCTTCATGACCCCATGGACCAGAGCGCGTCAGGCACTCCTGTCTTCCACTGCCTCCCGCAGTTTGGTCAAACTCATGCTGGTAGCTTCGAGAACACTATCCAACCATCTCGTCCTCTGCCCTCCATCTTTCCCAACATCAGGGTCTTTTCCAGGGAGTCTGCTCTTCTCATGAGCTGGCCAAAGTCTTGGAGCCTCAGCTTCAGGATCTGTCCTTCCAGTGAGCACTCAGGGCTGATTTCCTTCAGAATGGAGAGGTTTGATCTTCTTGCAGTTCATGGGACTCTCAAGAGTCTCCTCCAGCACCAGAATTCAAAAGCATCAATTCTTCGGACTCTTCTTACTCCCTCTAAATCCCCATGATCCCCCATCACATGGGGGGTGAATATTTTGCCATGTTTGAAAGCGACGTAACTCATTGGCTTAAGGAATTTGGGTTTTGGCTTTGAGTAGCTCCTTCCTTCTGGCCAGAGTTACCTGCGATGTAAGGAACAGACAACCTGTGCCTGACATACCTGCCTCTTCTGGTTGGAGCACCATAAAACTTGGCATTCTTCCCATCCTGTTTCATAATTCTGCTCCTTAGAAATGCTTGCTGAACGCATTCATTTTCCAAGGCTGTGCAGACTGAACAACTCTCTTCCGAGCTCAAACAATGTTCTTCGTTCGAGCCCGGCGGAAAGATGTCATCAGCATTAGATTTAGCTGAATACGTCCTTCACTGCAATCCACTCCCAATACAACAACTGAATTTATATACGTGTGGTGGAAGAAAAAAATAAGCAAATAAAGGAAAAGGGGAAATGCAATATCCATCTGACAAAGCAAGCAATTTCGGGAATGGCCCTGAAATGGTTTTTGTGGTTCCACCATCAAAAGCGAAGGGTTCTTTTAAAATAAAAAATTTAAAAATCCAAATAAGTGGATGTTTGAATGGAGTTTTAAGATACCGGGAATATTTTTAGAATATAAGAATAGCAGAGGCAGCCTTTTATCTCAGCCCCACAATGCCGCCAGACAAGCTACTCAGAGGAGGCTGAATGAAATCCAGGCACATACAACTTCGCTGCTTCTTGTTTAGCCCAACACACCATTGTGTGCTAGTGATGGAACAAGCGACAAGCTTCAGGGCTCTCCCCGTGGCTCGTCTTCTTGGTTTGTTAAAATTGCAGATTCCGGCAACATCCAAACCAGGGAACTGGTTTAAGCGCTACTTACAAATCAAGGCTGCAACCCACAGTTGAATCCTAGTTTACAAGCCAGGACTATACACAGCACTTAAACCTACGGCAAACCTTTCTTTTTAAAAAAAGGCTGGGTGGTGAAGTAGTGTGGTGTAGTGGTTAGAACGTTGAATTGGGACCTGGGAGGTAAAAGGTAAAGGTAAATGGACCCCTGACTGTTAAGTTCAGTCATGGACGACTCTGGGGTTGCAGCGCTCATCTCGCTTTACTGGCAGAGGGAGCTGGCGTTTGTCCGCAGACAGCTTCCGGGTCATGTGGCCAGCATGACTAAGCTGCTTCTGGTGAACGAGAGCAGCGCATGGAACCACCGTTTACCTTCCCACCGGACTGGTACCTATTTATCTACTTGCACTTTGACGTGCTTTCAAACTGCTAGGTGGGCAGGAGCAGGGACCGAGCAACGGGAGCTCACCCCGTCGTGGGAGCGTTCAAATCCCCGCTCAGTCATGAAGCTCACTGGGTGATCTTAGGCCAGCCACGGCCTCTCAGCCTGACCTACTTTACAGGGATGTTGTGGGGATTAGATGAGGAGGGGAAGGACCATGTATGCTACCAAGCTCCTTGGAGGAAAAGGTGGGATATATAGCAATAAATAAACAGACAAGTATTGTAAGATTTGAGTACAAGTAAGCTGGTTAAACACACACACATCTACCTCTGCATCTTATAATTCATAACGAATTGTGGGAAGAGAATCCTGCCGCCTAGGCAGCAGGATTCAATCTCTGCTCATTGACTGATGAGCACAGCTGAGAGATGGGAGCAGATCCGTGAGAGGGTGAGGATTGAAAACGGAAGGGGGAGACTTGCAAAGGTCTTTGCATGTCTCCTCCTTACCTTCTAATTTCCTAATCTCAAGCAAAGGCAGAGGACTGGAGAAATCCCCTCCTCTTTCAAATGAAGGGGAAGGGAGAAAAGGAGGAATATTTTGCAAGCAAAGCCAAAAGCACCCTTTGAAACAGGCTCCTTTAAAGGAAGGGGTGGAGGCTACTTCAAAGAGTGCTTGGCAAGTCTCCCCGTGTTCCTCTTTTTAATCTCTGACACTGGTTTTACAGGGGAAGCACAGGAAGACTTGAAAAGCCACAGAGAAATGCCGACAGGTGGGAGGCCCCATGTCCCCTTGCAAAAAAAAAAAAAGAGAGGAGGAAACGTGGATCTTTATTTTTCTGTTTTGAAATTGTAACACGAGCCCTTGCAGGAGAACTGCTGCGCTCATCTTTCAAAACTGTTTGTAGGCTTCATCCCCTCAGAAAGGGCAACCAGGCCTGCAACGTTCATCAACTGTGGTAGGCACTAACAAAAGTTAAGGAGGGTATATATTTTTCTGCACAAAGACCTCTGGGTGAATCTGACACACACAAAATGGCAGGTGCTCCTTTGCCTGCAAATTTCATCCACTTAAGTAATAAAGGACGAAGTTGCAGCTGTTTTAGATTCCCTGTTATTGTCAATGAGGGGAAAACAGAACTTGAGATTTAACAAGGTATATTCAGACCCGAATACAGTGGTGCCCCGCAAGACGAAATTAATTCGTTCCGCAAGTTTTGTCGTCTAGCGAATTTTTCGTCTTGCGAATTATTATTTAGACAAAGGAAACAAAGTCGCGAGACGTTTTCGTCTTGCGAAGCAAGCCCATAGGGAAATTCGTCTTGCGAGGCAACTCGAAAACAGAAAAACCTTTCGTCTAGCGAGTTTTTTGTCTTGCGAGGCATTCGTCTTGCGAGGTACCACTGTAACAGATTGAACTGGAATGAAACAGAGTGGATCTGAAACATATCAGACTGCTTCCGGGTGCTGCAGGTACAAGAAAAAGTCTATCAACTTAGAAGGAAGAGGAGGAGGAGGAAGAGCTGAGGACAGGACATAAAGATATCTGATCAGCCATCTTGCTACCAGGGTGGCATTCAGAGGGGGCAGAATTTCCAGCCACTAGGGGGTGCTGGACTATCAAGTGCCTTAACTATGGCTAAGTAGCCATCAATGACTCAAACCTACAGAGCCACTAGGGAAAAGCAGATATTCCCGGCTTGTAGGGAACAAACCAAATTCTAAGTAGCCATCTGCCAAGTGCCGCCGTTATAACTGTGGTTTGTTAACTTTGGTTAATGATAACCATGGGCTTAGCATTATGTACAGAAGACCATACTTTTGCTTGGTAATCTGAATCTGCCGGAAAGATTTTATGTTGATTTTTTATTTAAAAAAACTGCAAACTGACGTATTTCAATAATAGCTGTCAAGCATGTGGAGGGGAGACGAGAAGTATGTGCAGCTGCAGAATTTTATAAAGCCTTGAAAGCCCTCGTTTCCCAATCCCCTTCAGCAATTGCTATTGCTGTAGCGATTGCCACAACATCCTTATCTGGAAAAGGATTCTGGCAGGCAAACGTGTTCTGTCAGAGCAGGCAAACTCGGCCTGTTTTGGGACTACAACTCCCATCATCCCTAGCTAACAGGACCAGTGGCCAGGGATGGTGGGAACTGTAGTCTCAAAACATCTGGAGGGCCAAGTTTGCCTATGCCTGTGTAAGAGGGACTGCATGAATCGAAGTGATGGACGCCACATTCTCGGGGGCAGAGCAGGCGGGGTTTGCAGCTGCCTTATATATAAGGTCAGACGATGGGCCCATCGACCTACACTGACTGGCAGGGCCTTTCCAAGGTTTCAGACAGGAAGGGCTGACCCGAGAGGGTTTTCTTTCTGTCCCATTCACTGTTTACGGCTGAATCAGAGCAAATGTCAATTGGGTGTTCTGCAGATCGACTCTCGTTCCAATACAGCGGTAAACCTCAGGTCTTTCCGGGGAAAGCAGTGGGGCAAAAGAAAGTCTTCTAGAACCCCTGCCAAGAAGTCATGGACCAAACGGAAGAAATTGCAGGGCAAATGGAAGTGTGAGTGAGCATAAAGTGTCTCCTGGCCCTGGCATCTTTCCTGGAGGTGCCAGGAATTGAACCCAATGCCTTGGGCATTCAAAGCAGGTACCGTTGAGCTATGGCTTTGCCACCACACACATTGGTGGTGCTAGATAAATAATAATAGTAGTCGAAAAGCATTCCATATTAACAACCACCACCACCACCTTTAGGAGTTATCTGAAGGCAGCCCTGTATAGAGAAGTTTATTAATGTTCAAAGTTTTACTATGTTTTTATATATGTTGGAAGCCGCCCAGAGTGGCTGGGGCAACCCAGTCTGATGGGTGGGGTATTTATTATTATTATTATTATTATTATTATTATTATTATTATTATTATTAGTACCTCCTCCATCTGACTACGTTGCCCCAGCCACTCTGGGCAGCTTCCAACAAATAGAAAAGCAGAATAAAACATCAGTGTACAGTCATCCCTCGGGTTACAGATGCTTCAGGTTGCGTTTTTTTGGGTTTCGGACCTGCCGAAACCCGGAAGTACCGGAACGGGTTACTTCCGGGTTTCGGCAGTTGAACATGTGCTTTGCGCATGCGCAGAAACGCCGAATCACAACCTGCACATGCGCAGACGCGCCACTACGGGTTGCAAATGCTGTGGGTTGCGAACGTGCATCCTGCACAGATCACGTTTGCAACCTGAGCGTCCACTGTACAGGTCTGCCTTCAGATATCTTCTATATGGGCTTTCCATAACCGCAACTACACATTATCCATTCATACCAAATGGACTTAACACCCACAACCTTCCAGGCTGTGAGCGCACAAGATGTTTCCTACAAAGGAGAGGTATCCCAATATTACAGCGCTCTTTCATTAATTAACTCGTTTCATGACATTAAATGTGGTAAACAGAAATGCAGCCGCCCTAGAGAAAGGAATGAAACAACCTCCATGCTGCAAGAACAACCGCTTTCTTCTTACCTCCGGGCTCCAGGCCGACGAGCTGTCCGTGGCGTCGTTCCCTTCGAATCCTTGGTTGCTAAAAGCCGTCTCCATTTCCAAGCTCCCTTCCGTCTCTTGCCGGCTGAGGCTGGGCGTCGCGCTGACCTCCACCCCGGGGTCTTTGGGCTGCCCAGAGCCCCTGCTCTCCGACGCCGTTCTGGAGTCGAGGGATAGGTGGTCATCTTCATGATAAGAGAGGTTGTCTTGGTAACTCAGTTGGCTGAACCCGTCGAGATCTAGCACATTTTAAGAGCAGAGAGAAAAATAATGTCGGTGGGGGGGATTAAGACCAGCCGTTTCTTTATCCCTCAAGTGTGCAGATGCTCTAATCCGCTGCAGACGGGGGCCTAGAAGTGATAACTATGCATGAATCCTGAGCCCCCAAAGGAAGAACGCCTCTTTCCAACGGAATGGCAACGAAGGAGCCAAACAAGCTCTTCCCTTGGGAACCAACCGAAGGGCCTCTTCGCACAAAACCCAAGGAGTTTTGTTTTGAAGGGCACACCTGAAAATGTAGGGTGGGTGACGAGCAGCTGTTTGAGACCATGTGCATCATGTACATGGAAGTCAGTGTGGAGAACCTCTGCTGCCTTGCGTGACATCTTCGGGAGAAGAAAAGGCTACACAAATCCAGAGTGGAGCCCCTAAGATGCAACGGCGCCTTGTACGTCTCATTCTGGCAGGGATGCCAACTATAGGGGGCAGAAGGGGCTTCAGACCCCTCAATATTTGTAGCCAGAGGGCTGAGCCCTCCCTCCAGTATTGAGAGCTCCCCCCGTGCTCCAGAGGCTTCACATTGCTTTCGCTGAAGCCGCCTGAAGCCCCCAGAGCGCAGGGAACTCCCGCTGTGCTCGGGGGGCTTCAGGCAACTATCCGCAAGCCTTCAGAGCACAGCAGGAGTTCCCGCTGCGCTCCGAAGGCTTGCGGATAGCTGCCTGAAGCCTGGAGAGCGAGAGGGGTCGGTGCACACCGATCCCTCTTGCTCTCCAGGCTTCGATTCGCTGGAGAGGCGCTGCACAGTTTTCCCTCTCTGCGCAGCGCCCCTTCAGTGAAGCGAGGGGAGAAGTGGAAGGGGCTCCGTTTCTCCTGCCGCTTCGCTGAAGGGGTGCTGAGCAGAGAGGGGGAGAATTTTTTTTTTCCTGTTCTCCCCCTCCTATGGTCCGGTGCATCCTTATAGAGCAAAAAATATGGTAATCAGAACACCCTGTTTCTCTATATCAGGGAAGGAGAGCCTCGGGCCCAGAGGCTGAATGCGGCCCTCTAGACCTCTGCACTTGGCCCTTGGACTTCTCTCCAGGCCACATCCCTGACTGGCCCTGCTATGCACCCTCCTTCCGTGTTTTTGCCTGGCTAGATGTGCCCTTGAACTCAGATAATGTCTCTTGCTTGTCTGGATGGATCTGTCTTGGGTGCTTCAGCTGAGATTCCTGCATTGAAAGGGGTTGGACTGGATGACCTTTGGGTTTCCCTTCCAACTCTACGATTCCATGATTCTATGACAGAGACAGGGGAGTGCAGAAACTCACATGCTCGACTAAGCTAAGATGTACACTTGATGCTCTGCCCACTTCTGCCTTTGCTCAGTCGACAGAGCACAAGGCTCTCAATCGCAGTGCTGCGGGTTCGAGTCCCAATTAGGGCAAGATCCCTGCATTGCCAGGGGGCTGGACTAGATGACATTGGGGTGTCCCTTCCAACTCTGCAATTCTATGGTTCTTGGAAGTTGCCCAGGAGCAGCCCTGCAGCTGAAAAAGCTTCCCGCTCCCCTGCTCTAAATTATTTCTCCCACACCACACATTTACCATCCTTCATTTGCTAGAGAAGAGGGGCAAGGCAGGGAGATGGAAGAAGCCACCCAGGAGTAATGAGAAGCCTTTCCTTGGGCAAAACTCTGCAGGGGTGCTCTTAGCGTTTCAGCTGCGCTCAAGTCTGCAGCCTATGAAAGCCCTGCTGGAATCAGCACAGCACAGCTTTATACCGTATGTTTTGCCCTATAAGACTCACTTTTTCCCTCCTAAAAAGTAAGGGGAAATGTGTGTGCGCCTTATGGAGCGAATGCAGGCTGCACAGCTATCACAGAAGCCAGAACAGCAAGAGGGATTGCTGCTTTCACTGTGCAGCGATCCCTCTTGCTGTTCTGGCTTCTGAGATTCAGAATATTATTTTTTCTTGTTTTCCTCCTCCAAAAACTAGGTGCGTCTTGTGGTCTGGTGCATCGTATAGAGCGGAAAATACGGTAGTTTGGCCCTGTGCATCTTCACAAGTCCAGTCGGTTCAATGGGGCTTCCAGCCAAGTTAAAAGTGTGCATTTAGGTTGAAAACCACATGGTCCCGTTCTTATGCACAGAACGGGTCCAGATGGCCTTTCCCCACTCCCCAAACCAAAGGCTTATGCTTATGATGGCTCCCAGCTCTGCTAAATATCAAACAGGACTCGGCTCACGCAGCAGATTGCAACTCCAAAATCAACAAGGACACGATTGATATATATATACATTTGGGGCACGTCGGAGCGGTGGGCTGAAAAGGCAGGTTTTATAAATTTTTTTTTAAAAAAAGAGTAAATAAAAAAGCGCCGCAGGCTTTTCAGAATAGAAGACGTGCCTTTCTAGTGAGAAGTTACATTACACACTTCCCACACAAAGTTTGCCTCCCCACTGTGCCTTGTGGATTTGGTTTGCAGCCAGGATGTTGGCTATTATTAAGGAATGCGGTTTGAGGGATTCAGTTGGGATGGCTGAATCCTGCAGACTAGGTGGGTGAAAACTGTGTTCTGTAAAATCTCGGGGTTCCCTTGGCAACGTTGTACAGTAGTACCTTGGTTCCCGAACTCAATCCGTTCTGGAAGTCCATTTGACTTCCGAAACGTTCGCAAACCAAGGCACAGCTTCTGATTGGCTGATGGGCCCCGGAAACAACGCCGACAGCCGAAACGGACTTTCGGCTTCTAAAAAACGTTCGCAAACCGGAACATTTACTTCCAGATTTGTGGCGTTCAGGAGCCAATTTGTTTGGGAGCCAAGCCATTCAGAAACCAAGGTACCACTATATAGGTATGTGGGGGAGCCAATGATTGCAGGGTTCCCCAGGGAGAAATTCAGTACAGTGGTACCTCACGTTAAGTACTTAATTCGTTCCGGAGGTCCGTACTTAACCTGAAACTGTTCTTAACCTGAAGCACCACTTTAGCTAATGGGGCCTCCTGCTGCTGCCACGCCGCTGAAGCCCGATTTCTGTTCTCATCCGGAAGCAAAGTTCTTAACCTGAAGCACAATTTCTGGGTTAGCGGAGTCTGTAACCTGAAGCGTATGTAACCTGAAGTGTATGTAACCTGAGGTACCACTGTAATGGCGAACAAGTTTTCCTGAAAAGATTTTCCCTTGCAAGGAAGGGCAGCGTTGAGGTTCATCCTCAGGTACAAGAGAGACCTAGGAAATGTCCTGCAGGAAAGTGAGTGTGTTCTGTAGAACGCTTCCCAGAATCCTCTGCCATTCGCAAGGTTCTCTGGGAAGTTGACCCAGAGAATCTTGGGAGATGCGTTTTTCTCGGGTTACCAACTGTTTCGTTACACCTTTGCCGTTTTCATCACGAGAGGGTGCGCCTATCAACTGAGATTCAAAATGCAGAATCCTTTCAAGTCATGGGGAAACAGTGCGCGCGCACCAGCACATCAGTGCATTTTTTACTGCTTTTGCCATTTCCTCCGTAGCCACAGAAAACTTGTTGGACTTCTCAGAGCAAACCATCTCTTGTGTTTGACTGCTTTGTTTTTCTTTTTGGACAGGGCTGGATAATACCTTCGCATTCAGAGGCCTCGGAGCTGTACTCTTCGTGGTTCGACAGCAAGCGGTTGAATTTGGGCCTGCGCTCAGAACCGGCTTGCGTCCCTTTCTCGGAAACTCCTGAACGGAAGCTCTGCGAGCGCGAAACGGAGATCTCAAACTGCTTGATCACCTCGTCGTCGCTGTCAGAGGAGGTGGTCAGGTCTTCGTCCTCCCCAAAGCTATTCACTGGGAGAAAAGAGCACACACACAAACACATACAAAGAGGAATTTTGACAGCTCGTGGAGAAAATGCAGAGAAAATGACAGTTTCCAGATAAGAGAGTGGCTTTCAGAAAATGAGAAACAAGTCACTTGTAGCATCGGTCACTAAAAAAATGTAGTATAAACACTGACAACTGGGAAACACTGGCCTGCGAGCGCTCCAGTTGTAGAGCAGCCTTTACCAAAGGTGTTGTGGGCTTTGAAGACACTCGAACTCAGAACGCAAGGGAGAAACTTGCTAAGAGGAAGGCACGCTTGGCAAAACCACACTGTGATCAACTCCCACCGAGAAACCAATGTCCCCAATGTGGAAGGACATGTTGATTCAGAATTGGCCTCCACAGTCACTTACAGACTCATTGTTAAAACCGTGTTTATGAAAGACAATCATACTCAGCTACGAGTGATCGCCGAAGAATCATAGAATCATAGAGTTGGAATAGACCACAAGGGCCATCGAGTCCAACCCCCTGCCAAGCAGGAAACACCATCAGAGCACTCCTGACATATGGTTGTCAAGCCTCTGCTTAAAGACCTCCAAAGACGGAGACTCCACAACACTCCTTGGCAGCAAATTCCACTGTCAAACAGCTCTTACTGTCAGGAAGTTCTTCCTAATGTTTAGGTGGAATCTTCTTTCTTGTAGTTTGGATCCATTGCTCCGTGTCCGCTTCTCTGGAGCAGCAGAAAACAACCTTTCTCCCTCCTCTATGTGACATCCTTTTATATATTTGAACATGGCTATCATATCACCCCTTAACCTCCTCTTCTCCAGGCTAAACATGACCAGCTCCCTTAGCCGTTCCTCATAAGGCATCGTTTCCAGGCCTTTGACCATTTTGGTTGCCCTCCTCTGGACACGTTCCAGTTTGTCAGTGTCCTGACAAGAAGAAGAAGATAAGTTGAGACCTGCTGGGTGAGTCCAGCATCCCGTTCTCACAGGGGCCAACTAGATGCCTGTGGGAAACCAGCAAACAGGATTCAAGCACAAGAGCCCTCGCTTCCAGCGACTGGTATTCAGTAGCCTTGCTGCCTTGAACTGCAGAGGCAGCCATCATGGCTAGCAGCCATCAATAGCCTCTCCTCTAAGTGACTTCCCTTGACTTTCTATGTCCCTTCCTCTTGGCGGAATCAACTAGAAATATTTCACTCCTGCTACCCCAATCAATTTTTCCTTTCCTTTCCAATGAACAGGATGGGTGTCAGTGGAGAGAAGTTGTAATGGGGGTTAGCATTCACTTGCTTCCATTTAAAATAATCGTCAAAGCGGCGATGATATACCGGGTAAAGGTCAAGGGACCCCTGACCATTAGGTCCAGTCGTGGCCGACTCTGGGGTTGCGGTGCTCATCTTCCTTTATTGGCCGAGGGAGCCGGCGTACAGCTTCTGGGTCATGTGGCCAGCATGACTAAGCCGCTTCTGGTGAACCAGAGCAGCGCACGGAATGTTGTTTACCTTCCCGCTGGAGCGGTACCTATTTATCTACTTGCACTTTGACGTGCTTTCGAACTGCTAGGTTGGCAGGAGCAGGGACCGAGCAACGGGAGCGCAACCCATCGCGGGGATTCGAACCACCAACCTTCTGATCGGCAAGTCCTAGGCTCTGTGGTTTAACCCACAGTGCCACCCGCATCCCATATACCGGGTATAGGGCGGAATATAAATTCAATGAAGCAGAAGCAGAAGCAGAAGAAGAGTGGTACCTCGGCTTTCCAACATCTTGGAAGTCAAACGTTTTGGTTTTTTAATGCTTTTCAGAAGCTGAACGTGCCACGCAGCTTCCGTATTGAGTTTTCCAGAAGTAAATGCTTCGGTTTTCGAACGTTTCGGAAGTTGAACGGTCTTTGGGAATGGATTACGTTCGAAAATGGATTACGTTCGAAAACCGAGGTAGCACTCTATTTTCAGGCTTATTGATGCACATAAAAATATGACACATTTCTGCCAGCGAGCATCAAATCCAGAGAGCCTCTACTGCTGAGCAAACTCCAAACCTCTTTTATTCTGTCAAGCACCAAGGAACATGCAGATGATCTAGGAAGGTGCCTTCTATTAAGTCAGAGCATTGGGTGAATCTACTTCAGTACTGTCTGCACTGACTGGCAGCAGCTCTCCAGGGTTTCAGCCACGGAGTCTCTCCCAGCCCTGTCTCAAGATGCCTTTAGGCAACAACTTTGGTCCCCAACTCCCAATAGCTAGCAGGACCAGTGGTCAGGGATGATGGGAACAACACCTGGGAACACTATTTTGAGAAACATTGTGGGATGAAAACCTGGGGCTTTCTGAATGCAAAGCAGATGTTCTTCCACCAAGGAGGAAAACAAAGCAAAAGAGTTTGCAGCAATGCCCTCATCTGGGCAAAAAGATCAGATTTGCAGTTGAAATGATACAGCCATGCAGACCAGCAAATCAAGCCTTGTTTCAGTCTTGCCCCTCCCACCCCCAACGTTGTATGCTAGCTATCTGCAGCTATTTGCTGCACAGTTCAGGCAATTTTCCAATTCGTCACCTTAATATTCCGTTCATTAAAGTGCAAAAAAAGTGCTCTAAGGACTCTTGAGAGTCCAATGGACTGCAAGAAGATCAAACCTCTCCATTCTTAAGGAAATCAGCCCTGAGTGCTCCCTGGAAGGACAGATCCTGAAGCTGAGGTTCCAGTACTTTGGCCACCTCATGAGAAGAGAGGACTCCCTGGAAAAGACCCTGATGTTGGGAAAGATGGAGGGCACAAGGAGAAGGGGACGACAGAGGACGAGATGGTTGGATAGTGTTCTCGAAGCTACCAGCATGAGTTTGACTCATGAGTTTGACTTCCACGGGAGGCCGTGGAAGACAGGAGTGCCTGGCGTGCTCTGGTCCAGGGGGTCACGAAGAGTCGGACACGACTAAACGACTAAACAACAACAACAAGGATCAGAAGCAGGAGGTTCCTTGATAGGATCTGGGAAGATCCACTAACCAGCACTGAATAACATCTGGCATTTATTAAAAACATATAAACTCCATCCCACCCCAAGCCAAGCTCTGACCTGGAAAGGCATAGATATACTCGAGCTAAACACAGCAAGAGTGTATACAATTCCATTGATGGGAACTATAATCCAAATATTTGAAGCACCCCAGATTGGGTAAGGCTGACTTAGACCACGCCGTATGATTCTGCTTGCTCCTTCCTGACCTTGCTGTCCCCTGGGTGACTTCGGGTGCCCTTTATAGCAGACCTCCCCACCTGGCATCATCCAAATGTTTTGGACACCATCTCCCATCAACCCCCAGTGTCAGGGACTGGCTGGCTGATGAGGAGTGCTGCCAGCCAGGGAACCCCCTAGGGAAGCCTTAGAGGAGGAAGACTCAGAGCCCGGGAAGTGGTGGTGGGACACTGAGGGCAGGTCAGAGAGAGAAGGGGAGGAATGGTTGGATGCTGAAGAGGCAACAGGCTTTAGCGAGCAAGAGGAGCCAGCTGCAGAAAGCAGTTCGGACTCAGCAGATGAAGCAGAGGAGGAGGAGGAAGACAGATGCTGCAGAAACCTGGCAGGAGCTTGCTGCTGCTACTGTACTAAGCTCCTCTCCGCCCTTGTCTCCAAGGACACGGAAAGCTATGTGCCTAGAAGAACAAAGAGCACCGATTTGCCTCACCCAACATAGTTTGAGGCTGCTTGGAAGGAGTCTTAGAGGGAAGTAGAAGGCGAAGACATTCAGCCCTGGCAACTGTTTCATAGGGGCCAGTCCTGCTTCTAGGCACTGCTGCCTTGCAAACTTTTTCCTAGAATAAAGAGGCCTCTGAACCAGCCCTGACACCCAGCTAGCATGACCAACGATCAGGGATTGTGGGAACTGTAGACCATGGACCTCAGGGTGGCACCAAGTTGGCAGAGGCTGGTATCTACTAGTATACCAATGTTTTTGTGCTGGATGGTGTAAGTAAGAGAAACAGACCCTCAAGTGCAGAAACGACTCTGTTCCCCGTTGCAGGCGTTGGTCATGCCGAAAAACTGCTGCAACCAGCCTCGGCTGGTGCCAGAACTGTGTTCCTTTATTCCCAAGGGTAAGCAACACAAAATAGTAACACACCCGACAGCTGGTGTGTTCATATGCTCCTGCACTCCCTTTCTAGCACGCACACACACACGCACACACCAGCTGTCCCTCGCACCCACCGCTCCACAAGTTCCCAAAGGAAAGCATCCTCCTGTTCTGTTTCCCCCTGGCGCAGATGGCTGGGAAATTTGAGATGCGGCACAGCGCCTCTTTTTTTAATTCCAATTAGCAGGGGTGATGGCATCGGAACATCTGTTCTTTTATAACCAAGGATCTGCGCTGGGCTCAATCTCCGGCAAGGTTGTTTTCCCCAAGGCCAGAGCTCACCCTGGAAGTACCTTGGAGGCGCCGTTTAAGGACGACACGGGGAGGGCAGGGTTTTCAGGCTCAGGCGCAAGTTAGGGAGAGCCAACGACAACGTAAAACAAAGGGCACTGTACTGATCCCATCGGCAGGGAAAGACACATGAATTTGGGAGAGTCCGGGCTGCAAGCAGCATCAACAGCATACCCTCCAGCATTCCACGGGGTCATGGAATTGTAGAGTTGGAAGGGACCCAAGGGTCATCTAGTCCAACCCCCTGCAATGCAGGAATCTCAGCTAAAGCATCCATGACAGGTGGCCATCCAACATCTGCTTAAACACCTCCAAGGAAGGAAATGCACATCTTTCGGAGCCGTACTTCCACTTGACATGAGCCAACAGTGTGACGCGGCAGCTAAAAAAGCCAATGCAATTCTGGGCCTCATCAATAGGAGTATAGCATCTAGATCAAGGGAAGTAATAGTGCCACTGTATTCTGCTCTGGTCAGACCTCACCTGGAGTACTGTGTCCAGTTCTGGGCACCACAGTTCAAGAAGGACACTGACAAACTGGAACGTGTCCAGAGGAGGGCAACCAAAATGGTCAAAGGCCTGGAAACGATGCCTTATGAGGAACAGCTAAGGGAGCTGGGCATGTTTAGCCTGGAGAAGAGGAGGTTAAGGGGTGATATGATAGCCATCTTCAAATATATAAAAGGATGTCACATAGAGGAGGGAGAAAGGTTGTTTTCTGCTGCTCCAGAGAAGCGGACACGGAGCAATGGATCCAAACTACAAGAAAGAAGATTCCACCTAAACATTAGGAAGAACTTCCTGACAGTAAGAGCTGTTCGACAGTGGAATTTGCTGCCAAGGAGTGTGGTGGAGTCTCCGTCTTTGGAGGTCTTTAAGCAGAGGCTTGACAACCATATGTCAGGAGTGCTCTGATGGTGTTTCCTGCTTGGCAGGGGGTTGGACTCGATGGCCCTTGTGGTCTCTTCCAACTCTATGATTCTATGATTCTAAGTTAGCTTGTGCGGCACCAGAAGCCAGGATGGATGTCCTGGGATGTCCTGGGAAAACTGGGGTGTTTGTGGGGAGGGTATGCAATGGGGGTCTCTTTCAGTCTCACTTTCCTACACATCCAGTTAATGTATTTATTTATTTTTTAATGAAGGCTTGAGGCTATCCATAGCAGGGAGGCAATAGCGCTTTGGCAGTTCACGTTTCTCAGAGGTAAACACATTTTACAGAAGGTGGTCGTCAAGACCATATAACACCAGTCCTACATTGGCTCCCAGTGGGTTTCTCAGCACAATTCAAAGTGTTGGTGCTGACCTTTAAAGCCCTAAACAGCCTCGGCCCAGTATACCTGAAGGAGCGTCTCCATGTCCATCGTTCAGCCCTGATACTGAAGTCCAGCTCTGAGGGCCTTCTGGCGGTTTTCTCACTGCGAGAAGTGAGGTTACAGGGAAACAGGGAAAGGGCCTTCTCGGTGGTGGCACCCATCCTATGGAACGCCCTCCCACCAGATATCAAGGAAATAAACAACTGTCTGACTTTTAGAAGGTTTTTAATATTCTGTTGGGAGCCACCCAGAGTGGCTGGGGAAACCCAACCAGATGGGCGGGGTATAAATAATAAATTACTATTATTATTAGTGGTAGAAGTAGTAGTAACAGCACTTCGTCACACAGATAAACTATAGAATTCGCTCTGCAAGAGGCAGCGATGGCTCCCAACTTGAATGGTTTTAAAAGAGGATTAGGCAAGTTATTGGGGGATTAAGCTACCAGTGGCAACCAGCCACGATCGCTACGCTCTCCCTCCATTGTCAACGGCAAGCTCTGGAAACCAGTTTCTGGGAAATACAAGCAGGGAAAGCACTGTTGAAAGAAAGTGCATCGCCTAAGTGCATCACCTAGTTGCCAGTTGAGTTGGGAATTCAAGTTTGGGCTCCACTGAGCCATGCTGGCTATCAAAGGAAAATCCCTCCATTTCCCAGGCCTTGTTTTGTCGCGATGTGAATGTTGTAAAGACAACGAAGTTCAGGGAAGGGGTGTCAGATGCTAACCCAGGAACAGCCCACGAAATCTTGAGGAATTCCAACTCCCATCAGCCCCAGCCATCATGACCAATGGTATTGGGGCGATGGAAATTGGGGTTGAAGAACATCTGGCTGGTGCCACATTGGTCACCCTGGATTAATCTAAAGCCGTGTTTCCCAAACTTGCATCTCCAGGTGTTTTCGGACTACAATTCCCATCACCCCTGCTAGGGATGATGGGAGTTGTAGTCCAAAAGCAGCTTTTCCCCAATTTTGGGGGAAAAAACACTGATCTAGCAGAACACAAAATACCTGATTCAGCAAGGTTCTTTTCTGAAAGTCTCTTTCTACACACACAGAGAGACACGTTCTTCCATAAAGGTAAAGGTAAAGGGACCCCTGACCATTAGGTCCAGTCGTGACCGACTCTGGGGTTGTGGCGCTCATCTCGCTTTATTGGCCAAGGGAGCCGGCGTACAGCTTCCGGGTCATGTGGCCAGCATGACTAAGCCGCTTCTGGCGCACCAGAGCAGCGCATGGAAACACCGTTCACCTTCCTGCCAGAGCGGTACCTATTGATCTACTTGCACTTTGACGTGCTTTTGAACTGCTAGGTTGGCAGGAGCAGGGACCAAACAACGGGAGCTCACCCCGTCGCGGGGATTCGAACCACCGACCTTCTGATCGGCAAGTCCTAGGCTCTGTGGCTTAACCCACAGCGCCACCCGCATCCGTACATTCTTCCATAGCTATGAAGAAAAACAGCACTTGCAAACCCTCCTGAGAAGCAGAGGGAGATGAAATACTTTTGTGCTGGATCCCTCTCCCTTCCTCCCACACAGCAGATACATCACGGTAGCCTGGAAACCTTCAGCGCTTTCGACCGCTTGCACATTGCTCGGGTTCCAGAACGAAGATTCACAAGCAAGTGGCTTCAGGGGCGGAAGGAACAGGTCTTAGCCATAACACAGCCTTGCAGAGCCAGTTTGCAACGCAAGGCGATTAAGGCTCCTCCACAAGGCTTTGCAACTTGTGAAAAACGAAGGGTTCAGCCACCCGTTGGTTTGTCCCATACCTAGAATGCGTGGGTGCGAGGGGTTCTGCCTTTGCCTTGCCACTTTTCTCCAGATAACCTGCTCTTTGGCGCTACATAGGGACAAGGATCAATCCGGTGAAAACCAGAAACTCCAACATTTCTCCGATGAAAATAGGGATGTCCTAGTCAATGATAATGCAGTTGCACCTTGGTTGACAAACACCTTGTGGCTGAAACGTTTTGGCTCCCGAACGCCGCAAACCTGGAACTGATTGTTCCAGTTTTCAAATGTTCTTTTGGAAGCCGAACGTCCGGTGGGGCTTCCGATTGGCTGCAGGAGCTTCCTCCAGCCAATCGGAAGCCACGCCTTGGTTTCTGAACATTTTGGAAGTCGAACAGACTTCCAGAATGGATTCCATTCGACTTCTGAGGTACCACTGTAGTAATAATTTTATTATTTATACTCTGCCAATCTGACTGGGTTGCCCCAGCAGCATCCAACACACACACACACACACACTAAACAGGGCTGCCTTCAGATGTCTTCTAAAGGTTGCGTAGTTACTTATCTCCTTAGCTCGTGGGTCGCATAACTCCATACCCTCCAAAATTTCTCCGATGAAAATAGGGATGTCCTGGGGAAAAGCGGGATGTTCTGAGATCAAATCAGAAACTTTCCCTGGAAAATAGGGACACTGGCAAGTCCTGCAGCTGTTGTAAAGTCCGGGCCTACCTTACATGGCTGTTGTAAAGATTACCTCCTAACATATATGTGTTGCACACTCTATGCTGAACACAAAGAAAGGAATCCATCTGCCATTCATTTCCAGGTTCTTTGGAAATACTTGGCAAGCTTCTCTGGAGCCTTACTGGCTGCATTCACTGAGCAAAGCCCATCTTTGAACTGCCTGGCACCCATCCTGCTGCTCTGCAATATGCTCATCTCGTGTTTCGCTTTATTCTGTATAAACTACCCAGGTGAGACAGTCAAGTGGTCCAACCTAGTCTTCTGCTTGGTGAAAATTGGTTCTTCTGCCAATTCTCAGCTATTGTCACATTTGTGATCTCACTATCCCCAAAAAGGCTACTCAGACGCTGGATTAATTAAGGTTATGACTCAAATCAGAGACAAGTGTCAGAATGAGACATTTCATTGCGTACAATATTCGCGCTGCAGATTTCTGTTTGGTAAACAATGTATCTCATGGAAATCGGCACATGTTGGCAGCCAAACAGAGAGCGGAATGGGACAGAGTTTTACAAATATAGACTGTCCAGAACCTCAGATGTATGTGAGACATTGGCTCACGCCGTATAAATGTGTGCTGACAAACTCAGACCCAAAATGAAGCATTAACTGCCAAAGAAAACCACTGGATTACAATTCGAGAGGCATCTCTTCTGGACTGAATAAGAACTAAGGGGTTTTGTTGTTTTTATCAGCACACTTTGTTTTTTTTAATATCATATTTATTGAAATTTCCAAAAAATCCAAAAAAAAAGAAAAAGAAAGAAAAAGAAAAAAGAAAACATTTACATTTAAAGCCTTACTTTCAATAACATCTTTCCAGGACTTCCCCACCCCTCCCCTTCTTGTATTCCATTTCCATTTATTTAGTTCAACAAGTTCTTACCCCAAATTTTGACCTTTTTATATTTAGCCCATTATTCAATTTAGTTCATCTTATATAGCCACTTTCCCTTTATATTCCACAGTCTTTAAACATTAAAATCTTTTTTCTAAGGTCGACCCCAGTTCCCTTCCACGAATTCCCCTTTTTAGTACTCACAACAAAACAAAATAAAGAAAGAAGAAAATTCAAAATATAGTTGTACACCCTTTGGATTCCAGAGTTCCCTCCCCCCTTTCCCGGTTTCGATCCCCAATGTCCATCAGTCTATCTGCTATCAGCCTGGAGACCTCACATCCGAGGCCCTTAATTCTTTATCAGCACACTTTGTGTCTCCATTGGCTTACCAATGGCTGGGTGTCTGTGTTATCGACACCTGTAGCAGACCAACACAGCTACCTCTCTGGAAACTGTAACATGCGAGGCTGCCTAATACGGAGGCAGCTCACTGCTCCATCTAGCTTACCACCCGCCCTGCCACGCAGGAATCCCTTGCGGACAAGCGCAGTGCCTGGAGATGGACAGGTCATGCATCCACAGCAAGGATCAGAGGAGGAATGGCTGCTGGGAGGAGCACAGAGAGATGAAACGCTGCGGTGCATCTGCAGCAGTATAACTGGGCATCCCTTTTAGAAACCATGTTCAGCAGCAAATATATTTAAGGTATTTGGTGCATTTATGGTCCGGGTAGACAGCAGGGCTCCCCAAGATAATGTGGACGACAACTTCCATTCCTGACCATGGCCAAGGGATGATAAGAACACAGAAAAAGAGCTTGCAGGATCAGGCCAGTGACCCAACTTCTCCCTATCTCCTGCCTTCATGGGGCAAGGCAACCAGAACTGTACGGTGGTACCTCGGGTTACAGATGCTTCAGGTTACAGACGCTTCAGGTTACAATCTCTACTAACCCAGAAATAGTACCTCGGGTTAAGAACTTTGCTTCAGGATGAGGAGGTGGTGGTGGCACAGCGGCAGCAGGAGGCCCCATTAGCTAAAGTGGTACCTCAGGTTAAGAACAGTTTCAGCTTAAGAAGGGACCTCCAGAACAAATTAAGTTCTTAATCCACAGTACCACTGTACACGGTATTCCAAGAATGGTTGCATCTTTTAACCGAGATGCAGTAAAAAACCAACGTTTTTCAGCAGAACCTACACAAAGTCATTGGCTAGCCCCGATTTCAGTCTTGACAGTTGCAAAGGAAGACTTCACTTTCTATCGTTTTAACTCTGCCAGATTCTCTCTCTATCTCTCTCTCTTCTCTCTCTCTCATATGTATCGAGGCCCTTTATGTTCCAAACAACAAGAACACAGTGTCAGGCTGAGAGGCCGGAAGCCTTCCGTTTTCATAAACACGAGAGTTAAAAGTACAGAACGCTGGGGGTGGAAGCGTCGATGCTAATCTAAACCATTCAAGGTGAACTGCGTCTCGTTCGCCTCTCCTGTATTCCAACAATTATCTCTTCGCTTGCAAATGCCAAATGTTGTCAGCTGTCAACAGAACACTTCTCTTTGTTCGCAGTCTGCAAGTAAACATTTACCTCGCAGCATGCAGGAAGAAAGATCTGCCAGAAAGGACATACTCTCTGGGCAGAACGGCACAACCCAGAGGTGCCTTGATAACTCTCTTCCTCACAACACCCAGCTCATCCTTCTCCACCCTGCTGCCCTCAAAATGGTTTGGAAAAAGACCACAAGGAGGGCCATGATGGAACTTATCCAACACCTATCAAGTCATAGAATCATAGCGCTGGAAGGGGCCAATCTCAACTAGATCATCCATGACAGGTGGCCATCCAACCTCTGCTTAAAAACCCCCAAGGAAGGAGATCCCACCACCTTCTAAGGGAGAACGTTCCACTGTCAAACAGCTCTTACTGTCAGAAAATTATTCCTGATGTTTAGTCGGAATCTCCTTTCATATCTCCTTTCATTATCTGCTTTATCAGGCTGAACATGCCCAACTCCTTCAACATTTCCTCATAAGGAACACTTGGTTTTCAGACCCTTGATCATCTTGGTTGCCCTCCTCTGCACACCTTCCAGCTTGCCCATATCCTTATTAAATTGTGGCACCCACAACTGGACACAGGACTCCAGGTGTGGTCTGGACAAGGCAGAATATAGAGTGGCACTATAAAAAGCAGAGACATCACCTTGCCAACAAATGTCCATATAGTTAAAGCTATGGTTTTCCCAGTAGTGATGTATGGAAGTGAGAGCTGGACCATAAAGAAGGCTGATCACCGAAGAATTGATGCTTTTGAATTCTGGTGCTGGAGGAGACTCTTGAGAGTCCCATGGACTGCAAGAAGATCAAACCTATCCGCTCTGAAGGAAATCAGCCCTGAGTGCTCACTGGAAGGACAGATCCTGAAACTGAAGCTCCAATACTTTGCCCACCTCGTGAGAAGAGAAAACTCCCTGGAAAAGACCCTGATGTTGGGAAAGGTTGAGGGCACAAGGAGAAGGGGACGACAGAGGACGAGATGGTTGGACAGTGTGCTCAAAGCTACCAACATGTGTAGGACCAAACTGCGGGAGGCAGTGGAAGACAGGAGTGCCTGGCGTGCTCTGGTCCATGGAGTCACGAAGAGTCAGACACGACTAAACGACTAAACAACAACAATGACATCCCTTGATCTGGGCACTAGACTTCTGTAGATGCAGCCT